>NC_143581.1:224692855-225002499 GCF_048544385.1 Mastigoproctus giganteus | reverse complement strand
CAATCTGATTAGCTGCTATTGAAGTAGTCAGAGGATTTGGAAGAAAAAATACTGGCGTCATATGCTAAGAACAGTATCAATGATTTCGTAATAGTATCAATAGCTTAAATCTATTGCTACTGTCCCCCATAAACAACTGCTGTACAAATTGGAACAATGTGCCATTAGGGGCAAGTTACTGCTAAGAGATGAATTGAGTGGCCAAAGACAGAAAGTTATTATTAATAGCCACTCCTCTACATCGACTAATGTTATCAACATTGGTCGATGTTGTGGTTCGGTGTTTGGCCCGTTATGCTTTTCAATATTTATTAATGATATTAAGGAACGCACATCAAGTTTAATGTCTGTTTGCTGATGACAGAAAGGTTTGCAAGGTGGTTAATGACATGGATCAACTTATGCTACTACAATAAGACCTGGATAACTTAGGTACATGAACTTAAAAGTGGCAATTGTTCAACTGTGTTGCCGCAAGGCAGCACAGTTGAAATAATCACCGTCCTCTCCACACGGGTAGGAAAAGACCTGTGTTCTAATCCCCTCAATGATGCGAAGAAGTTTTACGGATAATTTTCACAATGGGGCTGAGTTAGTCGGTCTCAGGCGAGTGAAAATGGTTTTCCTCTCCGGGAAACTCTAGTTTCATCCATAAAACAGGCAAATAGACCAGATATACGGCGACAAATACAAGAGCAATATGCTCTTATGTTGCTGATGCACCTAAAACCTCCCACAACAACAAAAAAGCAACTGTGTAGTTTAAAGTTGATAAATGCAAAATAGGCATTTTGGTAACAGTAATCCTAGAATAATTGGACATTACTGCACTCAAGTAATTGTGAAAAAGATTTGGGTGTTATCGTGTAGAGAATATGATATTCTCTGAAGAGTGCAGACAAGCTACTAAGACATCCCAAGGGGTTCTGTCAATAATATATAGGAATCTTGCTAGCAAGAACAAGGAGGTAATTATCCTGATGTATAAGAAAACAGTTAGGCCGCATACAGATCTGGAATATTCTACATACAGATCTGGAAACATCATCATATGAAGGATGTGGATCTGTTAGAAGGGATTCAGAGAAGAGCAACAAGATTAGCCAGGAATACAAAAGGATTTTCTTACCAGAAAAGGATACCATCATTCCAACGTCACTGATGGCATGAGGGGTAAAGTAAAACATCATTAAATACCTGTGTGTCCTACCTAAATAGATAAATTTGAATATTTTGGGAAGAATGTAAGCATAACTCTTTCTTTCATTTTAAATTCCATACCGATTACTAATTACTATTAGTAAAATAGTAAAGAAAAGTAATACAGTATTAGTAAAACTATAAACCATAATAATATTAGCGGCACAAAGTCCTCGTGGATAGCACAGCTTGTATAATCACTGTCCTCCCCACACCCACTGGAAAAAGGCCTGAGTTCGAATCCCATCAGTGAAGCGAGGAATTTTTATCAGCCTTTTTCACAACGTGGCTGAGTTAGTCAGTCTCAGGAGAGGACAGCCTGGTTTTTCTACCGAAACTCGGGTCAAAAAACCCGAGTTTCCGTGGATTCGCAGTTTGACCCAGCATACTGCGAATCCACAGAACACATGCAATTTAAAGACATAATATATACGGTGCAATATAGCCTAAGCTGCTGATGTGCCTAAAACTCTGTGACAACCAAGTAGTACAAACAATATTATTAAATTTTCTATGATATCTGCCTCTATATATTAATTTTAATATTCATATGGTGGTACTGACTCTTAGCTACTCTGTACTCTTATTATTTAGGCGTGGACTTTTCTATTTCTAAACCTTGCAATGAGGCTTAAATTGGCCTTATTTGTACAACAGGGTTGTACAAGGTGACACTGAAAGTATAGAGACAGGAAGAAGTGTGAGACAGGGATGTTGTTATCTCCGACAGAAAGTTGTGACAAGAAATTACTCCCACTTATTTCAAGATTCTGTAGCTTACTGCTAGAGTTGAATACACCTCTGGCATTCCCCTCGCTGAATAACTCCTCATGTGTGAATGTCGATGCAAAATATTCATTTAGTTTGTTAGCTACCTGAGCAGGATCATCAACAGTTGACCCATCAATATCAAGTGGACCAATCTGATTCATCCCCTTCCTTCTAGAGTTTACATAAGTAAAGAACTCTTTGCTGTTTTTCTTTGCATCCCTTGCCAAGGATTTCTCGTAATCTGCCTTCGCCTGCCTAACCTCCTTTGTAACTTGGTTGCATATCAACTTGTATCTATCATAGGCTTCTGTGTCATGTGTTAATTTGTAAGTATCCCATGCATTTTTATTCTCTGCCATATGCCTCATTAGTTCATCTGACATCCATTTTGGCCTAAACCTTGAACAATATTTCTTAGTTGGTATGTAAAGCCTAGTAGCTTCCAAGATAAGTTCTCTGAATGCTTCCCATTTTGAATTTGCTGTTGGTAACATCATCAGTTGGTCCCACTGTATAGAATTTAAATACTGTCTCAGTCCATCGTAGTCGCCTTTACGGAAGCAATAACCCTTCCCTTTACCCCTAATGGTAGTAACCTCTTTCAGTAAATCCCACTTCAGCACACTGTGATCACTGCCACCTAGTGGTTCATTTATCTGCAGATTCTTAATGCATGAAGAATCACTGCTGATAATCAAATCAAGAGTATTACTCCCTCTAGTTGCCTCCCGAACATGCTGATGTAGAAAACAATCATCCAATAAATCCACAAAAGCCCTGCTAGTGTGTGAGTAACCAGCCCCCAAATTCCAGTCAATATCTGGGAAATTAAAATCTCCCATTATAAGACTCTCTGATTTACTGGCCCACTCTATTTCCCTGTACAGTTCCTTATTATACTCATCAGAGTCATTAGGCCTATAGCACACTCCTACTCTCAATTTTGATCTCCCAATGCTTATGTCACACCAAACTGACTCAACACTGCACTGTCCAGCGATGTCGACTGGCTTCACTTCCTTGGTTTTTATGTGTTTCTTAACTAATAGCATAACCCCTCCCCCCTTCCTATCCTGTCTATCCTTTCTGTAGAGGTTGTACTCCCCAAATTGCAGTTCTGCATCTCTTATATCTGTGTGACACCACGTCTCTGATATCCCAACAATATCTGCCTTTGATGTTTTGAGCAATACCTCAAATTCATCAAATTTATTTACTAAACTCCTAGCATTGGTGTACACGCAAGTATACCTGCACCTGTTTCTATTCTTAGCTACCCTAACACAACCCATGTGGTTACTTGTACCGCAATGGCTCCCAGCAGTCTCTGAAATACCATGCATCTTGTTTTTCAGGCTTCTGCTCATTCTAATAGAAGCAGTGCAAGAATCTCTTTCACCTCTGCCAGTGGCTACTGTCAATCTATTGGTCTTTGTCTCCCCCCAAGCTAGCAGTTTTCCGACCCACCTAACACTGCCTCGATAGCATCAGCAAATATTCTTGCACCCTTTCTATTTAAGTGTATCCCATCCCTGTAGAAGCAATCTCTCCTGTTAACAAGTACAGTCCAGGCTGAAAAAAATTCTACCCCTTGAGCCTTGCACAATCTTTCCAGGGCCGAATTGATCGACAAGGCTCTCATCATATACTCCCTCCTATCGTGTCTGGGCAGAATTGCAGACACTTTCAAATTCAACCCTAATTCTCGGCTTTTAACTGGGAGTAAAGTGGAGGAGAAACTGTTGAAGATAAACACAAGAAAGGCACCCGGGGTGGATGGGATCTATCCGGTTATATTAAAGGAGGCAGCAAAGGAAGTAAGCAAACCCTTAGCCATAATTATGAGAGCTTCCTTGGACTCAGGGGAGGTACCCATAGACTGGAAATGTGCAAATGTGACCCCAATTCACAAAGGAGGATCAAAGGCTGACACAAGTAATTATAGACCTGTGAGCTTAACTTCTGTTCCAGGAAAATTAATGGAGGCACTGGTTAAAGAAGCACTGCAGGATCATTTAGACAAGACTTCAGTTATAGCTCAGACACAGCATGGTTTTGTTAAGGGGAAGTCTTGCCTGACCAATTTGATTGGATACTATGATGCAGTCACAAAAGAACTGGATGCAGGGAATAACTTTGATATTATATACTTGGATCTTAGAAAGGCTTTTGATACTGTTGCACATGGAAGACTGCTACACAAATTGGAGCAGTGTGACATTGGAGGCAAATTGCTGCTATGGATAAAGGGGTGGTTGAGGGGGAGAAGACAGAGAGTGGTAATCAATGGACACTGCTCATCGTGGACTAATGTTATTAGTGGAGTCCCTCAGGGCTCAGTGTTGGGTCCATTATTGTTTTCTGTATTTATAAATGATATTGATGATGGTATATCAAGCTTAATGTCCAAGTTTGCAGATGATACAAAGGTTGGCAGGGTTGTCAAGGACACTACTGACACTATGCTGCTGCAACAGGATCTGGAAAGGTTGAGCAGATGGGCTGAGAGGTGGCAAATGAAGTTTAACATTGACAAATGTAAAGTACTACACATGGGAAACAGCAACCCCAGAGCAACGTATCAACTCTGTGGTACTACACTGACAGTGGTAGAGAATGAAAGGGACTTGGGGGTGATTGTGCAGGCAGATATGAAGTTCTCTGAGCAGTGCAGACGGGCTGCAAGAGTAGCTCATGGAGTATTGTCAATGATATACAGGAATTTTTCCAGCAGGGATAAGGAGGTGATTATTCCATTGTATAAGGCAATGGTCAGGCCACACCTAGAGTACTGTATACAGGTCTGGAGGCCTCATTTCAAGAAGGATGTAGAGCTGCTGGAACGAGTACAGAGAAGGGCAACAAGATTAGTGAATGGAACAAAGGGGTGCTCTTACGAAGAAAGGCTTAAGTTTTGCAAATTACAGTGTCTGGAGACTAGGCACCAGCGAGGTGATCTGATAGAGGTGTATAAAGCCTTGAATGGTTTAAGCATGCTCAATGCTGATGGGATTCTTCCTCTAGCTCAGAAAAATCACCTGAGAGGGCATAAATTCAAATTGAGGAAAGACAGATGTAGGATAGACGTGCGGAAATTTGCCTTTAGCCAGCGGGTGGTTGGTTGGTGGAACAGACTGCCATCCCTTGTGGTGGAGGTTGATAGCCTAAATAAGTTTAAGGCTCAGCTGGACAGGTATTTTGAACGAACAGAGGGGTGAAGTGGAAGTGGGTTTTTTTTTTTTTTTTTTTTGGCTGATTCTGCATAAGCTTGCTTTCTTGCATCAAATGCCTCTACTAATGCTAATGCTAATGCTAAGTGTGCGATGAGAATAAATACTGAGGAAACAAAGGTTATGAAGAGTGGGAAAAGAAAAGTGTGAGTTAAAAATTGAAATGGGAGTATAGAAAGGTGAGCGAGCAAAGACCACCAGAGAAATAAGAACAAAAATAACAATAAGTAACAAAGCCTTTGGGAAACGAAGAATGTTATGTGAGAGATTAGGAATTGGTTTACGGAAAAGATTGGTGAGATGGTGGTATGGAGTGGGATACTTTATGGAGCAGAGACTGGACACTGAGAATGAAAGTTATTAAAAGATTAGATTTGATTTGATTTGGTTTTATTGGCGCATTAGCAACTAAGGCTATAATGCGCCAATAAAAGATTAGAAAGTTCGGAGATGTGGACATAGAAGAAGATAGAAAAATAAGGTTGGTCTATAAAGCGAGAAATGAAGGGCGGGTGAGAAGAGATATTTGACTGAAATAATCAGAAGGCGGAAGAGAAATCGGATTATACATGTGTTGTAAAGCGAAAGATGATCATAGATGTGACGAAGGAAAAAGTTGAGGGGAAGAGCTCCAGAGGAAAAGTGCCGAAAAATTATGGTAAATTAATGGAATGGAGAGGTTTGTTTGTTTGTTTGTTTTTTTAGGAGCATTAGCAACTAAGGCCATATTGCTCCGGGAATATGCAGTGGTCATTCCCTGACCTTTCCGCATCCTCCGTATTTGGTGGTGACGGGCTCGAACGCCGGTCTAATCAAGAAGCGTGTGCTACGCACTGTGCTCCTTCCCACCTGGCTACGGAGGCGCCGGAATGGAGAGGGGCTGATGTATATGGGGGCATAGTGTGCATAGTGTTAGGGTCAGGCACCATCTGTGGTTTCCCATATCTGCGCCATATGTATGCTGTGAAGAAATACAGTACTACTGTAAATGCCAGAAAAGTGTTGTGTGTGGCATTTGGCCGCAGGGCCCCTGGTGGAACCCCAGGTTGTCCGCACACACCGCTAGGAGGTAGCCAGGCGGCCCTTTATTCTCTGGCTGGTCTCCGCCAAGGTCGCCTGACGGACGAAGACCAAGATAAAAAAAATTAAAAATAAATAAATAAAAAAATGAATAGAAGGCCTGCAGAACAAGAGGAAGGGAGGTCCGAATGTGCGGGAAAAGCTAAGGTGGACAGATAGAGAAGGCAGTCCACCCGAGTAAGGCGAGGGGGAGATGAAGCAGAGGGCTTAGGATAGGAAGAATGGAAAAGTGGTTGTAGAGTACATACAACTTGGCAGAGCGTCGATGATGATGAGAATCTATAGGAGTTTTACAATACACAGGGTGTTCAAACTTTAAGTGTACTTTTAGTGTTAATGGCTTCATAATCTAATTGCTGGTAAGTAAATGATTGGTGGTAAGTAAATGATTACTTATTAATTTAACCACACGTTCTATTGAAAAAAAAAAAAAAAAAAGCAAGGTATTTTCCCTGTTGCAGATTTAAGGCTATTTATTGTATACTAAATAAGAATACGTAATACAAGGTGGTTATAAAGTATTTTCCCACATTTAAATTTTAATAACTCGGAAACTGAGTTCTATCGAATATATAGGTGGTTAATTTTTTAACAACAAAAAATTAGTTCGACATTTAGCCACTATGAGCAAGGCAATTTATTCGTTACAATAAACATATTAGAATATGAGTTCGTTATAAAGAAGAATGACTCTGGGATCAGAGAATTCTAATGCGTGCTTGTCATGGCCTTATTCCTCATAAAGATAAAAAAAAACCTGAAGGTTAATGTAGCCTAAGGCTAAAGCACTTTTTAATGTACTCTACTCAGGAATAGCAATAGTATAAATGCAGCCCGTAAGAGTACCAAAGACAAAAATATCTCAAGGCCTTCTTGTTCAAGAAGAATCCTATTAAATATTGTAAGATGTTTCGAACAGGGCTACTAATTCCTAAACTTAGTCGTGGTCGTCCGTCAGTATCAAGGAGTGATTCAAATAACTGACGAAGTGTAGTAGCAACTCTTTCAGATTTGAAGGATGAATCCATCGGTATGAACATTCCATCGAAAATTTTAAAGCCGTGGAGAACACGATCGATGTCCCATCTTGATTGCTTATTAGAGAATAATAACGGATAAGCGAAGATTTGATCGTTGATAATGATTGGTGAAATTTTTCAAGTCAAATTACCAGCTATTTTTGATTGTTTAAAAAATTCCCACATACACCGATTACGAAGCAAACAAGTTAGCTAATGAACGAAGTGTGTTGCATTTCAAATTTTCAGTTTCGTTACAATTGTATTTCTTAAATTAATTGAATTTTTTTATGATTAATGGAAACGAAAAGTAAATGACTAATTATGTTATTATCAGTTAATTTCCCTTGAGGTCAGCACAGCTAACCGCCAGGTAAAACAATGAATATAATCACAGCCTCCATACACTGGCTAGAAAGTTGTCTGGCTTCGAATCCTGTCAATGACGCCCGGAAAATTTTATGAAACTTTTTTCACAACGTTGCTAAGTTAGCCGGTCTCAAGCGAGAGTAGTATGGTTTTTGTTTTCCACAAAACATGGATTTTTCATATAGCAAACAGGAAAATAGACCACAGAATTACAGACACAGTATACTGACGCTTTATAGTCAGTGGCTCTAGCACATAACACACACATATAACCGGAACCAAGCCAGAAAAGCTTCAAAAAGACTTGGATCGGTTGCATACATAGTTCGAAAAACGGCATTTAATGTTTAATGCTTCTAAATCTACGGTGTGCATATGACAAACATTAATCCTGGTGTCACGTATAAGCTAAGAAGAGAAGGAGAGGAGCTAAAAGTGTTTCAAGACGAAAAAGACTTACGATTAAATCCAATATGAAGTTTCCATGCAGTGCAAACAGGCGACTAGGAAGGCACATGGTGTCCTGTTAATGATTTATAGGACTTTTACTAGTAGGGAGAATGACGTCATTCTCTCTCTCTCTCTCTCTCTCTATATATATACAAGACGATGGTTAGACCTCATTTGGAATATTGTATTCAGGTCTGGAGATCACACCTCAGAAGTTCTGAAGAGGGCTCAAACAAAGGCGACCAGATTAGTGATGCGTGCAAATCGATGCACATACGAAGAAAGACTTAGAAAGTGTGGGCTGCAAAGTTTGTTAACTGGACATCTAAGAGGAGATCTGATTGGGGTGTATAGGCTGTTGTTGTTGAGGTTTAGGAGCATCATCGACTAAGGCTATACTGCTCCTTGTATATTGTCTGTAAATTGAGGTTGGTTTTCTGTCTGCTGGTGGAAAATCCGAGTTTCCAGGAGAAAAAACCATTCTACTATCGCCTGAGACTTCCTTACTCAACCACGTTTTGAAAAAAAGCACATAAAAATTCCTCACGCCATCGACGGGACTCGAATTCAGGTCTTTTCCACCGGAATGGGGAGGACGGCGATCTTTCCAACTGTGCTACCCACGAGGGCGAGGTGTATAGGCACTGAAGAGGTTGACTATACTGAATGAGGAAGGTCTGTTCTCCTTCGTATGTGACAGAAGAACCAAGGAGCACAAATATAAAACATGAGGAATAACAGAATATTGGATCTCATGAAATTCATCTATCGGTAGCGGCTTATCGAGACATGGAATATGAATAAATTCAAAGAGAAATTGGATGGGAAGAGTTTGAATATTCTACTTTTTCATATTTGTTATATTATATATATATTTGGCTGATGTAGAAAAACTCGTCTTCCTTGCATAATAATAATTTGAATACAGAGTGTATTGATTTCCAACGGACTCTGAATTTAATTTAAATGTAATAAATGTCTATTAAAAATTAAAATCGTAATATTTATTTTTATTTATATGGTCATTATTATGACGGTCACACACACAGCGAGCAGTAAACAAAAAAAAGGGCACAAACTCCACAACAGAACTTCATCCTTAGTCCATGGTATTAGATAACAGTGAACCGTTCTAAGAGGGAAAGCAGATGGAACTTTCCCTCCGTTAAATCAGGAAAACACCCACTTCTTTTTACTGCAAAATTAACTTGATTGATTTTAACTTATTGGTTACAATTATTGAAGCCTACTTCTTTTATTTTGGTATTAAGATTATGCTTGCTGAAATAATCTGTGAAAGAACAACTCCAGATAACTACAGCCCTAAGCCAGCCTTCAGTTTTAAAACATGCGAGTTTAACCAAACCATGTAAAACTTCGAAGGCGCCGAAAATCTTCGCATCTATTAAAAGGCGCTGAATCTCACTGACACAATATAAACACGGTTTATGATAATTTTCAAAACATATGTGAGGGATCACAGCTTGTTATAACGGGGACGCTGTGTTTAATAACAAGGTCAGAGGTCACAATATTGGCAATAAAGTGCCTTATCTCTTTGGACAAAACATTTCCTACAACTCGAAAGACCCGCATCATAATTCATAGAGAATAGCTAGGATCAAGTGGACAAACGGTAAATATTTTATTTCGTGCATTAAATCTGTCTACAGGTTCTGATATAGCGGCGATCCGGATTGCAAAATTCTCTGCTTTGTACGCTCCAATGGTTTATTATGCTGAGCAAACACATTCACAGAGAATTTTTGCTGGAAATTACGTGAAGGGGAAGGAGTGAGGCATCGCAAAGTTCTCTTACAAAATGAATACTTTAAAGATACAGCGACACCAGGCTGGCAGCAGAATACGTTGGTATGTTGTTCACAGAAGTTGAAGATATATTTTCGCCAGGGGGAAGACAAAATAGGACGTTACAACAGGACAATATTTTGGGTTTCATGATTACTTTTCTGTAAGGGATCAACCGGAAGGCTTTGAAAGCAAACAGTGCATTATGCTGTTTAGGAAATCAGTTTCGAATATGGTCTATAAATAACCCAGAACGCTTTTGGTGTTCTGGTCTTTTTACTTGGCAATAATCCGCTGAAAATTTTCAAAGAACTTTCAGAGAAATGTTGATAAGGAAGAATCCTAGTTTGTTTAATAGTACACTATCTGATAAGATATCAGACTTCTCCATCTAAACTGAAATACCGAAACATTTTTCGTAATTCGAATAAATAACGAACTCATGCTTCCCGATCATGAAATATTTAAGTTAATACGCATTTGTCGTATTAATACGCAAGCATAAAGGGCTAGCTATGGTTAATTTATAATAAAATTTGAATTTTTAAGTGCAATTTTTTTAGCGGTGGAGAGTTTGACTTTTAATGAATTAATATACTTAAAATATATATCCCCTCTCATGGGAAATCTGAGATAAACTTCCCTGTTAGTGGTTTTAAGAGAATTCGTTCTTCGTGAGTGAAAAACAAGCATTGTGATGAAAAGGGCCATTGACCACACAGTGGAGTCTAAAAATAACGCTTCCATTAAAATTTTATCTTCAATGCTTTTACGATCTGTGATGGTATCTTTACAAGAGAAAACAATTTGTGGCCTTTCACCTGGTGTGGGGAGGATGTCCGATGATTTTTTAAAAGCCCAACCAAACTGGAAAGTAGAACGGTTGGGATACATTCAGGTGCAATTCGATTTTATTACATATTTTAATTTAAGTTATGATACAGTGAAAATTAGAAAAAAAAGTCAGCTCAAGTA
The DNA here is from genome assembly GCF_048544385.1 of Mastigoproctus giganteus. Taxonomy (NCBI): domain Eukaryota; kingdom Metazoa; phylum Arthropoda; class Arachnida; order Uropygi; family Thelyphonidae; genus Mastigoproctus; species Mastigoproctus giganteus. The sequence goes on along the minus strand of NC_143581.1, from coordinate 224,991,596 downwards.
AATTCCCGAAATCAAATATAAAATATACAAATCTGCGGTTAGACCATGCACTGTGCATAATATTAAAAATATGTTGTGAGACTCTTGATCTGTACTGCAAAATAATATTTATCTCTAATAGCAAATTTTAACATCTATTTTCTGTCCTTTCAGTCTTCAACCCATCCACAGTACTAAGTACCACAATTTCTAACATATTTCGTGCTTGGGGTTTGCATAAAAACAAATTCTTGTATATCACTGGCAGTAACCTATGCGCTGTCCTAGACACATTACTAAACAGTTGTGAGATCTTCACGTCGGACTGTATAGCAATTCTCATATCCTTTTATCTTCATCTGCATTAAGTGTGCTCATCCCACGTTATTAATTTAACTGGCAAATACTTTGACCATCTTGTAGAGCCTTGCATTTGCTAAATTGCAATTTTAAACCAATTGTATCATTTATCTCTTTTACTGTAGTAACAGACCCTGACTCTCGTTGTTAGCGATCCTGCATATTGCCAAAAATTTTGGCATGAAGCTTGTAATAAGATCATCAATATCATTAATGAAAATTATAAAGAACAGAGCCCCCACAACAGAACCTTTACCTACCCCACTCATGACACTGGCCTATTAGGAGAATTTTTTCGATTGGTTTATTACTTTTGATATCTTCAATATGCCCATATTTCTAAGAGTGCGGATAGCCAGTGGTTTATAATCACCGTCCTCCCTACACCGGGTGAAAAAGTTTCGGGTTCGAAACACGTCAATGACCAGAAACATTTTATGGATATGAGTAGCGCAGTACCTTCATTCAATTTTATGAACCTTTTTTCACGCCGTGGCTGAGTAAGTAGGTAAGAGGCGTGGAAAGCAAGTTTTTCTCCCCTAATACTCATATTTTTTGTCTCGCAAAACAAGCAAATCGACTAGAGAACACAGGAAGTTTATGGACATATTTATTCGTCCTTCGGTGGCCCTAATTTGACAATTATTTATACCCATATTTCTACTGTAGGTTGATGAAAAGTTAGCCTCTATATCAGTAATCTTCTCCTCTTGTAAGAGACGTCTCTCATCGAAAACCTAATGCTTGGATAGAGTCAAAAAAGTTGTCATATTAAGGCCACCCAAGGGCTATTTTATCTATACCCCTGCATTCCTATTTCATATGCATGTCCATAAATTGCATGTTTTCTGGTCGATGTGCCTATTTTTCTGGACGAAAATCCCCAGTTTCCTTAAGGGGGGGGGGGGGAGAAAACCTTGCTGTCCACACCTGAGGCCGACTAACTCGGCCATGGAATGAAAAGAGCCCGTTAAACAGTTCTTCGCGTGGTTGACGAGATTTGGACCCCGAGCCTTTTCACCTGGTGTGGGGAGGGCGGTGATTATAACAATTGTGTTACGGGAGCAGACTCCTGGATACCGTCAGAGAAGATTTTCTTTGTTAGTTTGCTGAGTCACTCATTCACCGTTTTTGACATCGTAATCCGAGTGGAAGTGCTTTCTTCCTAATGCCTTTTTGAGTGGTCTAAGAAAATGACAGCCTCTTGAAACCAATCCAGAAGAATAAGAAAGTGGGGTGGCACTGCAAAACAAATCTTAACTTTCAAAATTCAGCATACTGCGACAGCTTCTAATCATATAGCCGAAATGCCGTGGACAGTTCCCTCTCCACGTAGTTCTTTAAAATTACCCAACCAATTTTTCTTCCAAAATCCCGTCAGCATTACCTTCCTTATAGTTGGCATTTTTCGAAAGTTTTCGACTTTGAAGAGCTTCAATTGGCCCACTCTTCATTCGCTCGTACTCTCCTGAAGTTGTAGCTTTGTATAATGCTCAAACAGTTTCATTTTCTACTAAAGTGCTATTGCAATATTATACATATATATACACTCACTGGTCAAAAATTTAGAAAGCTTCTGAAATTGATGGCGTCAACACAATTAAAAGTACGGTATGCAACCGTAACAACTTCCTTAGTATTAGACAAATACTGTATGCTTTCCTGGGGCTTCTTAGTCGATCCGTTTATGGGGGAGCACAGAACCTTTCCAATTTTCAACGAAGCGTTATTTTTTGAGCATGTTTATCAGGATCCACAATTGAAAAAACAATGGAAATCACTGGTGTGTCTAAAGCTACCATCTGAAAAGTTCACAATGAGTGGAAGAATAAAGGAGAATGCAAGTCTAAAGGAAGAAATGTGGCAAAAAGTTTAACTCCAAAAACGAGACTGCAGTAGACAAAAGACTGAAACATTTAATGTAGGCAAAGAAAGACCCATTTATAATCGAACTATGCGGCGGAGTTAAAATCTGGTAGAAAGCCGCTTCTTGCAGAATTACGGATTGGTAAGGACCCTCGGTGCCGTTTGATAAGAAGCACACTACATTATACACCATGTCCACCACTCAAGCGGCTGGAGGTGGTATGGGATAAGTTCTGTTGGTACGGCATCGCTCGCCCAGACCGATAGAGAGTCGTGTTACCTTCAATGAATGTCCTATTACCGGACTAACTTCACCATGCAATGCTCTATTTTCACTCGGATTGCGATCGAGTCTTTCAAGATGACAACGCAACTATCAAGCGTGCAAAAATTGTGTATGAATAGTTCTGGGAACATTCCCGAGATTTCCAACATCCGTTCCACTCTTGAAATATCTCAAATACAACACGCCCACTCTTGAAATATCTCAAATACAACGCGTTCACTCTTGAAACACCTCAACTATAGCACGTTTACTCTTGGAACACTTCGTAGTTCTCTACCCTCTAATTCTCCAGATATGAATCCCATTGAGAATGTCTAGGATATCTTGAAAAGGCAGTTCGACTTAACAGTTCTCTAGCACCCACAATACAGCAGCTGACAAATATCCCGATTGAAGAATGGTTAAATTTGGAGCTATACTCCCTCAGACACGTAGTGTATGCCACGACGTATACGGACCTGTAATTCAAGCAAAACTTGGACATTCTAAATATTGAATAAAGGTTTATGATTTTTAGGCCAGCGTGTATTTATCTTATTTTTAGATTACGTGTATTAGTACTAGTGTAGAGTAGTGAATAACTGACAGGCATACCTGGATCAATTTATGGGTTACACGTAGGTAACTTTATATTAGCTTGTTAAAGAACACACACACACACGATATTATACAAAATACCTATCGCTGTATATCTACAATCTGGGTAACTTTTTCAGAGCTGAACCACTCAGATTGAAAGTAAAATCAACGATAAGTGGTTCTCTAGGTCTGTGATAATCAATACGCTGTAAGACCTTACATTAGTATTAGTATTAGTAACGGCCGCATGGTGCAAGAAAGCCTATGGCTTATGCTGCACCAGCCAAAAAAATAAAATAATAAAATAAATAAATAAATAAATAAAATAAAAAATAAAATCCGAACAAAACAATGATAAAAACAAAAAAAATAAATAAATAAAATAAATAACTAAATAATAATAATAAATAAAAAAAAAAAAAGGAAATTAAACCTATCATCCTATGCACTTCCCTTACCCGAAAGTACTATCCAGATGACCTTTGAATTTCCCCAAACTGTCGGCCTCTACCACCCATGAAGGCAACTTATTCCACTAATTTATAACTCGCTGGCTAAAATAAAACTTCCTGCAGTCCAATCTAAACATTTCCCCCCGTAACTTGAATTTATGTCCCCTAGTTCTAGCATCATTTATAATCTTGAAAATTTCGTCCTCATTCATTTTACTGATTCCTCTCAGAGCCTTAAACACCTCAATCAAATCTCCTCTAAGGTGTCTAGTTTCCAAACTCTGCAACCCACATATTCGAAGTCTTTCTTCATAAGGACGCATTTTTGCCGATCTCACCAGGCGAGTTACCCGTCTCTGTACCCTTTCAAGAAGCTCGATGTCTTTCTTTAGGTGCGGTCTCCATACTTGAACACAGTATTCCAAGTCTTATATAATGGGATTATCACGTCCCTATCTCTACTTGCAAAAGTTCGATAGATCATCGATAGGACACCATGGGCCTTCCTTGCAACCTGTTTACAATGCTCAGAGAATTTCATGTCTGACCGTATCGTAACACCCAAGTCTCTTTCCTCCAGTACTGGGTTTAGTTGAACTCCACCAAGTGAATAAGTTTTTTCTGGGATTACTGTTTCCCAGGTGTAATACCTTACACTTTGTTGGATTAAAGCATAGCTGCCATTTTTCTGACCATTCCTGTAGTCTATCTAGGTCTCTCTGAAGAAGCTCAGCTTGACAGTGATCATTAACTACTCTACCAATTTTAACATCATCTGCAAATTTAGACATCACGCCCTCTATCCCTTCATCAATGTCGTTTATGAAAATTAAAAACAACAGTGGTCCTAATACTGATCCTTTGGGAACACCACTTCTTACATCAACCCAATCTGAGGAATAGCCATTTATCACAACCCTCTGCCTCCTGCCCTGAAGCCATCCTTCTATCCATCTAAGGATTTTCCCAGTGATTCCAACCTGTTCCAGCTTATAAAGCAACCGCTCATGTGGGACTGAGTCAAAAGCTTTGCTGAAATCTAAATAAACAATGTCGAAATTATTCCCTAAATCCAGCTCGTGAGTGACCCTTTCGAAATAGCGAACCAGATTTGTTAAACATGATTTTCCCTTTACAAAACCATGCTGAGTATCCTTGAGAATTTCAATTCGATCCAAATGATCCTGAATTCCATCCTTGATCATTGCCTCCATGATTTTCCCTACTACTGAAGTCAGACTGACAGGTCGATAATTTCCAACTTCACTTTTAGAGCCACCCTTATGTATGGGAGATACATTTGCACTTTTCCAATCCAAGGGAATCTCCCCAGAGTCTAGTGATGCTCGCATAATTAGCCTCAATGGTTCAATGCATACATATATATTAATAGGGCCTAAAGGTCAAGTATAAGGTTTTTAATTTCATAAAAAAATTATGTATGTATTACAAAATGTATGCATAACGTAAACTGATTATAATTAAACATAATTAGATTATCAATGACCATTTAATATTTGATCAATGTGCACTGTGCATATATTTTGCACAATATTTTGTGCATATATTTTGTAAAAAATATGTATATATATATATATACATATTTTTTACATATATTTTTACATATATATATATATATATTTTTTTTTATAAAATTAAAAACTTATACTAGTACGTAACTTTTACATTCATTGTTTTTTTCTTTCAATCTGGATGGTAAGACCTATGACAAAAGTTACCCAGTGTATAGATAGGCAGGCAACTATAGGTATTTTGTATATTAGTGTGTGTGTGTGTGTGTGTGTGTGTGTGTGTGTGTACATACACCTTTTTATCCTTTTTATTTTTGGGTTTGTGTATGTTGTGTAATTTATATTTTGGATGGAAGGCATTTCGGGCATTAAGGCCTAGCTGTGCTGCCTAGCAATTTGGTGTACTAACTGATGCCGGTTTTCGTAATGTTGTAAAATAAAATTAAAATGCAATTTAAAAAGGATTATAAAAGGTTAGAGCAAATGGAAAAATTAATATAAGATAAAGCTAAAGGATTATAAAAACAATTTGAAAGAGGAATACAGAAAGAAATAAAAGGTTAGAGAAGAAGGAGAAAGGGGAAAAAAAGGGAATTTATATATGTCTATCAGTTATTCATTACTCTTCGCCTGTATTAATACATGTTATTTAACTTAAGATAGTATATATTACATTATGGGTTTAAAAGTACGTATTTTTACAGCAATGTCTCTAGCTCATAATTCTGTATAATAGTTGTTGTTGTTGGATTTTAAGAACATCAGCGACTAAGCCCAAATTGTTCCATATATATTGTTTGTAAATTGTGTGGATTTGTGGTCGATTTTCTATTTTTCTGGGGGGAAAAACGAGTTTCCAGGAGAAAAAAATTATGCTACTCTCGTCTGAGATCGACTAACTCAGCCACTTTGTGAAAAACGTGGCAGAGTTAGTCGGTCGGGACTCGAACTCAGGTCTTTTCCACCGGGTGTGGAAATGACGGCGATCCTACCAACTGTGTTACCCACGAGGACCCGCATAATACAGTTAATAACGAACGACATATCTGGCGTTTTCGAAGATTTTCATTTGGGACACCTAGTGATATTATTATTATTATTAGCTTAGCCATATGGTGTATGGAAGCCTGAGGGTTATGCTGCACCAGCCAAAAAAGAATTTGTGAATTACCCTGAGAGAGAGAGAGAGAGAGAGAGAGAGAGAGAGGAATCACCAAGAAAGAGAAGGATGATGATATCCAACTCAGGACCCTGGGTGTGCCAAGCCCATACTCACCAGATGAGAGCCCCTACGGTTGTATTAAAGAAATGAAAAAATAAACAGAAGCTGTTAGGGGAATTCATGAGGAGCATAGCAAGATTCGGTTTTTTTCTTGGAAGACCAAACCGCCCAAGTATCTCTCGAGAATTCTCATTATTTATTTGTCCCCAGTGCCCCTCATTCAATATGATTAGTAATGAGCTCATTTTTCCTTTCCATAATTCGTTTATCATAATTTTGCGAAAGTGGTTCTGCGTTTCGAAGCTCAAAATTCATTCTTGCTGTATAAATGTTAAGAAAATGTATTTAAACTAAGGGGGTTTAAAGAAGTTACATGCTTTCCTTGCTGTTGTGTAATTTTGTTGAAACTGGAGAGCAATTTTTAATTGGAAAGTAATCCAGAGTCGAACCCTCACACATCTTTTCACTCTCTACTTTTAAGTTAATTTCAAGAAAGCGATTTTTTTCCGTTTCGAGACGTACATTTTGTACATATCAAAATATAAAATAATTCTCACTAGATGTCGCTAACCAGTAGTCTTTTAAGTTATCTATATTACATTTTTAATATTTTACTAGGTCGTAGCCATTTTTTTAAAAATGGTTAATGTGACTATCCTTTCCCATAATTCCACTTGATGTGTGGTATCATCCAAACTGAATGAATATCCTTTAGTGAAGGATCCGACGTGTCAGACAAGTGATTAATCACTCACGGGAAGGGGGACACTGTCATTAAAACTGTGTTCTTTTGGTCTCCTGATTACATGAACAGTTGACTGACACATGCAGTGGATATTTCATGGTTAATTTTCCAAATTTTTGTTTATTGGTCGAAGGTAACGTAGATGTACACATCAAGGGTTATACATGCGATTAATCATGTAAGAGAGAGGAAAACGTTTTAAAATTTCTAATCTCGCTTATTTCAACGTACAGATGTATTCTATCCAGGCGTTCCAAAAATTTTCCATTACAAACAGAATTTCGAGATGGCAAAACTTGAAGACAGAGAGAATCATATCACTCTCACTATTCTGAATATAAAAAATAAATAAATGTTCTGTTTATACTCCGAGCCGACCACACGGTCAGAAGCGTTCACAAAATAGAGAGAATACAAGGAACAGCACCGTATTAAGAAGTGACGGGCTTGAACACCAACACTCAAGCACGTACACTTATGCACCATCGCACCTGTTTCCAGGTGGAGGATGCACAAGGATTGCGTTTGGTTGGACGAGGGTTGGTGGACGCTCACTAGACTGGCTTGCTTCGAGTCGCCAGCTGAACCCAGCACAAACACTATGGGATGAACTGAAAAGTTAAAATAAATATATATTTTTAAAATACTTGGCCAATTAAAAACTTTTCTACTGGAGGAATGGAGAAATAATTCTATAAATTGATAAAAGGTGTTCTGCAAAGATTATGTATGCTATTACAAGGGAAATGAGGTAATATACCATATTAACACACTATCATGAAATATGTAAACCGTTGTTTTAATTTTTTATCCTACAAACCTATTTTAGTTCGGTTCTTCGTGGTCTGAACCACGGATTACCAAATTTCCATTTAGTCATCTGGGTATCGACAGAAAAAAAGGCAATAAGAAAACAATAAACGAAGGTAGAGGATATAATTTTCAAATGATGTACACTGTCCAGTCAAAACATTATGACCACCCCTATTGTTTTAGCAATCGACTGTTCTTTCCTACCTGGTAGTACAAGTGACGCAGTGAGAACCGTTAAATATGATACTGCAGGTTCATGGTATGAGGTCCATATGTAGAACTTGATCGACAAGGGCAAGGAACGTGACTGACGGACTTAGAAAAAAGATGATTATCGTCGAGTACTGCTAGCTGAAGGTTCGGCAGTACTGCGGAAGCTCATGTGGGCTGATCGCAGCATGCTGTAATTGAGGTATTTCAAGAGTACAGTGGACAGAACAGCAGTTGCGCGGCTAATGGCGGGCGCCCACGCCTCATCGATGGTCTGGTGAACGTACGCAGTCCCATCTTGCTTGAGACAATAGACGGAAAAACGGTACCTTGGATTTATCCAGACATGTTTAACATCATATATTTTGACTGTACATGGTTCACCAGACCATCGATGAGGCGTGGGCGCCCGCCCACGCCTCACCATCTAGGCCTGGAACAGGATCCATTTTGTTACAAGTGAATAATGGTGCCATGTGTTATATGACTGTCCTTTTTATGAGGAATTCAGGACAGCTTAAAATATGTTATTGTGACTGAGATATGGACAGGAAGAACACTGTATTGCAAGTCAGCAGGTGTTTAGTGCTTTACAGGAATTTGCTAATAAGGTTTTTAACAAAAGAAGACGGAACTATCAGCTTTAATTATGGAACCGATATGACATTGGTATAGGCTAGCCTCACTGCTTACAGGCTTTTTTTTCCGGTACTCAGATCTGGGCAACCTGGGTACGGGGTCTCGCATCCACAGGTATAGCAGTACCTCCAGCGGATTCTGACTGCGCTGATAGCACTGAAAAAGACTAAGGCCCGACTCCTCTTACCGAGGGACGGGCACCAGGAAGTAGCTGATTGGGTGTTGGCTGTTCTCTGATGGCGAAGAAGCCTGACACAAACAACACACATAACAGCACATGCACATATACGCACACAAACACACATACACTTTTCAGGCCCGCTTTACAGAATATCTTTACTATCACAGAGATAACAGGTGAAGATGGATCTTTATATGAGAGCCGCCACTGTGGGCATCACCACCCTTTTCATACCGGGTGGAAAAGGCCCAAGTTCAAATGACATCAATGACGCGGGGTACTTTTATGGGCTTTTTTCGCTCCGCTGAGTTAGTCGGTCTCAGGCGTAGATATCAAGGTTCCCTCCACCGGAAACTTGGGTTTTTCGTCCAGCAAAACAAGCAAATTAGCATTAGCAGAGGCGTATGATGCAAGAAAGCAAGCTTATACAGCATCAACCCAAAAAAAAAAAAAAACCCTTTCCCAATTTCAGCAGTTCATTTATTCCAGCAATCAACCACCCACTGGCTAAAGGTAAACTTCCGCACATCTATTCTACAACTATCTTTCCTAAATTTGAATTTATGTCTCCTCAGGCGATTAATAATGGCAAGAGGAAGAATCCCATCAGCAGTGAGCATGCTCAAACCATTCAAGGCCTTATACACTTCAATCAGATCACCTCGCAGGTACTTAGTCTCCAGACACTGTAATTTGCAAAATTTAAGCCTTTCTTCGTAAGAGATCATAGAGCACACGCAATTTAATTTACAGGCATAATACACACGGCACGGCATGATGAATTAATATTCGGGTGGGCTGATATGACAATTCTTTAATTTTTTTTTTTTTTACCATGGACTTTAACCAGAGAACGGCAAGAAATTTTTTCCAAGACCACGATCCAACGAACCATTTTCCGTATGGGATTCGGGAGTAGGCGCCCGGTTAAGGTAACCGTTCCTACAGCCACCCATCGCCAACGACGCCTAAAATTTGCATCTGAGCGGCGTCACTGGACCATTGACGACTAGTAAAAAAAGTTGCTTGTTCTGATGAACCACGTTTCCTGCTATGCCGTGTGCATGGTAGATGGAGGGCACGGCGGTAAACCGCGGAAAAGAATCACTCCGATTTTGAGGTCCAACAAAAACAGGAAAGTGGCAGCAGTGTTATGGTAAGGGATATAAGGATTCCTGAGAATCACTTGGAATCCTCCTACCCCTAGATCGCATTGTGAATACTAAAGACTACCTATCCATTGTTGTTGATCAGGTACAACCCCTTCATGGTAACTGTATTTCCGGATGGCACAGGTGTGTGTCCCAGCAGGATAACGCACCGTAGCGCGTTGCTAGTATTGTTCAAGGGTGGTACGCCGAACACGAAAGCGACTTCCTGCCGCTGAATATGAATCTCCTAGAACATCTCTGGGATTAAGTAGATTGACAAATCCGGCGTTTGGTTCTTCCAACACGGACTGAACATGTGGACGTGTTTTTGTAAAGGGCGGCTCCTGGAACGTCAGTTCAACTCGGCCTCAGTTCAACTCTGCCTCAGTTCAACTCTGCCTCAGTTCAACTCTGCCTCAGTTCAACTCTGCCTCAGTTCAACTCTGCCTCAGTTCAACTCTGCCTCAGTTCAACAACGTCCGTTCAACTCTGCCTCAGTTCAACGTCAGTTCAACTCTGCCTCAGTTCAACTCTGCCTCAGTTCAACGTCAGTTCAACTCTCAGCATCAGTCACCTGGAGAAATGATTCTGGGTACTCGTCCACACCACGGGAAGGCGGGTCAGTCCCAGTGAAGCTCGTACTGTCTCCATTCGAGACTTTGACCCACCTGATGTTGCCAGAAGGTGGGCCATATTCCTATGGGGGGCCCACTCAAGAGGAGGGGGGAAAGTTCTCATGGTGTTAAAAAAACATACCGGGTGGTTATAAAATAAGTTTCCCTATTCAGGAGACCCTAGTGTCAAAACGGTCAGAGATAGCGCTGTGAAATTCGGTGGGTATGGCACTTAGCGTATGGGGAAGCGATTTGTACAAGGGAAAAAAAGTAGTTCAAATTTCCGCCATCAGGGGAAATGGCGCTGCACATATGTAAAAGTTGTCATTTACTTCTAGACGCTGCATATGCAAATGCCATCCTGTTAGATAAAAACAGAAAGGTCAACCCCACCGTCAATAACCATTATGGCTCTTACAAAAAAGGAACGTGCTCTTTTAGTAAAACTGTTCTACCAGAATTATAGTAACGCTAATGCAGCACTACGTGGATATCGGAAACTTAGAAAGGTTTGCGTAAAGGACCTTTGACATCAGTGGGGCTTCGAAAACTAGTAAAGAAATTTGAAGCGACCGGGGAGTTAGGTGTAATTCCAGGAAGGGGACGACCACCTATCGGAACGGAGGTAGTGGATGAAGTGGCGGTTGCAATGGTCACAATGCGAAACACTACCAGTCAGTAGTGAACTACAGAGGTGTGTCAGGAGACTTGAAACTTCCTTGGTCTACTGTACTTAAAGTGCTTCGAATAATTTTACGCTAGTTCCCGTACAAGATTTACGTAGTGCAAGAACTAAAGTCTTGCGATCAGCAACAACGAATAGACTTTGCTCTACGATTTCTAGCTCGTATGGAACTTGACGATATATGGGCTCCAATGATCTTGTGGTCTGATGAGGCACATTTCACCCTTCATGGGGATGTAAAAGCACAAAATTTCCGAATATGGGGAACTTTTCGTCCATCTGCTGTGCATGAAAGACCACTACAAAGTCCATACGCTACAATCAATATGGTGTGGATCCACAGCAGGGTTTATAATCGGACAATTTTTCTTTGAAGTCTACACCTCATGGCCCCGTAAGGTGTACGGTAACTAGTGCACGGTACTGCTCTCTTCTAAAACAGCGGTTCCCAAATTATTGAGATTTACGGACCTCTTCAAAAATCAAAACATGTTATTATATATATATATATATGTATATATATATATAGGGTGTCTCAAAAATATTGGTACAAACGTTTAGGGGAGGTAGGTAACATCTAAAGGAATGTGAATCGCATAGGAACCCATAACCGGAAACGTCACGGGAAAGTAGTAGCAGAGGCACAAGAAGCAGAAATGACACAAGACAGTAATTAGTGACAAACATTTATTTGACATAATATTAACAATGGAGTACGAGATGGATGCATTTCATGATGTTACAACAGGTGCTCGAAGGTTCCACTGTGAGACGCGATGCATACGTGACACCGAAGCAGCATGGATTGGCGGACACGGTCGAACACACCTAGAGTTTCTTTGACAGTAGCAGCAGCGTAGACGAGTCTCGCCATGAGATCCATTTCCGTCTCCACAGGCGATTCATACACGATAGATCTGAGGGCCCCACACAGAAAGAAATCAAGGCTCGATAAATCAGGTGAGCGTGGGGGCCAGGCAACGGGTCCACCACGGCCAATCCATCGATGCCCAAAACGCCTGTTCAAATGGTCACGAACACACCTTCCATAATGGGCAGGCGCCCCGTCATGTTGAAACCAAATGTTGCGTCTCACATTTGCTGGAACATCGTCAAGTAACCCTGGTAGAACTTGTTCAAGAAAGATCCGATATTCAGCGGAGTTCATGCGGGATGATAACAGGTATGGGCCGACTAAGCAGTCACCGACCATACCTGCCCACACATTTACTGCGAAGCGATGTTGTGCCGCATGGGGGCGCACACCGTGTGGGTTGTAGTGAGCGCACACATGAGCATTGCGTTGATTGAATAAGCCTTCCCGAGTGAAATAAGCCTCATCCGTGAACAAAACATAGGCTGGAAAATTCAAGTCTTGAACACTTTCTTGGAGAAACCACTGCGCAAAAGCCACAGGATGATCTTGGGGGAGCAGTAACTGAACCCTTTGGAGATGAACAGTCCCGCTCTGCTAGAAAGGCAATGCTTGGAGACCGTAGTGTTAATGCAAGATGATGCCCCTCCCCGCGTTGGTCCACAAGTTAAGGAACCGCTCCGTTCAACATTCGGAAAACATTTCTAGAGATTCAGCAGTTCTGGCCAGCCCAATCTTAATACTTGTGATTTCTGGCTATGGGAATACCTGAAAGGCAGAGTTTATCGTGGCGGAATACATATGCTTGTCGATTTGAAAGCAAGCATTAAACAGCATGTAGGTACTTCATATTCGTACATCATATAACAATTAACATTCTTTAAGATAGACAATACCTTATCAAATAAAATAAACTTAGTACAAATAACCAGATGGCTTAAGTTATATTGCACCATACAAATATACTAAGCTTGAAAAATACAATGTTCTATATCACAAGCCAGATCAAAATAAATTCAGATGTATACAAATCAGTTTAAGCTTAAAGTCAAACGATTAATGTAAATGGCATCCCGAGATAATCACTGGCTCCTAAATACACAATGTGCACAACCTCCAACGGAGGAATATTACTCCCTAATAACTAGCTCCACCAGCATTATTCGTAGCCGTATAAATAATTCTTCTTCTTCTTGTAAAAACAGACGCAAACTGCTGAAGAGCAACATAAGAATTCTTGTCTCCCACCAGCAAAATTTCATTCCCATGAGGTAGTGTAGAAACTGACAAACGAAGAACATCTCTAATGTCATTATATAGTGGACAATCAAACAAAACATGGCTCCAATTTTCATTTTCTCCGCATTGACAAGATTCCGTTATACAAAGACCAAAACTACATAGTTTCTCGTTAAGAGATCCATGTCCCGTTAAAAGGAAGGATGTATATAAGTCCAATGAGAACCAAACAGATTTCAGCTTTACACAAAAGGTCACCTCAGGGAAGAAAGTCCTAGCATCAGATCCAACAGATGACATATCCCAGAGGGTCTGCCACAGATTTATAATTTTATTCCACAAACGATTACATTATTGCTTAACATCTGAATAAATATTCGAAACCAAACCCATAAATTCAGTTGATATTTGGTTTTTTTAACCTATAACAAAGACCTATATAAGCATGAAGGTCCAATGGCAATACACCTGCAAAAACTTGTAATGCAGAAGTTGAAACAGTATGACAAATTCTTCAACCACGGACTACCGCAAATCGACAGGAAGCAATCCTGGTCACATGGCAAAATAGACGTCTTACAACGTTCAGAGGCCTTGCAGAGTCCATGCCTCGCCGTGTGGCAATGGTACTCGCGACAAAAGGAGAACATGCCCACTATTAGGTAGGTGGTCATAGGGTTTTGACTAGTGTGTTTCTAATTCCGATCAACGCTTTTCGATTACATTTTTAATCATAGCTTTTAATTATAAACTAATGTTAGCTTTTTCTTACCAACGAAAAAAAAGTAGTCCTATTAACATTATCACGAACACATTTAAGAATCATTTTACACCCTATTACAATTTAACAATGAGATCGAACCTCATCCATTACAGGCATATAGTTTATAAACGCATTATTGCATTTGCAACAGGCTCGGGAATTATTCTGTTCAATAATGCATGCTTTTAAATATTAATGACTGATAATAATTATTTAATAACTCATGATGAAATACTGCTGTACAAATCCTGAAGTCATTTATTTTTTAATAGGATCGGATTCACAGTGGATCAACTTCGTTTTTCAGTCTCCGAAGAGGGTAGCATGGTTTCCCCCCGAAAACAATTTATCTGCACAACATACTCACACCTCGTGGCAATTATGGCGTTGGTGCAGAATCAACCGCCAGCGTGACAACTAAAATACTCAATCTTAACGTTTCCAAACTTTGCTACCGGTTGCCTAGCAACCGAACCAAAATAAACTGTTTTGAAACATTAGCTTAGTTTTCGTTTTTTACATTTTCGTGAGCTGTAATTTCATTTAATTTCTTAGCGCACAAAGTCACGGCATCGATCCCCATGGAACCCTCCTCTCCAAAATACGTAAAAACAGCGCTCAATTATTTAAAACTGTCTCTCTGCTAGTAAAAAGAGCATTTGCATTGCAGACGTCAGAGATAGCAAACATCACCCCATCTAATAAGGCAATGTTCAGAGAGAGTGAAAAACTAACGGAATCTTCACAATTATGATAGAATTAGCATTATCACGCAATTGGGACGATGAATATAACAAAGGATAAGTCACAACATGAAATGGCGAACGATGTCAACGACATCTAGCGAACATTGACCTCTAAACTTTCTAAACTTGGGTTCTCTTGTCAGAGACATAATGATCGATCACGTACACAAAGGTTAAATAACCAAGGCCGTTCTTTCTACACCTGGAAGTTAATTAATGGAGTTACTACTAAGGAATTAACTCGAAGAAATCTCGGAAGACACCATAAAAATATCAGATTACATAATCCCCTAGTGACCTGGTTGCGTTCCATTTCTTAACATTCTAATTCTAACAGTTTAAAGTCAATATATAGCGTTTAAATGTTTACGAAATACTAGCTTTTAGATCCCATGTTCATGTAAATAACAAAACGATTAAATTTTAATTATTTCCAGAAATCAGTTGGAATCTTAATATAATGGACTATTCCAAGTATGGTAAAGTGGGGGAGGAGATGTTGAAAGTTTTTGTAGCGTGCAATGGTCCGATGGCCACGCCTGTAAAGACGGCTTTACCGCAGAGCGGCGAAGTTTGCATTAAGCACGTAGGGTAGGGCAGGGGAAACAGCATTACCAACACGAATCACATAATAATTAGTTGATAGATGACGGTGCACGCAAGGAGGGAACGCTGTATGCATGTAAAAATCTCACTCAATGCAGATATACATGGAAGGTTTTGTACTTGTAATGCGCAGATTTCTATAAAGCATATTTGTACACTTCTCTTAGCGATAGGATCGAAATACTGGGAATGATTAATCGGGATTATTTTCTAATTCCAGTATTTTAATTCCTCATTCTTTGTTCCGTTAAAGGGTAACCGTCTTTTCGATTTTATGCCGTTCTGCATATAAGAATAAATGAAAATATTAGTATCAGGTCTGATAACAACCTTTAGTTAGAAAACAAAACTTACAAATGACTATTATTGATTATTATTAATCTATATTTACCAAGTATCCTTAACCCTCATACGCTTCTAGAATATAGAACAGTTTACATGAATGGGTTGAGCACGCTGAATTCTGATGGGATCCTTCCACTTGTTCAGATTACGAACCTAAGGGGGCATAAATTCAAATTAAGAAAGGGCAGATGTAGAATAGATGTGCGGAAATTTGCCTTTAGCCAGCGGGTGGTTAATTGCTGGAACAAACTTTCATCTGTCGTTGTGGAAGTTGATAGAGTGAATAAATTTAAGGAGGAACTGGACAGGCATTTGGAGGGAATGGCGTGATTTTTTTTTTTTTTTTTTTTTTGGCTGATGCTGCATAAGCTCATACATTTGCTTTCTTGCATCACATGCCACTACTACTACTACATCAAAACATATTTTTGAAATACGTTCTTTTTTTAAACCACTTTATATTAAATCCGATAGGTATATATTTACAACTATTTCCAGTCTAACTGGAACATTCAATCTGTAATTATGAGAGAGCGAAATTAAGGTGGATACTATACTTATATGTCGTAATAAATATGTAATACAAGAAATCCTCGATTTAACGAGTTGGGAAATAACGGACGGAGTCCATACGGGATTCGGCGACATAACTCCCTAATGATATTTACCCTCGATTAAAATATTTTCTCAATAAAGTTGATTGCCAGGGAACCAAAATTTTCCCCACCATTACCTTCCATTGGCTTTCTGAGTTTGTCAGACTTCGGTAGGAAGCCATTTGAACCCCAAGCGAGAACCTCAAGGTTTTAATTGAGTTTTGTATGGGGATAGTGCTTTGGAGATTGTATGTCAATAACCGATATATAAAACATGATGGGTGCAAAACATTTTACTAGCTGTGGGGTTATTAGTTGACGGCAGGTAAAACCAGTAAGTTCCTATTTGACTGTACACCAAATCTTAAAGTGTTTTATTTTGGTTATGTGTATCATAAGGTTTTTCCCTCAAATGAGGCTTACGTTTTTATTATTGTGTTTTTTTACTTTTGCGATAATCTGCATATTATTCTGTTGTCTTACATTTTTAAACGTCAAGGGCTATGATCTTTGTAACCTCGTAATTGGTTTTATAAGTTGTTCTGTCCAATGTGATGAAAACTTTAATCAGACCGTGTGCACTTCAGGAGATTCATGCTCCAATAAGAAGGTTCCAAAACTGCCACAGAAAGGAAGGTAGACAGCACTCTCAACTGCAGGATTATGCAGTTAAGATGCTAGTTTGGAATTACCTTCTAGAGCGATCATATTATATGCTCTGGCGGTACCAAGGAAATGGATATCAAGTTGGCGCTTGCTGTGGAGCAGGGTGGCATTTTAAATACATTTCAGAAGAATGCAGCTTGTAGAGATCAAACTATGTTTTTGTTAGTTGGTATTTAAGCTTGTTTTAATTTATACTGTTTCCAAATATCTAGTACTTCTAAGTATTTTAGTACATAGGCTTTCAATATAACATTCGTTGCAGACAATAAATATCAGTGTGCTTATGCCTCCACTATGAACTTCTCTGATAAGCTTGTTTATTATTATAATTAATTAGTCCTTTTCTATTTTATGATCGCACTAATTAAGTTTGGATCTAAAGCTTTCCGATTCCTAGCATTTTTCGTAAACCTTTTCCCTCTTTAGTTTAGTAATAATTTGCAGACTGCAGACTCTCCTTTTCATTTTAGATACTTTGCTCATTGCATTCTGAAAGCCTCTTTAACAACTGTTTTTTCAATCTATTACACTCTCATAATTTCATTTGGAAAGTTGTTTCGTTCTTTTAAAAATGACCAATGACATGCAAATCATTCCTTGTTTTCTAATAGTCTTTTTATGAAGATTAGGATTTTTTTCTATAAAATTAGTTTTAAAATTCGTTGCAGTTGTAAGATTTTAAGATGTTTACGATAATCTCTTCTTTTTTTGCTTCTACTTTTTCAAAGAATAGATGTGGGCGTTGTCCAATTAATATTTGTGATTTAGTTGTTTTTTAATTCCATAATCAGCAAAAAACATCGTATTTAATTTCGCAATAAAAGCTTTATGCACGTGGGTTTTTTGGTTGACTACATTCTGTAAAATTCTGAATGGTGCAAGAAACGACTGCATTGCTAAATTCCTCTATAAGAGCAGATTAATTTAAAATAATCTTTATGCAAATTAATGAAAATTACAGTTTAGTTTAATGGCGGAGCATCTCTCTCTACTTTTACCATAATAAAATGTGGTCATGAAATTTAACTGGATTATATAAAGCCGGCGAATTTAAACTCTTTAATCTTTGTGTGGTTCCGACAAGTAGTTCCGCATTATTAATAATGTGGTTCCCCATTTAATCTTTGTGTGGTTCCGATATTCTGGAATGAAAACCATGCCCGAGACCGACTAACTCAGCCACATTGGGAAAAAAAAGTCCATAAAAATTCAAACCGAGCAAATTTTTTCATCTGGTGCAGGTTTTATATACGCACTATATTATATACGCACATAATTATATACACGATGCTACCAGCAATGTAATTTATTAAGCATGCTGCTGATAAGTCGGTAATTTTAGTCCTTGGTATTTCCGAAAAAATTATTAATAGTATCTTTAATGTCAATCCATGCTTCTTTTTTTCAAAACTCAAATTCTTTCGATCTAAAGTCAGCATTCTTTATCTAAAGCCCCAAAACACTGCAGGAAAATTTACTACACAGATATGTGCAACATCTCTATACTCGATGTCGAAACATAAAAAAGGGCAATTTCTAATGAAATAAATGAATACATTTAAACCAGTAATATTTCTCTTCGTTATTATTACACAGGGACCTTTTAGGTCACCAAATCTATACAACTGCGCAAACAACATATAATTTTGCTGACGTGTAAACCTGTCGTATAAGGTCACAATTCGTTATAAGAAATAATGCAGTTGCTTGCCAATCTTTTCTAAACACGCTGTTGTCGAGAATTAACTGAATGACGTCCCTTTGATTCTAAGCATATGTTGTTCAAAATGCACACTCTTTAACAACCCTCCCTCCCCACAGAAAAAAATCAGAAGCAATAAGGGATACTAATCTTGGAGGCCAAAGATACTTAGAGATCATGCGATATTCAAACACAGCTTTCACTGTCCGCATCGCAGAGGTGTGTGTGTGTGTGTGTGTCAATCTATTCCACTCTCCTAATTTCACTTGGGAAGTCGAAAAATGACCAATGACTAATGCAAATGTTTCCCTTGCTTTCAAATAGTCTTTCAACGTCTCAATCTCCGATATCGCTGAATGTTGATTGTTTGTTTCTGCAAAGAAAACAGGACCAATGATCGGGCCGTATCAGCCTCATGAATTTTTTTTTCCAACTCCCATATGGTGGCTTCCTTGGTACTTTTGTGTCTTGAAATAGTGGCAAAGTATTTAGGTTCAGGCGCCACCGGTGGTTTCCCACATCTGCGCCATATGTACTTTGTGATAGAATGCAGAACTACTGCACAGCCAGAAAAAGTGTAATGTCTGATTTATATAGTATTGTACTTTCTGTTGTTGCGTCTCTGGCTGCTTGGCTGCGGGGCCCCTACGTTTCCCGCCACAACCACTAGGAAGGGAGCCAGGGTGCCCATTATACTCTGGCTGGCCTCTGCCAGGGTTGCCTGAGCTTTCTGACAGAGGCCATAAGAATAAAAATAAAATTAAAAAAAAGAAAAAAGAAAAAGAGGGAAAAAAAGTTGAGGCTATAAAAAAAAAAGTTTGTTTTTTTTTTGAAGAGAGCATATGGGGGAGTAAGAGAAGAAGAAGAAGAAGAAGAAGAGGTTAGGATGTGGGGAACAGTAATTGGGGTGGACCAATAGGGAAGGCAGTCCACTCTAAGATGGAGAAGGAAGTTGAAAGTCACAGGAGCAGGTGCTCCTGTGTGAGCGCTTTGCTCTCTCTGAATATCCTGCATTCTGAGGAGTGCTAGCATGAATCCCACCCTTATCGGGTTAGCAGAGCAACTTGCCTTTGAAATCCTGCACCCAGGGTTTGCATTATCCTACCCCAGTCGGGGTTCTTAGGGGTGGCACGTTATTCTGTTCTGCCCTGAGTTCCGCAAGTCTTGCTCTTCTAGAATTGAAAACAGCCTGGGCGTAGCGTGTTAAGGCTTGGTATGTGCCTCTTCTTGAAGTAAAGTTGACTCCTGATTGTGGGGGTTTATTTGAATCTCTGTGAGGAATTGAAGTCTGGCATTCTCGTAAGCGAGACACTCGTACATAAAGCGTTCCCAGGACCCCTCTTTACCACAGTGGCAATATGGGTTATTTTCTATTCCCATGGCTGTTAATTTTTGCTGGAATGGTCCATGGCCTGTAAGCAGGAAGGTGACTTGCAATCCAGGCGAGTACCAGGGAGCAGGCTTTGGGGAAGTCCGACTTATTGAGGGAATAAACCTTTTGGTGATTTCTCCTTTCAGCGTCATATCCCATGTTTTTTGCCCCAGAGGTTTTGTAAGCAGTCTGCAATTTTTCTTCTTTCCTTTTTAGGGTCATTTGCATGATCCAACTGCAGATTAAACAATTGCGTTGGGATTCCCTTTTTCATGCGCTGGAAGAGACCCCTCTTGACAACTTCCAGATAGAGAGGTAGGTATCCTGCAATGACTTGTAATGCAAGGGTGCTGACAGTACAGCATGCCCTGATAACCGATAGTAACATAAATCTTTGAATGGATTCAAGCTTGCGCTTGTTCCTTTCCAGCATTGCCTTTTCACACCAGATGGAGGCTCCATAGCACACAATTGGGACATATACTACCTTATAATATACTACCTTGAAATATTGTGCATATTCCTTTCTAACCTTTGCAAAGAAATTAAATTTAAAATATTGCTCCACAATAAAGAATTAAGTTGTAGAGTTAACGCCATGCATGGATTACACAGGAACTGAATGTCCGAGTGATAGATGCTTCCATCTATCACTAAACCGCCGACCTACATATCAACCAAATTATATGTTCTTCCCACAAGCATAAATTGAGAGAGATATATACAACTGTATGCAACGTCTTGACAATCACCCTATATAAATACATAGAATACATACAGGTTTGAAGCTTTGTGCTGTTTTGGAATATTACTTAAGATCATAAATAACTTTCAAAAATATATTTATGATTTTAATAACTCATTTACGTTTAAATATAATTAATTTAAATATATTATATTTTAAGTCAGTACAAACCTACTGTTTGATTTTGTTATGATCCCATAATATTTCCTAAATATCACTTTCAGTATAAAACTCTGCAGACTGTGACCATTTGCCTAAAAATTATACTTCTGAGTGATTTGGTCGTGGTTTCTTTAGGAAGTCAGTTTTTGCGTGACCTTATCTGACGAGATCTTAACACCACCTTCTCCGTAGTGGTATTTTCCTGATGTTTATGGTACTCGCGACAGTGGTTATAATTGCAGATCCCTCCCTACAGGGTGGAAAAGGCCTGAGCTCGAATCCCGTCAATGACGCGAAGAATATTTATGGACCTTTGTGCACAATGTGGCTGAGTTAACAGTTCAGGCGAGGA
Organism: Mastigoproctus giganteus; assembly: GCF_048544385.1. Lineage (NCBI taxonomy): Eukaryota > Metazoa > Arthropoda > Arachnida > Uropygi > Thelyphonidae > Mastigoproctus > Mastigoproctus giganteus. Next base: position 224,970,114 of record NC_143581.1, on the reverse strand, counting down.
TCGCATGGTGTTTATCGGGAAAATTCGAGTTTCTCGTCCAGAACACAGCAACTGAAGAATGCACACAATATACTGACGCCTCATAATCTTACTTGCTTTGGCACTTAACATACACTTAATGGTTATGAATTAGTTTTTGGGTTTCTCTCTGTACAAATTATAGTGAGACTCGAATTCAACCCATAAATATTAGGGAAGAAGATCGTTATGGAGGAAGTAGTCTGATAAATGGACATGTACAAAGGGTACTAGGAAAGTTTTGCAATACAGCTTTGTTTATTTAATTTTTTCAAAGTAATTTCCTCTACATTCAATACACCTCTCCATCCTCCGAAACCAATCTTTAAACCAGTTCTGCCAAGTTTCACTAGGGAGTAAAGCACACTCGTTGTCCCAAGCCCGTAGAAGGTCCTCATCACTGGAAAACCGCCTCCCTTTTAGCTTCATTTTCACATGCGGGAACAGTGCAAAGTCGCAGGGAGCAAGGTCCGAACTGTAGGGAGGGTGCTCGAGAAGTTTCAGTCCTGTCGTGGTCAAATATTCGGTGCAGGCTTTGGCGCGGTCAGCTGGAGCATTATCGTGATGGAGGTACCAGGTGTCCATTCTTGACTTTGGCCGCAGGTTCTTCATAGATCCAATGACTTTAGGCAAGCATTGTTCAGTATATCACTTAGCTGTGACTGTCTTCTGCGTGTCCAAAACGACACGTTCCACAATTCCACTCGATTTGAAAAATACAGCTATCATTTTCTTCTTTACAGATCGGGATTTTCTGACAATTACGGGTGTGTCGTCATCATCAAAGACCCAAACTTTGTTTTGAGCCTTGGTCGGCAGATCGTAATAGTACAGCCAAGTCTCGTCACCTGTCACGATGTTGTTCACATACCGAGATTGTCCCTTATCAAACTTTTTTAACATCTCCCGGCACCAAGTCACACGTCGTGTCATCTGCTCTTCAGTCAGTTGATGCGGCACCCAGAGAGAACAAAGTTTCTTCACGTGCAAATGATCTTGCAGAATCGAACGAATTGCTGGTGCATTTAGGCCCAAAGTATCCTCTATCTGTTGGTAGGTCACTCGCCTGTTTTCGTCAAGCATTTTCCTCACAGCAGTAACGTTTTCCTCCGTAACTGACGTTCGTGGCCTTCCCGGCCTCTCAGAATCCTCCAGAGTGAAATTTCCCCTTTGGAATTCTCTATACCACCTGAATATCATTGTACGATGTGGACAATCATCATCTAGTGAAAGAGTCATTTCTTCTAAGCACTGGTCTATGGTTAAACCACGCACGAAATTATACCGCAAAACTGTCCTTATCTCATTTCGTGACCACGATGCCATCGCAAGCACTTTACACTCTCACTACTAATGAATAACTGAGCCCATCGACTTGGCGCGGCGGCTACTATGCACGTATGAACATGTCTCAACATGCAGCAACAAGCAGCTTCCTGTGATTCATTGTTGCGTCATATTGCAAAACTTTCCTAGTACCCTTTGTATAATACCAACACATGAGCCATTCTACATCCTTAAGAGAAGAGAATGTGGAACAACTTATCCTGGTTGTGACAAAATGAGCATAAATCAGAATGAGTTGTATTAAGAGTTTGTGAAGTGCATAAAAAGTTTGGTTATCAGTTGTTATTATTTTTCCAGAGCACATCAAACTGACTTTTTGATTTACCGAAATCCACAATGGCTGACATTGTGAGAAAATGGAAGTCCGAAGATGATACAACAGTTAAATTATGATATTGTAGGCCCATAAAATTGAAGGAATCAGAATGGTGACTTATGAAGACGGCAATTAAATAGAAGATCCCTAAAAAAGCTGAAGTCGGAGATCCAGTTTCTGCAGGACTGTCCATATGATGGTGTCCGAATGATCTTGAGAAGTAAAGTACAGTATATAGTGTTATAAAAAAAATAAAATAAATTTGCGGAAAGAAGGAGGATCTGTATTAATTTTCTTATCTGCGTTGTTTTCATTTTTGTGTGTGTTGGAGAAGAACGAGGTGGTGATGAATTGTTAATGACATCAATGATTCCTGGAAAGTCAATATTAGTATACAAATAGATGGTGTATATAAAGAATGTAAGATTAAACTGAATAAATAAATGATTAGTTTTCTGGCTAATCATTTAGTATGTAAATATCTTAGTAATCGGCATTTCTGTGCACCGTAGCGTGCTTTACAAACATATAAGTCCGTATCAACATTCATTCTTTTATATTAAAGGCAACACAGTTCTAAATAGCATTTAGATTCCTGTGAGAGAGAGAGAGAGAGAGAGAGAGAGAGAGAGCAGGCAAGTCTACTGGAAAATTCACTGGCTAAACGAATAGATAGAATCTATTCGTTTTAAATCTCAGAGATTCAAATGAAACCAACTGAAATTCAAACAGACGTCCGGCTACTGATACCAGTAGCCGAAGCTATCTGATTTCGAATGGCACCGAAAACCTTGAATATTGAAATCCTAGGCTCGAATGCTACACTTTTATCCATATGTTATGCACACAGTCTTCGTCAAGAGCAATACGACCACGCCCATGCAGTTTACCTATTTTCACCGCCAAGCATATGTAAAAAGTACATACAGTAAATCAAATTGTTTAAAACCTGCAGAATTTGCAGAAACGCACAAGAAAAACTCCACAATCTTCTATATTAGATCAACCATATAGACAGTAATTTTCACTCTGAAAAATTACCTACTTACTACCTGTGTTTTACAGTGGAAAGGTTTACAATTATCGATCTTTTTTCGGAATACGAAATTGCATGCAAGCAGCGTCTACTCCCTGAAACGCATGGTTGTAGACGCTCTAATAAGAGGGGGGGAGAGAAAGTAGGGGGAGTTCAAGCGGCGGGCACAAGAGTTGCAGGCAATTAATGCATGAAGTTAACGTTAAAATCTGTCTTTTGGCCGGTATAGTCTACGACTTCTCGTAGTGGTTGAAGGGGGGTTCGGTGGGTGTCTCATAACAGTGTGTTATCCTTCTAGAAAATGCGTGACCTTCCTATAGCGTTTAGTCAGCTATTATTAAATATATTTATCGATAAATTCCAAGAAGCCTAGTGAAAAATATCCCATTATCTCCTGGTAACGATCACGGTGTTATTGGCAGATAGTGGGAGGCAGAGAAGCTACTCGTATACGAATAAACACACCAACAGAAGCGAAGTCTCCACTTAATGAATCAAGCCAGCGAGACAACTCGCGCTCCAAGACAGCTGTAAAATAGACACGACAATCGTCACATCTACGTCACTAGCAGTAATAGTAAGCGTAAATTTGTCACTTCTCACTCGATCCCTCTCCTACGTGGCGTTGAGGGAGGTGTGTGTACGTGCTATAGGGGTGTAGCTCCGTACAAACAATACATCCGTGCCAAGGCCAGAGATTGTTCGTAGATTGATCACGCAAAACTTCGCGCGCTACGAGAGCTCACAGTTGATCACACTGCTCACTTGTCGCCGTATCCACGGGCGCCAGTTCTCCGCTGACCCTAAGCGACACAAGAGCGAAAGATGCCTTCGTGTACGACGACAGGCGTCCAACCCTGTACCAACTTATAATCCTATCTTTCCAGAACATGATTCTCCACTCTCGGCCCACCGGATATCTCAGGGGTGCATGGATTTTGATGCTGATAACAACCACTTGGGGTAAGTGACGTGCCTTTGTTGCTTAACGAGTAAAATATTGATCAGTTCCGAGCTTTTCATATTTATATATTCGATTCGGTGTAATAGGGTTTAATTCTATTTATGAAGAACTAAATAAGCAAGATTTGTGATGAACATTATGAAACCATGTCAACATACGTCGGAAGGAGCTTAATTTGTTTTTATAAAATTGATCATGTCAGATTTACATGCCACGTGTTTTAAGCTATTAAGGAAAATACCACTGATCCTTTTGCTCTGAAGTACAGTAGTGACATCCACGTGTCAGCCGGTCCCATTTTGTTTCCTTTCTGATTTTCTAAATATCTTCATAAGATTTTCTTCGTTGGTAGTAGTGGCAGAGACTGATGCAGAAAGAATTTGTGATGCATGGGTGACTAAGCTGGAATTGACGCAAAGAGGTAATCCCCGTATTGGGGAAACAGGGGGATAGGGTATGAGGAATCATTAACCTTCGCGTCCTTGAATGGGCTGTTGTCGAAATCGACCTTCTGCAGTCTTCTGTCTCTTGACAATAACAGCTGAAGCGGTACTTATCTGAGGTGTTATCATTATTTTGCCAGAATTCTCTCTCTCTCTCTCTCTGTCAACTCCATCGATCGGAACATTTTTGAATAAATAGGGTCTGATTGTCATTCATGTATAAGAATCAATTTGTGTGACATCCACAAAACCGATTTGGATTTAGAAAGGTGGACAATATTTTTCTATAATAAACGTATTGAGTATACAGAAAAATAGACAAAACAAAATGTAGAATTAAAGAAACATTAAAATAAACAAGAATATTTAAATAGTCAATAGGAAAAGATATTCTTGTAAATGATTTAAATTTTTTCAAGTAGAAGTATATAGATTAATTATTAGTATAAACTAAGGCTATTATTTTGCATGAAGCATGGGACCCACTTAAGATTTGGGTGATGGTAACCGTCGAGAATAAGTAACATTAGTCTTCTCCACTGGTGAATCGTTACTTATTCAAAACATTGCAATACCTCGGCCACTCGTTGTGAAGGTATTCACAATATGATATACAATTAAAACGATGCCAATTATCGACTTGGACAGTTCATCACGAAAAAAACATGGTGCAAAGGCACCCGTTCAATTAATTATTAGTGTATGATACACTTCATTTTTTTAATTAATAGTTTAAAAACAATTTACTATTGAAAATATAACCTCATTATTGAATATCTAGTTAATTATAATTATTAACTATTATTTAGTTTATTATCATTATTTTTCTTGAACAGAAATTTATTATTATAAACATTATAGGAAACATGACACGAAAACAAAAAATTGATTTACAATAGGAGACAATTGGGACATCCAGTTTTGAGAGATCGAAATATATGAGAGTCTGAAGGTAAAATAATAATATATAATTTTGAATTAAATGCAAAGGTTGCTAATTACAGGACTTACTGCTTATTGAGTGTGCTCGTAAACAGCGATATATATAACAGTGCAAAATACGTTCTTAGTAGGGATGAAATATCCAAAAATTATAATCATGGCTTTATGCGGTTTTCATCAGAAAGAACTCATTTTATTTGTATTAGATAACTTTGTCCTTTTATTGGTGCATTTTTTCATGTTAAAGCAAATTAAAGGATTACAGTTTATGCAGAGACGTAAAGACAAAAATAAGGACCAAACAGAACACAAAAGAAAATGTCTTGTTCTTCGAATTAATTAATTAATTAATTCGACAGTTGCCCAATAAAGGGAAAATTCATCAAGTGGTCTCATCTCTCTGGTATTTTCCCATTCTATACTAGGTATGTAATTAGGCCCATGTCTGAGCTACCTTGAATCAGGATTATTGTTCGGACACGGATAGACTGCGAGGTTCTTAAGTGTCAGCAAAAATCCTGTATCATGTAATAAGCAAAATATCTAGCAACTATTGCAGACATTTTGAGTGGGTGGGGAGGGGGGCAGTTCACGAGCACGTCATTTTAGTCCACATTTTAGTGCTCAACTCAACGTAGTATCAGTATACCGTATCCGTAAATTGCTTCTCTTCTGAGGTCATTGGCCTATTTTACTGAATGGAAAACCCGATTTTCCGAGACAAAAACCTTACTCCAGACCGACTAATTCGGTTACAGCGTGAAAAAACCCATACAAGTTCCTCCCGTCTTGACCAGATTCGGATCCAGGCCATTTCCATTCAAACATTTTCAAATTGTGAGTTACCCGAGCGGTAGCTAATACACCCAAGTGTATTTTGTCTATATATATACGGTTCAAACGCGAGCTTCAAAAAAACAACTAAAAATTCTTACTTTTATGGATTTGAATCCTAGCCTTTTCCACACGGTGTACAAGTACCGTGATTATCACCACTATGCTACACGAGAGGAAAAGTGTGGAAGGACACCGATCGTAACCACTGTGTTACACCACGAGAGTACATTGTGCTCCTAAAACCACTCACGTATATATTCTTCGCAGTTGACTAGGGCCCTATATTTCTGGAAGTACGACAGTGCCAACCAGCAAGTTCATTTAATCGAGTAATTTAAGTTTCCGCATTACTAAGTAGTAGTAGGCTCGGGAGAACAAGGTGGATGCATTAACAATGTCCCCTACACCGTTATTCCTCCGCCACCAGCCTGTATTGTTGGTACACAGCAGGTGGGATCCGTTGCTTCATGCAGTGTCCTCCAAATGAATTCTTTCATCACTTCAGAATAACGTAAACAGAGATTCACCATGACAAAGACCAGTCCTGAGTTCAGTCTTTTTCTATTGACACTGTAGCCCTTTTTTTTCCGGTTCACTTCCGAAATCAACGGCGTGCAAAGTGATCTCCAACTGACACAGTCCATTTTCCAAATGATTCGATGCGTGGCAGGAATTGTAATGGGTTGCGAATTTTCTGAATTGAAGATTCCTTAACTGTGATGTAGTTCGACGAGAATCAACAGTAATAATACTTTCTAAATACCCATGCTTCGTTCAGCCACTCTAGACTTTCGACCACGCCTACCTCTATTAATGTCCATGTTTTTTGAATTTCTCCATTCTTGGAACATTTGATCGAATTTATTTACCTATATTTGCATAAGTGTCTCCGATGCACAGGTTATGTCGTAAAAAATATGATCGAAATATATTTTGCAAACGTTGCATATTTCAATTGTTCCTTTATTCTTTAATACCGTCCGGCGTTTTGTTCCCTTTTTTTAACCCACTTATAATAACGAAGAGAATTGATTTTGAATTAATGAAAAGCTGGATGGGCAGTCATACTACACTAGCGTCACTTTTGTGTGGTCGGAATATCATTTAAAATCAGCTTTGATAAAAATTGAGATAAAAGTATTAATCTCCACTGAAATTTACTGTTACAATTCTGAAATTACTCAAAATACTTAATTATAAGTAATTCATATGACGGAAAATTAACTAAAATTCGGTTATTTTCAATTGCATAACTGCTCCTGTAAATGTGATTTTTGTGTAGTATAGTTGAGTATTACGGAGCAGTATCTGTATGAACTGGACAACTCGTTACCGGCTGACCTCATTCGGGTCACCTTTAGATTAGATTCAAACCTTCATCTCAATTGTTCCTATGCAAAATTTAATTCAGCACTGTACCGCAATTTTTATGCCGAATTAATAATTCATTTTTGAAAATGAGAAATTAAAAACTTAACATTACAATATACTGAAAAATCAGTTGACGAAATTAGAAAATCTGTGAGAAAAATAGTGCTTTTGTTTGTTTTTTTTAAGTGAGATTCATTAAGGATAAATTGAAAATCTTCGACATTAGATCCCAAGATTAATTTATTACTCCTTGTTTCGGATGAGTACAAGATCGTTGAACCAAATTGTTGTTATTACTGGGTTTTAGGAGCATTAGCCACTACAGCCATATTGCTCCGTATATGCTACCCTCTCCTGAAACCGAATAACTCAGCTACGTTGTGAAAAAAGGCCAATAAAGATTCCTCTCGTCATCGACAGGACTCGAACCTAGGTCTTTTCCATCTGGTGTGTTGAGGACAACGAGTCTATCAACTGCCGAGGGCCGTTACTCAAGAGGGCCGTTGATCCGAAATTCGAAACAATTAGCAAAACAAATCACACCTGTTGATTATACTTCCGAAAATGCCGACGCAAAAAGTATCGGCCTGTGTTCCAATATTTTGTAAATTTTGCATTTCAATTACGAAAATTAGATATGTCCAAGTTCCTTGTTTATAAAGAAACTGCACATGCTTGTTTTTAAAGTTTACCGTTACGCCTTTTGTCAACTGTTAGTGTACTGCATCCTTAAGTTCAGAAAGAACAGAACTTATCACTGCCTATCGTGTATATATATAAGATCCTCATATTGTTTTCCTGAATACAGAATAATCAACCAAAATGATAAAAATAAAAGTGGAGTATTTTTATGTAGTTTCAAAGATAAAAGTTAAAGGTCCATTCGATCGATATCAGAATATAAACTGGCTTGCAGCATTACACAACTGAAAGAAATGATTTCATTGGTATTCAGGAGAACAGAAACTAGTACCACATCTGAATGCGATTCGGATTTATGTCCCAAAATATAGACAACCTAGTCACGTATCTGACAGTGGAAAAATATATAAAGTTTGATAACCACTGCATATTGATGATCAAACCAGAAGAAAACATATTCCAATAGAAATAAAAATATATAAAATAAAATAAACCTCCCATAATCCACATAAAATCTAACTGTTTACCATGGCATCATTAGACATGGTATCACATACCTAGTGATAGAAATTTTAATAAGACGAATTTAAATTTCACCTTGCATTTTTCTATAAAAATAATTATATAGTAATAAGATTATTTTTAAAAAAATCACAATTTGTAGGAGGCAAAATAACTTGATAGGTAGAGACAAAGTTATTTATTATAAACAAAGGTAACGGAAACATGACGTGAATGTAACATCAGTATTTCGATTAATACAGCTTTTTATTGTTTTGTCCTAATATTCAGTATTATGTCATGCAAAACACGTTTAATGTTACGAGAACCCCAGTTCTTCAGAACTTCAATTTGCATGTACATTTACACACCCGAGTTATCACTGGTGACCTATATTTAAACATCCCAGTTGCTGCTATGGCGTCAGAATGCTTTACTACTTCCCGCTAATACAACAGGTGAACCGTTTTTATCTACGTCGTCTCAGGACAAAGTGCTCTTCAAATTTAGATTATTTTTCATTCACGCATGCATAACTAAATGGTTATTTACAACCAACTGGATGTAAACAGTGTACAAAAAAGCAAAGATGAAAAACATCGTTGGGTGTTCTTTAAAGTGCAAGATATTTTTACCAGCATGTTTACGAAGATTCATTCACAAAGCAAAACAAAGTATTTGTATGCTAAATCTAAGACAAAAGCTAACAAATTTTCCTCACTTTAGAAAACAGCTCTTTGGATGTTTTTCTAAAAGTTCCTCGCTTAGGGAAATATTGTCAAACCAAACACCAGTCTGGGATGCAGAAGAAATTGATGCTTTCGTACCTAAACTGCAATGGGGGTGAGAGAAGGGGAGGAACTGATATTCAGCTTCCATACCAGGAGATGTAAACATAATCCATCTGCTGACCGAGAGGATATGAAGCAATATTCTTCCTCGTCTTGTGTCGAACTTTAACAGAAAGACAAATATAGGCAAGGATGGGGAGGAGGAGAACGTCTTAGGCCAAGAAAACAGGACAAAAACTGCCACGTGTGGAGGTTGACACAAGGTTATTAACAGCTGAGGTAGTGGAGTGAATTGGGAAGTCCAAGATCAGATGGCGGCGAAGAGTGCTCAGGGCATCAGTATGGGAGAATACTGTACACATCCTTGAGGGAATTTATTGTTTTTTTTTTCTGTGTGTACGTTGCTACTGAATTTTCGAAAGAGGGGCAGATCACCGCTAGACAGCCAATCACCTTCTTCCAATATTCGATTCTTCACTTTAAAAGCGCAAACCAGACTTAGATTAAAGTCTACCCAGTGTTGACGCTCTGTCTCGATTTCTTCAAATAGATTGTTGATGACTTCTTCCCAGTAATTACATAACACCCGTGGTTGTCGGCTGTTGCAAACAGATTGAACACTTTTGGTGTTCCTGTCTCAGATACCGAAAGTCAAGCATTACTGAAATACCAACTTTGTACCAGAATTCAGACGAATTACTTCTTCTGGAATGGAACGATTTTTCTGCTTGAAATTAGGGATAGTAGTTCTTCCTTACGCTTTCAAAATAGCAGTAATAAAAACAGCCGCCTTGATATGGGTATTTAACTTCTTGGTCTATATATCCCCCGGGCTAAAGGCATTAAAGATAAAATACGTACGTCTACTATATTCCAGAATACATCAGCCACGAAATAAGAAGTAGGCGATGGCTACATCAAGCTATTGTATGCAGTAGGGCGGGTAGCAGCGTGACATTTCGAATTTACATGCGCGTACCGAGGTGAACATGTGCTCGAAGGTGCTCCAGAAATTTATCAGTTTTAAATGGTTTTGTAAAACTATTCAGTGGTGATTTTTCGTCTACCAGGGACTAAACTCACAGAGGATCTCTAGATCTGGACAAGCTGCATCAGGTCGTCAGATTCAAGGTAATTTTTATAATTTTTATCGTTGTTTCCACCTCTGACAAAGAAAGTCATTCTCGCCAGTTCAGTTGCGGACAAGGTCAGCGCAACCCCCCGTTGATTGTCTCCTGCTAAAGCCAGCCGCTCCAGGGCACACTTTCGAAGTGACCTTCCAATAGATCACTCCGTTTAACGTAAAAACGCTGAAGGTATTTTAATCTTTCACTGACCCTGCTTTGCCATTACATTTCAGTTTAGTCAGCATGGGCGAAAATTTGATATGTACCGGATGTCTCAAGGAAGCAGATTTTCTACTTGTATGTTCTTCCTGTAAGCAGGTATGTCTCTGCGGACCTTGTAGCCCATATTCGGATGTAAAAAAGCTTGCAAAGAAAATTAAACTTGCGTGGAAATGTGATGTCTGCAAAATGATCAATAATGACAGCGATAAAGTTGATACTGCGCATCCCACCTTTTACAGAAAACATTCGGAACAGACTGATCCCATTGGCTGTGATGAGCTGAGAGTCCTAGTGAACCCAATTCAAGTCGCCGTTACGGAATTGGTATCCGGACTAGATCAGTTAAAAGATTCTCACATGCGTCTGACAGAGAATGTAGTCGCAAAACTCGAACATCAGCATAAAATGACTACAGAAAGTAATTCCAACGTCATGGAAGCGATCGTCAGCAGTTCCGAAATTGTGATGTCAAGAGTCAACTTCATGGAAAACGAGCTAAGGAACCTCCAGGAGACCTCATCCGACGTCATTTCGAAAATGGAATTCGGCTTTAGTATGATGAAAGCGAACCTCGCAGAACTTCATGATAACGTCACATTTCTGCACCGATGTAACAAGGACATCAAGCTTATTCTTCTAGACATCTACAATAAAATCGAACTGAATAAGTCCGAGGATTCTAGAGAGCTTGTCAATCTGCTCAACGCGCAGGACCTTATTAAGATTTATAAAAATTATGAAAAGACCAATATCATGTTAATTTGTCCTGAGTGTAAAACAAAATCTAGTCACGTTCCTTCCGCTACAAATCCTAGAAGAAGCGACTCCGCTGAGGCCTCGATCGACATCCCTGATCAGGCCGAATCCACTGGTCTCCAACAGCCCCCTTCAGAAGGCACGAACGAACAGTGTTCTTCCCAAGGAAAAAATCATTCTCGATCACAGGAAAAGACAACTGATGAATATCATCCCCCACTCAGGATCAATACCAAGCCATTCAAGGAAAAAACATTAGGAGCGAATAAGAGTTTTCAACGCAATGAACGATTTCCCCCTCCTGGAGAACCAGCGTCTGAACTCCAAACCTCCTCTTACCCCTCCTCACATAAATCACAGAAGGACAGCACCACCCAAAAACTATTCCGTCCAAGACTCTGAAGTAAGCCAATGTGCTACATTTGCAGATGTCCTTAAATCTAATCATTCAACCGTCCGGACACCTTGGAAGAATGCCCCCAGCTTACGGGTCAGGCCGCACGCACCAGAGGAAGAGGGGCAACCAATTCCCGGCATGCAAAGTCTACAATCTGAGGCACCGGAGCTTCCCTATCAACCAAATCACACCCGGAAATTTCAGAACCACAGCAAATCATCCCGAAATTATTCATCTCGCCCCCACATGGAGGAAACAACCAAACCAAGACACCCAACATTTCCTAAGATGACACCGTGCAAAGGGAAGCAGAAATACACAAAAAACCAAGTAACTGCACCAGAAAAGCCAAACTACAACATGAAGCCCACAGTCGGGACTGCTAACTCAACGAAAATACATGCAATTCCGCTAAAAATCTCATCACATGAAAAATCAATTTTTGTCTCCAGGCTTTCTCCACAGACAACTGTTGAACAGATGTGGTCTTATTTGAATGAAGACTTAGGTATAGACACAGAAGTTACCAGGCTCACGACCAAACAACCATACTATGCATCATTCAAAATCACTACAGCAGAATCAAACTACAAACTACTCAGCCTTGCATCTTCATGGCCTGCAGGGGCACTAGTGAAACACTTCTACACTACAAAGCGTACCTCTACCTGGATGCGGTATCCCCAACGTAGTAAAACCACAAATAATGAAAGGAAAACCTGACTCAGACCCGCCATTAAGTCGAAGTTTGGGGAGGAACATTCCGGTTATACTGAGCAGGACCTTCTTAACGGTTCAAACACCCTCACAGAAGCTTGCCAGGGCCATGATCACCCACCACAAACGCCTGGGGAACACATATGAAGATTGAGGTGAGAACTACCTCCAGAACGAACCATAGACGATTGATGAAGGCCATCAGAGCTCCAACAAGGACATATATCCAAACTTCTTTAATGTGCACAATTTTCTATCAAAATACTAGAAGTCTGAGAAATAAACTTCAGACAATGGAAATTCTTCTTTTGTCAAGGTGGTATGACATCATTTGTATCACAGAGACATGGCTGTCCCCCAATGAAGAAGACCTCGCATTTTCTCAAGCCACTTGCTTCTCAGGCATTTTTGCCTCCAGGGAACAGACAACTGGTGGTGGTGTAGGCATTCTCTTCAACACAAACAAATTCTCACTGACAAGCTCAGCAACACTAAAAACAGAACTGTTTGAAGCTGCAAGAGCCTCACTCAGCATTCAAGGCCACAGACTTGACGTGTGCACAGTCTACATCCCCCCTCCCACAGTAAAGAACACTTTACAAGAGATCTCCAACTGGATCATTAATCAATGCCACCCTAAAGCAACATTACTAGTGTGTGGAGACTTTAATATTAGCTCAGGCCAACACAGTCTTCGCAAATTGTTATCTTCTAATCTGGCATCAGTAGGTCTGACCCTCCAGAATTTTTCCCCTACCAGAGGCTCTAACCTGTTAGACCTAATATTTGCAACAGACACCCTCACCGTTGACAGCCAACCGGAAACAGCCTTCATGTCAGACCATCTACCAGTAGGCCTCATTCCTCCAATCACTCCCAGGACATCCTGGCAACATCAGGCACCAGTTAAGAAGACAGTGATTAGCCCTTCTCTCCTCAATCCAGAGAAATGCTGCTTCGCAGCATCTATTTTTCCTTGGGAAGCCCTAAACCAATGTGATCCACAGCTCGGGCTGCACTTTCTTACCTGCTGGCTGCAGTCTATTGCTCGAACTGCAGCGTCAAAAACAGTTTCAATCTCCTGTCGAAGCAAAGCATGGTGGACCCAAGATCTCAGCCTTAAATTTCGGAATAAACAACGACTACATGCAAAATGGAAAGCAAAATTAGACCCACTAGACAGAATTGCATACTCAAGAGCCCGCGCCCAGTTCAATAGAAGCAAATCTGAAGCCATTAAAGCTTATATCGACAAAACAATCAAGATCGGGAAAGCACTGTTTAAGGCAAGGCATGATGAATTCCCTCAACAACTTAATCCAATTGAATGGCTAGACTATATCACAAGATTTAAGCCAAAGTCAGCATCAGACTTTAAAATTTACAACAGTTGTCAGCGAGATGTCCTCGCTTCCATCATCATCACAAAAAGAGAGCTTATCCAAGCCATCAATGATATCCCACCAACGTCTTGCACTGGATATGATGGGGTCCCACAATTCATTCTTAAGAGCGTTAGTGTATTCATCATTGATGCACTCCTAGGTATCTTCAATGGAATCCTCACAACGCAAAGTTTCCCAACAGCCTGGAATCAATATATTGTCCGACCAATCCCCAAAACACAAGGAGCGACATCAATTTCACAATTCAGGCCAATAATGAAAGCCTCATGTCTCCTCAAAGTCATGGGGAAGTGCCTTCTCCAAATCCTAACCAACCAGGTTCTGCCATGTGAATCACCATACATTCACTATGCCTTGAAACGCAGGTCCACCATTACAAACCTATTGCAAACCACCAACACCATTCTGGGGGCTCTACAAGATAGGGCTGAGATGGCAATTGTTTATCTGGATATCCAGTCTGCATTCGACAGTATAGACATCCAGCCCCTCCTGCAACTTTGTGAGGATGGATACCAGATAAAAGGCAATATACTGGAATTCTTGAAGTCGCTACTTACGACCAGGGTCCTTCACTTGACTGTGAATAAAAAATCTTTCACAAGGAAAGTTTGTGTAGGTGTACCCCAGGGCGGAGTTCTCTCAGGGCTCCTCTTTACGGCTGCCATCCACCCATTCCTGTGTCAGCAAACAAAATTTATCAGTTATGCAGACGACTTGAAGCTCCTCTATCGGATCAACGGGACCGCCCGACCTGATTCTGTTTCTGTAAACATTATCAACAGCCTCAAGAATCTGATTACATACTTGGCACAGTTCTCTCTTAAGATAAATCCAAAAAACCTGCACAAATGGTATTTTCCCTCAAATCAAACCCAACGCAACTAAACCTGGAAATCCACGGAACCCCCATCACCCCAGTCATTAAGCACAAAGATCTCGGCGTTATATTCGACCCTAAACTCAGTTTCAAACACCATGTTGCAGACATTCACAACAAGGTCTGCAGAGCAAGATGGCTTGCCAAACAACACCTCCTTCATGTCACAGAGCCTGAGTACACGCTCCAATACGTATACCGGTTTCTGCAGCCAGTCATCACCTACGGGTCAGAAATCTGGGCGTCAGCAACGAAAACCACGCTAAAAACCATTGCATCTGATGAGTACTGGCTTCTTCGGTGGGTCCTCTTCAAGCATAAACTGCCACCACTCATACATACTTCAGATATCATCCAACTTCTAAATTACAGAAAAGTCTCCAAACGGATATTTGCCCTCCGCTTGCTTGTGACAATTAAAATGATAGCGGGTGAAGTCAATACGCCAAATTTTTGGCAGATGTGCAATTGGAGGATCCCACCAAAACCCTTAAGAGCCCTCCCCTCTCTGCAGTCTGTGGCGTGGAGGCTCAGAATAGGGGATAGATTCCTGCCCATGGAGATGCTCCACAATGTCCAGGAGATGGATGTGGACTACAAAAAGTTCATAGAGGACAAATCGTACAGAAGACGCATCATCAGGGACCAGCTTCCGTCTTCAACCGAGTGACTGCCATCCTCTTTTCATCGCTTTTCATGTGTCTTCATTTCACATGTTAATATTAATTTTATATGTAAAATATGTAATTATACGTTTTATGTCCTAATATATGTTTTAAGTAATTTTTCCTGTATAAGTCATTTAATGTTAAACCCCTAGCATTGTCGCTGTTGTGGGTATTATTGAATCAGGCAATCATGTAACCAATCACTGCCTGCAATAAAGAGAAGAATGATTCTGGAAAAAAAAAAAAAAAACTTGGCATGAAGAGGTCAAAGCCAAGTTCGAACTCAAGAGAAAAGTTCCAGATTCTGAATTACAAAGTATGAGATCCTTCGATGTTATTACTGCCATCTGGTTGGGATCCAGCAACATTCATATTTCGGCTGTACAGTTTTAAAACGGATTTGAACACGCTGGTAGATAGTTAACCGGATCCAATCAAGCAATAATATTTAAAACTCAAAACTGACATATTGGGGTCAAAGAAAAACCCCATCCACCGATATCAAAAAATAGCACCGCCATCTCAAAAACTTCCGAATGCATTTCACAAATATACTTGTTCTCAGGCATAATCTTGTTTTCATTTACAACCTTCTTCTAAAGTTCACTTACTTTTCCAACAGGCTCTCAACCATTGATTACCTCGACCACCGCTTAATCGCATTTGTCCAAATTATCTCCGCGGTTACTGGTGTATATAGCCGCTCTGATATTTCTTTACAGAAGCTTCTGAATCTGAAATGAGATTTCAGATTCAGATTCATATTCTTTTTTATCTTCTTTTGTTCAAAATCTCTTTACTCCATTCTGCCAAATTCATCTGCTGCCTCTGTCGTTCTCCCAACTCTACAAATTACCAATAATTTTTTTAACTTTTTTTCCTTGAAACTCGACTTTCTCTAATATAACTTTCCTAACAGTGAAGGAATTTTTCTCTGTAATTTTAATGTTTACGACTCTAGCCGGCTTAAACTTTCTACGTCACAAACACAGCTAGTAAAAATGCTGAGTCTTTCGTTATTACAAAGATTTTAAACAACTTGTTCCTCTATCAACTATATCACTAGGGAAACAAACCCACACGCCTAACACTCTTCACTGTTTCCTCGCAAACTCTTCAAAGCACGCAGCTAGTATTAGCTTCTCAGATTACCTGAGGCTTATATCGTTTAACATTACAACGGTGCCAAATGGGATGATATGAGTAATTAATTTTTCTGTTCTAATAACTGATATTTGCTCTGAGCACATTAACAAATTATCTTTATAGAGATGAAATCCTTTATTATTTCTTACCTCCTAAATTATTATTTTTATTTTTTGTTTATCCAAGCGATGTTGTTGTCAACTGGCGGGTTTTAGGAGCATCAGCGACTAAGGCCATATTACTCCGTGAAAAGTGTGTGTAAATTGGGTGTGTTCTGAGGTCGATTTTCTGTTTGCTGGACGAAAAACCCCCGAGTTTCCTGGAAGGGAAACCATGCCATCCTCGCCTGACACCGACTAACTCAGCCACTTTGTGAAAAAGGCCCATAAAAATTCCTCCTGCCATCAACGGGACTCGAACTCAGATCTTTTCCACCCGGTATAGGGATAACGGCGATCCTACCAACTATGCTACCCACGAGGACAATCCAAACGCTGTGCTAAGGATGTTGAACAATAAACAGCATATTATAAATGTTCATTAAACTTCTCAAGTAATCTCAGTAATGCTAAACAAGCTGTCAATAAATATAAAATTGATTTCGAAAAGTGATAAAGCAGAAAACCTTCATTCTCAAATGGCAGTATGGTTTCACATATTGCAAAATCAAGATAACTCTGCACACCTTTTTAGTGTCTTTTTTTCTTTCTCCCCATCTTAATGTGCAAGCTTTGTTTCTGCAAGTCTGTAGTGCAGAAACAAGCTTTGTTTCTGCACTACAGACATCTGCTATATTTGTTAACTGAATCCTAGCCGTAAGGGTGGCAACTAACGTATATTGAAGCAATAGTTTTCTGCGGGTCTTGCAACATTAATTAATTAGAAATTCTGGAATTTATAAACCACGAAAGCTGTAAAGTTACTTGGTTTTAGCCTGCCCACAAATAAAATAAAGTTTACCTTAAAAGGATAAAATATCGAATATATATAAACCGTAAAAACTGGTAAAAAGAAACTGCTCTTAAAATTTGCGAAGTTGTGCAAGTTTTAAAAATAGTTTCTCAAAGGGAACTCTGTTTTTCGGTGAATAAATCTTTCTCACCATCCAGTCCCAGAGAATATCATTCATCTTCAGTGACAACGTTATACTCGTATTTCGGAGATATTTTTATCAATTTTTAGCATAATAACAAGAACTGAATACTAACAATCGTATTGCTTACTTAAAGTTGTCCGATAGTCTATCGCTACCTTTCCAGGTAGAGATAGACTATCGGATATCGTAATGATTTACGGTTATCCTAGAAACAATTGAGAAACTAGTAAAGATTTCATAATTTGTTAAACCAATGGCCATCATTTTACCACCCATAAAAGTGGGTGGTAATTTTACCTGCTTAAACCACCCATACCAGCAACTCTTCATCAATTAGAGAAATATATGTATGCATTGTTCTCTCTAAACGAATGCCTGCTTTGTGAAAACATTTCATTACTTTTTTATCATTCTTTTGTCCTCTAATATTTCTACAAATAGTATTTCGGACTCATCGAATTAGATACAAATTCAAAAAAACAAAGTTACATTTCTTAAAGTTAATTGTTTTTCTGTCATATTTTCCATTTATCTCCTTATTGTAGTGAGATATCGATTTTCCTCCCTCATTATCTTCTCTCAGTATTTTCTCGGAGCTGGTCTCTGATAATTTCCACCGGGATTCGTGGAACATTCAGATCTTTGGATTAGCAAACAATTTGACTGATAAACGTCTTTTACAACACCTGAAACCAATCTCTGTACGGTACTTTAACCACATAATCAAAATGGCTTTATTTCTCAGAATCTTTTCATGTCTTTATGGACATTGAATTTTAGTGCCTTTAGTATGAGACAACCTTTTGAAACAGTTGGCTTTCTTAATTAGCGAAGAGCACAAAGACCAATCAAAGAATGCCTAATAGAAGTATGTGATATGAATATGCCGGATAACTCTTATTATTTTTTATTTAATATTTTAATTATTTATAATAAAATAATGCAGATTATATGGCTTGTTTCTTTAATTTTTATTATATAAAATAGAATATGAAATAAATAAATTAAGATTTTAATATAAATAATAAAAATAGTACTGTAATTAAGAAAATGAATGGGTAAAGGCAAACTGAAATACGATATCACACACCGAATCATTTTGGAACAATTACAGATTTAGTAGGATTTAAATTTATATTTCCTGGTCTCGCCTGTTGCTTTTTGGCTCGTTTCTAGGTAACGTACTCATTAACCTTGAGTTTATTTTTCCCCCTTTATTTACCCAGTAGGACTAAGACACAGTGGAGTTTGCGGTGGATGTCTTTGAACTCTGTCTACAGAATTAGATGTCAAAAGCCAACTTCTGGCGTTTATCCAGCTGGAAATACCCCACTACGAAGAAGAAGATAAGTTTCCGCAGGGAAACTAGAACGGCTTACCATGAACTTTAACCTTATCTACTTATTTTTACTTCATGAAGACAGATTAGAAGCTCCTACGAACTTCACAAGAAAACCAGATTTCCGTCTCGGTATTACAAGTGTGTAGTGGAACTCCAGGTGGTCTTAGATACGCCTGGAATAGCCTCAAGCGTTGTATAATCTCGATACCAAGGATTTTTTATATTTTCTGACTTGGCAATTATATTAGATAGAGAGAGAGAGAGAGTGGATAACAGAGGCATAAAGCTGTTGACAGTTTCATCGAAAAAAAGAAAAAATAAAATCTAATATAAGCCAGTAAGCTTCGCGAGAATGGATGACAGCAGAACTAAGTGTATAATGAAATGGAAACCTACCGGTAGGAGGACGAGAGAGAGAGAAAGACGGCGGAAAAGATGGATGGATGACGTAGAAGAGGACTTAAAGATCATGAGAATAAGAAGTTGGAGAATTCTGACTCTGGGAGGGTATACTGGTGGAACATCGTTGAGAAGGCTAAGACCCACCCTGGGTTATAACGCCAGAAGAAGAACAAGCTTCGCGATCACTGGAACACTTTTTTGTTTTCAAGAAATTGAGTGTGTCCAGTGAAATTTGACTGTGCTATCCAACTTCAAAGAGTAAAAGACATATTAATTACAGCCAGTAAGTTCCCCACTTCTTGTTCAACTTTTATCTATAACCTGGAATTATACTTATCTTGACTCTTTAGTACATACACAATAATCTTACGAGCTGATTTTGCTAATTTCAATATAAATAATGGTAACTTAATCGATTTATAGTAAATTTATTAATAAATAATTTGATTCCAAATTATTTTAAATATCAGTAATAGTAAATGTATTCTCTTCGTTTATTTCAGAGCAACCTCATGATAATATGACTTCTACTTTAGAAACACTAATTTAAAATACAAGTTTAAGAATCAGCATCAAAGTCTATCATAACTTTCCAAATGACATCGTCAAAAAACTGGATAGCACGGCTGCCTCTTAAAGTACTGAGGAGCAATCAGCATTATGATTGGTACAATGCTATGAGAACACTTGTTATGATGTCGTAAACTACGTTACACACGTAAAAACATTTAAATCATATTTAGTTAATCGTAACGCGGGTGATCTTTGAATATTAAAAGACATCCGCCCTATGTCCCATATCATGTTCCTGATGATTTTCGTTAGAAAAGTTATGCTACACTTTAAACTGAGACTGATTAAATCAACCAGAATACCGCTATCTGGCTCTAACAGCAAGACGGAACCCTACGATGTCCTGTCATCAACTGTCTCTTGGGACTGCTGTGGCCACAGGTGAAAACATTTCCAACCGGACTGTGTTAAGAAGCCTCAGTTCAAGTGGACTCTACGCAAGAAAGAAAGTGGCTTCTATCCTATTAATCCCAAACCACCGCATAGCTCGTCGAAACTAGTGCCATCAACATGGACTTAAGCCCTAACAAAAGGGGTACAGTTCTGTTCTCTGATAAGTCCCGTTTTAGCCTACAAACAGATTGTAGACGTTATTTCATCTGTAGAAAACGAGGAATACGGTACCATCTCTCCAACATTAGAGAATGGGACGCTTACGGTGGAGGCGGTGTTTTGTGTGGGGCAGAATAATGATCAACGGCCGCACTCCTCTTCATGTTTTTGATAGGGGTACCGTAACTGCGCATAGAGCTCAAGTGGTGGGGAAAATATCTTTAAACTGAAGATATCCAACAATTTCCATGGCCAGTACGATCACCAGACTTAAATCCGTTCGAACATGTATGGGATGTTCTTGGGCGTCACATTGCATGCCGACAGCCAACTCCTTGGTCACTTGGTGAGTTAAGGTCTGCGCTGGCGGAAGAATGGAATTTATTGCCACAGAATCTTACAGACACCCTTATATCGAGCATGGTTCATCCCTGCCATGGCTGTTTAGCCGTTGGAGGGGGATCATACACTGTACTGATGTCATGTGACCACATTTTCGAGCATCTTGTATCGGCTTCTGTAATGTGACCTTTTTTAATTCTTATATAACCCTTATACATGTCCGAAGTTTCTTTCTGTCTCCTCATTTCATCGTTATTCTATGGTACACTACCATACCAAAGTTTGTCACGCTTCACAGCAAGCTGCACGAGTTACACCACGATTTCTACGTATCCAGATAATTTTGTCGAACAGTGTATTAATGCGTCTGTAAATTGTGTGTGCTGTATGGTCGGTTTTCTGGAGGAAAAATCCGAGTTTCAGAGAGGAAAAAACCATGCTACATTCGCCTGAGACCAACTGCCTCATACACGTTTTGAAAAGGGCCCATAAAAATTATTCGCGTCCTTGACGGGATTCGAACTTAAATATTTTCCATCCGGTGTTGGGAGGACGGTGATTATACCCACTGTGCTACCCACGAGGGCTCCAATTTTAGTGTCTAGTTTGCATTACGCTGAAGTTAATCGAATGTTGTTTCTCTACATTGAAAGTTAAGATTTTTACAAATATAAGGTCGAGATTAAAAATAAAATCTCTATATCTAGTATAAATGTTATTTTGTGTGGCCAGTGAGTAAAGCACGTGGAAAACATGGAACCTGTTTTCATTAGTCCCTAGTTGAAGCTAATGCGAGTCATTGGCTTTCAGCTGATTTTTCTGTCTTTTTAATAGTTAAGAAGGGAATTTTGTGTGTGTGATGGTTCGGATTTTAATCGAATATTCAAGTATAGACAGATTGCATGTTTAACGTGTGGAGAGGAGAAACTTTAATAAGCTTTTTTGCTTCACATAGTTCGTGTTCTCCCGAAACGAGAAATTTTCCATAAAGCAATTAATAAAGCCGATCATAGACACGCAGGTTACGGAAACAATACACTGAGTGATTACTGGAATTATGGTCATCTACCAAATGCTGTATTGAGCCACTGTTCACACAGATAATAGCCGCTATTCACTTAGGCTGATTTTTTGATTGATTGATTTGGTAGTTGTTGGCGCATCGGCTTCTGTGGCCATATTGCACCTCCCAAGGTTTTTGCAGTACTTTGATCCAAGCCCGAGGCGGGAATCGAACCCGCGACCTTTGGGTTGCCGGGCAGGTACTTTACCCACTCGGCTAGCCCGGTCGGCATTCACTTAGGCACTGAGTCCACTAGATGTCTGAAGACGTCCAGGGATTTGCAGCCATGCTGCTTGCAATGCTTTCCAGTGTCGGAATAGATGGCAGTTGCAGGTCCATACGCCTTACGTCCCGTTTCAAAACATCCCACAGGTGTTCAATTGGATTGAGGTCGGGAAGAATTTGGAGGCCAATCAAGATGGGTGATATCTGCACTGTGTTCCTCGAACCTCGTGCACATTGCAGGGCCAATGACATGGCTCATCATCGTCTTGGACCATCCCGTTTTCTGCCCAGGAAAAAAATGCAGTGCACAAGGTCTCCTAAATGCTGCTGGTATGTATGTATATATTTGTCTTGGGCGGCACCTGGAACGTTAGTTAATCTCCGCCTCGTTTCACTTTTAAATTAGAGGATTCTGCAGAAATGAACTGGCTGTTTGGCTACCCGGAATCAGCAGGTCGGAAACGCGCACCACCACCACGGAAGGTAGATCAGGGCAACCAACCGGGGCAGCAGAAGAGAGGGACGCCAAGAGCCCAACAAAGTACGAGCCAAAAATAGTAAAAAAAAAGGAACTTATAATGCTGCTGGTAGACCTCACCAATGAAAACGTTGGTCATACACACCAGGAATCCTAATTCTTGCCAGCAAAACATGCCCCCATAGTAAGCAATCATTGCCATCTACCTGGATAGTGGGCACCATGCACGATGAGTTCGTGTGCTCGTGTTGCTTGTGACACACAGGAAGGCATCCATCGGCGTGTTGAACCAGATATTTGGACTCATTCGACCAGCAACACTCGTTTGCAGTCCTCCAGTGTCCAACCAGCGAGTTGTTGATACCACAGCAGTCGCCGTCGGACGATGATCAGCGGTGAGGAGAGGGTGTCTCTTGAGTCATCTGCTATGGAACTCAATACATCTAAGTGCCTGCGTGGCAGCACTTAGATGTATTGAGTTCCGTCAATACATCTAAGTGCTGTATCTCGTCACCGTCCCTTGACAACACCTCCATAAGATTATACCCAGAAATCAAGTATTTAGGAATCGCCTTAGATATGAAGCTTAATTTCAATCCTCACTTGAAAAATTTGTCAGAGAAAATAAAAAACTACTCGGCCATAATCATCCGTATAAGCCGTGCAGACTGGGGCCTTAAGCGCCAGGCTGCTTTGTCCCTCATTTATAATGCCATATTTGTCCCAATTGTTTGCTATGGAGCCTCAGTATGGTGTACTAGGGCCTCCCTCGATAGAAAACGCCTTAAACTGGACTCCATACAGCGTTCTATGCTGTAACTAGGACGTGCCGTACAGTTAGTACCCCAGTTCTAGAAGTGTTAGCTGGATGTATACCCCTACACATAGAGGTAATAAGAAGAGGATTGTATAAACGATTGAAAAAGAGTATTCCCGCAGAAACAGCAGGTATCACTCTTAACCTTGATAACCCCAAACAGGAAAGTAATGAATCACTGAAATTATGTACAGGGTCTGGCTAGAAACATGGGACACCACCATTAAGGACTAATAACCAAAGAGTTAATTCCCTCTGTGAACCTCGTCAGTCCAAAGCTTCCTCCCTGGTATTCACCAGGCCTCCATGCTACATTTCTATTGACAGGCCAAGGACCCTTTAAAGGGAAGCTAACATCCCTAGGCATAGAAGATGATCCACTGTGTCACTGCGGGGCTGAATAAACATGGGATCACGTAATAAGACTGCCATGAATATGACGCGTTCCGGCAAAGGTTTGCCACTAAAATCCAAGATAATCCCCGGCACTGTGAGCACTTGATTATAATGGAAGAGCAGTGCTACGCCACCTGTACTGAATTTGCACAGTCTATCTTCGCTGCTAGACGGGTTCGGCACTCAAACACCACCCACTGAAGATAAAAATAAGAAATTTACTGGATGACTGCGAAAACTGCGAAGAACACAGATGCAGACTTATAACCGAGATCATATACCTGCCAAAAAACAAAGAGTACCATCTCGTGGATTCAGAAGACGAATACAAAGCCCTCAGCCGCTTAGCACTAGACGCCTTCAACAGAAGACGAAGAGAAATTGAAAACCACAATGCCTGAATAGGTGCAGCAAATAAATAAAATAGAAATAAAGCGACAGCACAAAGAAAATGATGGAAAGCAATACCAAGGAGACAATGCATAAGGAATAGACACCAAACGGACATAACATGCGCCAAGGACTTGGAGTAACACCGGAACGGAAACACCAAAATTACTCCGACAGGAAGGAATGTGGAACCCACCACCAACCATGGATGGGAACCCCCCCAGGAAGAATTCTCACTGGGCATGACTCCCATCACCATTGTCAGGACAAGAGTCACATATGAGCGAACACCGGGCTGGACTTAGCAGAAATCACTGTCTATTGCCTTTTGGAGACCTGGGCGGGGCGCCCTTGCCCGGCCCACTCTTTCTCCTTATCTCCGGCGTGGGGGGCGGTTTCGGACGCCTCCCCTCCCCGCCACCCCTATAGACCAATCGCTCTCCTGTCTGTAATATAAGGTGTTTGAGCATCTTCTAAGACAAAGAATAGAAACATATTACAATGCCAACTTACTGTTCCCAAATCAATATGGATTCAGAAAAGGTCGTTCCACTGTTGACGCTCCCTGGAGAATATGACTGAGGGGGCAAAGAGCACGGACAGACAATATTTCTTAACCATCTCAGTGGACTTTGCCGGGGCGTTTGACGCACTCTAGTGTCCAAGCGTCCTCGGCAGACTCCGTACAGCAAATCTCTCTAGCATATAATCAATGCATAAAATATTAGCTATCACAGCGGAGCATAACCGTCATGACACCGTATAGCAAAGTTTACGCGCCAAACCTACAGAGGATGTCCCCAGAGCTCTGTCCTGTGCCCCCTACTATGGAACATCTTACTTGATGAGTTCCTGAACACAGATCTGCACAATGTCCAGTCTCAAGCACATGCAGACGACTTAGTCCTTACCCTTTCCGCAGATACTAGATCCTAACGGGAAGCCGCAGCAAATAGAACACTCGCCACTTTACAGGACTGGGCCTGGCACAACCACCTGGAAATCTCACCAGTAAAGACAAATTCCATCCTGTTTAAAGGCTCTCTGAACGTAGAGAGGCCATTACAAATCAAAATCCAAGGGTGAACTGTCTGGTTAAAAACCGAGATGAGATATCTTGGAGTGAGCTTGGATAGGAACCTATCTATCGCACCACACCTAAAATATCTACGTACGAAGATTCGAAAATATACTGCACTCGTGGCAAGAATCGCACGTCGGGACTGGGGATTGAAGCGACGCGTACTCACCCTCATTTATAAGGCTATGTTCACCCCCATAATCATCTATGCATCTGGTATCTGGTTTTCAAAGACACCACAACAGTTAACATGAGGAAGCTTGACTCGATTCAGCCCGTCATCCTGCTAACCATCACCCGGGCCTGCTGCACGG
Organism: Mastigoproctus giganteus; assembly: GCF_048544385.1. Classification (NCBI taxonomy): domain Eukaryota; kingdom Metazoa; phylum Arthropoda; class Arachnida; order Uropygi; family Thelyphonidae; genus Mastigoproctus; species Mastigoproctus giganteus. The sequence continues at coordinate 224,944,516 of NC_143581.1, read as the reverse complement.
TCAGCACCCATGCCTTGCAAGTGCGGCCCGGCGGACTATCTCTAGATCTAGAAATAGTAAAATGTGGTGTGCTTGGTTTACTTTATATGCTTTCCAAAGGCAAAGCCATCTCCTGTCTGAATTTTACCACTGACCCCTCAAATAACATCAAGGCCGAGAAGAAGCGCCTCACTGCATACTTGCAACAGGTCTGGCAGGCTAGGTGGGCACTCTACAAAAGGAGAAGTCACTAGAAAATTCATTCCTACAATAGCAACAGTATACCCGAAATCTCCCACATGGTTCTCCCCTGGCCTATACGTCACCTTTTTTGTTAACTGGCCATGGATCTATCAGAAGAAAGCTCACTGCACTCGGGATCACCGAAAATCCACAATGCCTCTGTGGTTCCCTCGAAAGTTGGGACCACCTGATGTACGAGTACGAAATATATGAAGACTTGAGATGCCTCCTCCACACTAGAATACATTACCTTCCTAAAAACCAAGAACAACACATCCTCGAAAGAGAAGAAGACTATGTCGCCTTTACGCGATATGCACAGGATTTATTCGCACGACGGAAGACCCTACCATGAATATAGTCACTATCTGGATCATCATCTAAACCAAGAGAAGACAACCAATATTTTGGGAATCAATGCAGAGGTCTACCAGCAAATGAGACTACACAACCACCAAATCTGAGAAGATTCAGTATAGGATAGCCATTTATATCCCTACTGGCTTGGACACAGATCACCGGATAGGACTTTAACTGCCTCACCACTGAAATTGACATCACGACCGGACCTGAATGAGATGAGTAAGAAGATTATGCCAAATGGCGCTCACGCTTGTGCGCCCTTGCAAGGTAACTTTTCTCCCACTCTCATCCCCTATTTTCGCCTGATGGATGCCTTCCTCGTCCCCTATACTTCTACCTGTTCCACTACCCTCTTAATTCTAAAGCCCACACAGTAACTTTTTTTTTTTACACTGGTCTCTGTCTTAGGCGACCCTGGGAGAGGCTAGCCAGAGAATAATGGGCAGCCTGGTTACCTCCCGGCGGTGTGTGCGGGAAATGTGGGGTCCCACCAGGGGCCCTGCGGCCAAATGCCATGACATCCAACAGAACCCAACACTTTTCTGGCATTTACAGTAGTTCTGTATTTCTTCACAGCGTACAGATGTGGGAAACCACAGGCAGCGCTTGACCCAATACTATGCACCCCTCTTCTCTTATCCTGGTGGGAAACCCACTGATGGGTGTGCCCCACTGACCTCCTGGGACTGCCTTCCCTATTGGCCCCATATTTTTGACTTTTCCTCAGCCTTCAGCCTCCCCCCCCCCCCCCAACTCTTATTGAACCTTATAGCGAATGACGCACACAACAAAATCTAAATGTTCAAAATTGCGCATTACCCCTTCTTGGTCTCCAATCTTTTAGCGTCTCACCCATAAATCGCGCGTGCTTCTTATATATATATTTTTAGATCCTAGCCACTGAAATCTCAGGAAATTAGGTGGCAGGACCTGCCAGAGTATAAATATCAAATTACCGGGTACCTGGTCTGCCTCCACGGTGAGTGCGGGCAACGTTGGACCTCAGCAGGGGTACAGCGGCCAAATGGCCAGAAGAAAACGATACATAACACTACATTTACAAAATTCATACACTTTTAAATCTCTGGGCTTCTTAGCGAACTGGTACAACCACAATGAAAGCATCGCGATGGGGGGAAACCCCTGGTGCCATTTGACACAAAATACACTCTACACTACGTCCTCCCCACACCGGGTGGAAAAGCCCCGGGTTTGAATCCCGTCGATGACGCGAGGAACTTTAATGGGCTTTTTCACTCCGCGGCTGAGTTAGTCGGTCTCAGGCGTAGATAGAAGGTTCTTTCCCCAGAAACTGTCGGTGTTTGTACAGAAAAATAGACAAATCGACCATAGAACATACATACACACACACACACACACACACACACACACAATTAATAGACATAAGACACAAGAGCACGGCAGATGAATTTCAATATTCGGGTGGCCTAATATAATAGTGTACGACACATCGTCAAGGGCCTTAACCATAATGGACCGTGAACAATCGAATGATATATAAGAAAGAATTTTGTTAGCAGGGATAAGGTGATTAACCCATTGTATAATGTAATGGTTAGGCCACATCTTGACTACTGCATACAAGTCTGGAGGCAAAGGGCAAAGAGATTGGCGAAAGGAACAAAGGGTACTTTTATAAAAGTTCTGCAAATTGCAGCATCTGGGGAACTAACCTGTGAGATGACCAAATTGAGATATTTAAGGGTCTGAATGGATTGAGCAGGCTCAGTACTGTTGGGATTCTTCCTCTTGCTCAGACCACACGCATGAGAGGGCATAAACTGAAATTGAGGAAGGACGGTTGCAGAATAGATGTTTGGAAGTTTTCCTTTAGCCAGCGGGTGGTTGATTGCTGGAACAAACTTCAATCGGTTGTTGTAAGTTAATAGCTTAAATAAAAATTCAAGGAAGACCTAGACAAACTATCGGGGGGGAGCGTCTGCGTGGGTAGCACAGTGGTATCGTCACCATCCTCCCTACACAGGGTGGAAAAGGCCCGGGTTCGAATCCGGTCGATGACGCGAGGAACTTTAGTGGGCTTTTTTCACTCCGTGGCTGAGTTAGTCGGTCTCAGGGGTAGATAGCAAGGTTTTTTCCCCCTCAGAAACTGGGGTTTTTTCGTCCAGCAAAACAGGCAAATCGACCAGAGAACACAGGCAATTTACAGACACGAATACGGGTTAATGTAATCATTACGGTAACCCTAATATAGTAATTTTTAAATATATGGGGGGGGGATGAATGAAAATGAACAAAAGAAAATGAAAGTGGATGAAAAAGATTTTTTGGGGGAGGGGGTGATTCTGTATAAGCTTGCTTTCTTGCATCGTTTACCACTAATAATTCTATGCTAAGACTTGTCGTTTCCGATAAGGAAGCACCTGAAGCACGGGCTTCCACAATCATGCTGTTTTGAAATTCCGTGATGTCATTACTACGCCACAATAACTGCCACTTTATCACTTTGACTTGCACGACCAGATGCAAATTACCACTGCTCTAGAGTAGAAAGCTGTTTGTCTTTTTATACTGCGAGCTATGTGCCATAGTTCATTACAAATGGAGTGGTCATAATTCAATAATTGCTGAGCGTATGCTGACTTTAGTTACTTTGGAATAAAATAACATACAATCAACAGAGTCTCTTTTTTCATAGTTGCCAATAGAAGCTTTATTATTATTATTATTAAACACTACTGCAAGCATGTACAATACAAATGTATACACGTGTATGCGATACCAGCAATAACCCGTCATGGTACAGCGTCAGGTGTTTACGTTTTTGTTCAACAAAAAGATTAAAGACAATTAAACCAAATGGGATTATGTAAGCCATCTTTAAACACAAGTCGTTCACCACGGTGATTACACTGCACACCCTTTTTAGACAGGGGTTCGAGCCCGTCACCACCAAATACGGAGGATGCGGAAAGGTCAGGGAAGGACCACCTCATATCATGGAGCAATATAGCCTTAGTTGCTAATGCTCCTAAAAACCAAACAACAACAAGCACACCTTTTGAAAGTTCATTTATTGCGAAAGAGAGGGTCTCACAACCAATTCCACGACTGTCTAAAAAGCAGATGCTGTCGGCGGGAAACATGCTCTACAGACTTCGCTGCTGAAGATTGATTATTATAGGTCTGGCTGCAGATTGCAGCATTCTTCTTCTTTTGCTGTGCGAAGGTGCAACGATTGATATGTGTGGCGAGTCTATTCTGTCAGTGAGGAGCCAGAGTTTATGATATTATGCTTGTTTAAAATCAGCTTGCATGGTGTCCAGTCAAAGCTGGCATGAAGGAACAGTAATTCTAAAGTCAAAACACCATCATGTCTCCAGGCCAATCACCGAGGATGCCCTCAGGGATCAGTCCTGGGACCTCTCGTTATTATTTATTTGGTTTTTTAGGAGCATTAGCAACTAAGGCCATATTGCTCCGGGATATGCGGTGGTCATTCCCTGACCTTTCCGCATCCTCCGTATTTGGTGGTGACGGGCTCGAACCCCGGTCTAATCAAGAAGCGTGTGCTATGCACTGCTGCTCTTTCCCACCTGGGGGACCTCTCGTGTGGAATATGATCCTACAAGACTGGCTTTCCCGCTTCTTTGCCTATACCAAGATTGTGGCTTTTGCAGAGGACTTCACGATCGTGGTGTCCGGCCGCTCTCACAAAGCCATAGAAGACAACGCTAATCGGGCCCTTGACGACCTCTCTGCCTGGGGCGCACTAAAAAAACTACGGATAAATCCAAGCAAGAACAAAATAATGCTCTTTAAAAATAAGCTCCGCAGGTTAAAAAAGTCTTCCCTTTGTCACACAGACCACTGTGCTACGGTGTGGTTCTTGAACACAAATTAAGCTTTCAATCCCACCTCATCCATCTCAGCTCCAAGGTGAAAAATTTTCAGGCTCAATCATCAGCATCACCAGGAACGAATGGGGTCTATCAAAGCGGTCGCTCCAGCTACACTATAAAGCCGTCTTCCTTCCTATCGTGTCGTATGCTGCAGGTGCTTGGTTTCACCGAGCGAGATTGGTAAATTTATAGGCAAATTAGGCTCTTGTGCATATGTCCGCTCCTGGCTACCAATGGGGTATGCAGGACAGTATCCACTGCTGCCATCCAGGTCTTAACTGGGACCCTTCCAATGGACCTATATGTAACCTTCCGTGGCCTGACCTTTAGAATCAGGGAAGAAAATTCCGACCAAGATCTTGGACATTGAGCTAAACCTGGACGCTAATCCTAAGGCAGAGAGAACGCGATGTTATAATGAGATAATAAACATCTGGCAGACAAGATGGGACACTTCCACCAAGGGAGCAGTTACAAGCAGATTCCTTCCGGGTGTGACTTTCCTCTCCTCTAAATCAGCGCAGAAGTGGCTCTCTCTAACTCTTGAAACATCGTTCCTAGTCACTGGGCATGGCTCATTGAACGAAAAGCTCCTCCAACTCTGCCTAACACCCATAGACGTTTCCTATTGCGGCGCCAAGGAGAATTGGTTCCACCTCCTTCAGGTGCGTTCTCTACGAGGACCTGAGGCAAGACCTAGCTACTATTATTCCTGTCACTGAAAACCAACTGGACATTCTGTTACAGACACTATATAGCACAGGCTACAAATAGGGATCCCTAGACAGCAGCTTAAAATTTTATTTTATTAATTAAATTTTTATTTATTTACTTATTTTTCTTTTTTCTCATTTTCTCTTCGCGCTCTTCACTAGCATACTTTTTTCCCACTTTGCACTAGTGTAGCTTCTCTTTTTTTTTTATTACACCACCGGATTTTTTTTTTTTTGTTTTCTCTTATCTCTCTTTTTTTTTTCTCTCTCTCTCTCTCTCTCTCTCTCTCTCTCTCTCTCTCTCTCTCTCTATCTCTTCTCTTCTTTCCCCTCTGGAATGGGCCCCCAGAAGAATCTGGCCCACCTTTTGGCAACATCAGGTGAGTCAGAGTCTCGAATTGAGATGGCACGAGTTTTAGTGGGAGAGGCCCACCATCCCGTGGTGTGGACGAGTACCAAGAATCATCTCTCCAGGTCACTAATGCTTCTGGGTAGCCAAGCGGCCAGAACATAACACACACATAATACACACAAATTTACAGTACTCATATTTCTGGCCCGCTAACAGTGGTACTGTTCTTCACAGAGATACGAGGGTGAGGTTGAACAGACGTTCTAGGAGCCGCCCCTTACAAAAACACACGTAACACACACACACACACACACACACACACACACACACACATGAAGGATCCCTCTTGCAATGGTAAACTACTCATAAATTTTTGAAGAATCTGAAATTTCCTTGCCTGAAAGCTAAAAAATATATTTGTCATTTTCTAGTGAGCGCGTTGAATACAAAGAGTTTCCTGAAACTTAGAGCTAAAAGTTATTTGTATTTAGAAATATCAGCGTAGAGAATTTTAATAAAATCTACGGCAGAAAATTAAATTAATGTCGAACACTTCAGCTCTCCAGTATCATTTGCATCACCTGCCACAACTAGAATAGAGAATATAATGGATTAACCTAATATTTGCGAAATCAAAATGTTCAGGATAATGAGGATCTTCTTAAAACTAGAGTTACCCCTTAGAGACCTGACCAGTGAGAGCTTTAAACTGAAAGAACCCATAAAAAACACGAGCTGTTATTAAGTTTTTGGTGAAAGTTTTTGCAATACTGAAAGACCCCTCGAGAGACGTTGCAAGGTAAGAGTAAAGTATCCCATTTAATCAAAAGAAGAAATCCAAAACTCTGTGAAACATCTGAAAAAAAATTTTGGCCGAAAGCATTTGACATCCTCTCAGAATCGTTTCAAAATATTGCGATAAAATTTCTCTTGAAAAACGAAATACCGTTGTACTCAGCCATAACGAATTTTAGGAAAAGATTACTCTAAGTAAGCAAAGTCATCCAATTCTTCTATTTCAATAAGATATACTTCATACACAATAACATACGTTACCATAGCAACAGCAGACTGGTTGCTTCCGGCAATGAAAAGGGTCCAGGCATAATCTCGATGCAGGTGAAGGAGGTTCTGAGATTTAAAAACGACTTTAGCTGCAACTAGTTTGTTAAGAAAAATATGGCACAAAGAAATCTTTAGGAAAGTGTTCCTTTGTAACAAATCAAAGGACTTTGGATTCTTTCGCTAAGTATTGCTAACATTGTGTTTTATTTTTTCATTATCCGTTTTGTATCTCACTACTGCAAGTTTCTGTGATGGTTCCATTTTCCCAAGATGGAACCATTAACTGTTATACTCGTGTTGATCGTTAATGAATATTATTAAGCATAATTTAAGAAATATCGAATCTAATCTAATGAACTGTTCACTCTTAACAATGGCATAATCCTTAATAACTGCTCTCCCTTTAATCTTTACTTCCAGTGGTCCTTGATTATGTTAAATAGCCAACATAATTTATCTTTTATCATTAAGGAGGCTAATAACATATTTCATTCTTAATTAATCAAAAACTATCTTTAAGTAAAAAAAAGCACCATGACATTCTTAACTCTTGCATTTATTAATTTAAAGATTATGGAATATATTAATAGATATTATCAAGAATTACAAAGAACAGACGATTACCCTACGTTGATTGATTATTAACAGAAATCAAGATATTGCGCTTTTGGCTATAATGATCATTAAAGAATAACAAGAGCCAGCAGCAAGTAGAATAGCCATGACATAAAGGCTTCATTGGAGAAGAGACAATCACCAAGTTGTGATATGAGGTACCTAAAGGACCACTCACTTCGACCGTGTACTTAGAAGGGTTGTTTGTGAGAAAAAGATCAAGTGTGTTGGCTGTATGGTTAGGATTATCTGGTATTCTTGTTAGTAAAGGTAAATGAACAATCTGTGCAAGGTGATTATAAATTGCAAAAGCCTCAGCATCTCGACCAGCAGGGTCGGTGTGACTAGAAAACGGAAGTCAGCTGGAGTTGTGAACATTAAAATCACCAAGGAAAATTACCTCACTGTTAGGAAAGTTGGACTGGAGAAAGTCAAGTTGCAAAGAGAGGAAGTCAAAAGAGCTCCAAGTGATTACAGATGAATTTAACACAAGAGACAGCAGATGAATTTAACACAATGAGGTAGAGAGATTTTAAGCCAGAGAAGATCGAAAAGAGGAGATTCCAAATTACCAAGTCTCTGACAGGGAATATCGGAACGGACATATGCACAAGTACCACCTTTGAGGCGAAAGGAATCATAGAGCGAATAATTTGGGCAACCGAGATGAGCAGTATTTGAATCAACCGATAACTGAGATTCTGCCAGAAAACTACATGGGATTTGGCAGACTGTAAATGGAAATGGACATCGTTGAGATTACAATTGAGACCACGTATATTTGTGAAATGAATTAGGAAGTGTTTGGCAGGTTTAGATCTTTTCGCAGATAAGCTTACTCTATTAGTTTGACAATTCATGATGTATTCAATAGTAAGAAAATGTGGAGGGGTGGACATGCTGTATGAAGTAATGAAATTTTTGAATATAGCGTACACATTGTAAGAATATACCCAGAACCTAACATAACGTGGCCTCGACAATGCCCCCCTCCGTATACACACTACTCAGACTCCATCCAGTCACTATCTGGCAGAGTAGAGGTAGCAAGATTATACACTAGCTGATCCGGAAGCCTCCTAGAGAGTTACTAATAGGTTCGGTCCGGTGTACTAACTAGCGGCCGGCCTGTGAACACTGTTTTAGAGCTGTACCCTCGAAATGTAAGGAAGATTGGATCTCGCCATGATGTTCATCATAACCTCAGAAGTCATCAGTCATACTGCATGATGGAAGAGATAGGGAAGTGTTGGCCGGAACTTACCTCTGGAGACTAAACATGGGTTCCACCACTTCAAGCCTCCAATAAGCAAAGTGGTGGTATTGCACCGGTTGATGGCACCAGGCAATACTAGGTAGTCATCTACTACCTAGTATTGCCTGGTAACAAGAGGGGCGGCATTCCTCCATGTGGTGTGGGTGCCACACCTCGACCCCTGCTTACGTTGGTTCATACCTGGGTGGTCACCCACAGTGTTCTTGTGCATGGAGGTTATACCCAGGATTACTAACAGTCCCACCATCGTGAAGGTGCAAGCAGAGGATTTGGCTGTCACAGACCTTCCGGACATCGCCGAAATTGTGTCTACTTGGCTTGAATATGACCCGAATATCAGTTCCATCAGCGTTTTAGACTCCCAGGTAGCAAATACAGCTTGTCTGGCATATCTGAGAGAATGTCTGTGACAAGCTTAAGGACCTAAGGACCCTTGTTTAGTCGATTTGCTGTGTCGTTGACAGGATTCGAACTCGGGGTTCTTTTCCACCCGGTGTGGGGAAGAGAGTGCTTAATATGTATTGTGCTACACACGCAGTCGTCTCTTTTTAAGATCCATAAACAGAGCGATAGTCATTATCGCTCAGTTTATCGATCTCATGGATACTTGTTTAGGATGGAGGACTATTTGAATATCATAGGAAACGTGACACGAAAGAAGGGGTTTCTAGCTCTAATAACACTAACTAGCTGCAGATTGTCCTTTGTAAAAGAGATACATTTGAGTAACAGATGAAGCAATAAACCGATTCTCACTTTTATTGTAATCCTTTCACTAATACGTATTTTTATCTTTAAAAGCTGATTATCTGTTATTAGAGCTGGAAACCCCTTCTTTCGTGTCACGTTCCCTATGATACTCTAATAATCCTCCATCCTAAACAAGTATCCATGAGATCGATAAACAGAGCGATAATGATTATCGCTCTGTTTATGGATCTTAAAAAAAAAAAGACGACTGCGTGCGTAGCACAGTACATATTAAGCACTCTCTTCCCCACAATGGGTGGAAAAGACCCCCGAGTTCGAATACCGTCAACGACACGACGAATTTTTATCGGTCTTTTTCACAACGACCTCAGTTATTCAATCTCAGGCGAGTGAAGCATCGATTTTTCTCCCAGAAACTTGTGTTTTTCGTCAAGTAAACAGAAAATCGACCAAACAAGGGTCCTTAGGTACTTGAGATTGTCACAGACATTCTCTCAGATATGCCAGACAAGCTGTACTTGCTACCTGGGAGTCTAAAACGCTGACGGAACTGATATTCGGGTGACATTCAAGCCAAGTAGACCCAATTTCGGCGATGTCCGGACGGTCTGTGACAGCCAAATCCTCTGCTTGCACCTTCACGATAGTGGGACTGTTAGTAATCCTGGGTATAACCTCCATGCACAAGCACACTATGGGTGACCATCCAGGTATTAACCAACGTAAACAGGAGTCCAGGTGTGGCGCCAACACCACATGGAGAAATGCCGCCCTCTGTGTTACCAGGCAATACTAGGTAGTAGATGACTCTCATCAACCGGTGCAATACCACCACTTTGCTTACTGGAGCCTTGAAGTGGTGGAACCAATATTTAGTCTCCAGAGCTAAGTTCCGGTCAACACTTCCCCATCTCTTCCATCATGCAGTATGACTGATGACTTCTGAGGTTATGATGAACATCATGGTGAGATTCAACCTTCCTTACATTTCGAGGTTACAGCTCTAAAACGGTGTTCGCAGGCCGGCCGCTAGTTAGTACACCAACTAGCGGCAAACTACACCAACTACAAAAACATCTAAACAGTTCCTAATCATTTTCACAAATATACGCGTTCTCAATTCTAATCTCAGCGATGTCCATTTCCACTTGCAGTCTGCCAAACCCCATGTACTTTTTCTGACAGAATCTTAGTTACCGGTTGTTTCAACCACTGCTCATCTCAGTTGTCTAAATTATTCGCTGTATGATTCCTTTCGCCTCAAAGATGGCACTTGTGCATATGTCCATTCCGATATTCCCTGTCAGAGACTTGGTAATTTGAAACCTCCTCTTTTCGATCTTCTCTGGCTTAAAATCTCTCTACCTCATTGTGTTAAATTCATCTGTTGTCTCTATCGTTCTCCCAACTCCACTAATCACTTGGAGCACTTTGACTTCCTCTCTTTGCAACTTGACTTGCTCCAGTCCAACTTTCCTAACAGTGAGGTAATTTTCCTTAGTGATTTTAATGTTCACAACTCCAGCTGACTTCCGTTTTCTAGTCACACTGACCCTGCTGGTCGAGATACTGAGGCTTTTGCAATTTATAATGACCTTGCACAGATAGTTCATTTACCTTTACTTACAAGAATACCATGGCTATTCCCAACTTCGTATTATTTGGCATTACAAGAATGCAAAATGGGATGACTTGCAAGATTTCTTTTCTTTGGTCGGATTACTGTTTCAAAACTTCTGATGTCATCGTTTGCTCAGATCGTGTCATGAAATTACTTTTGTAGGAATGGAATCCTATATTCCAAACTCCACTTTAAAGTATCGTTCTGTATCTAAACCTTGGTTTTCCAATAAATGTGCTAAGGCTGTTCAAGAGAAGAATGTCATGTCGTAATTGGCTTCTTTCCAAATCTTCAGTTTCATTTTCTGCCGACATTAAAGCTCGCAACAATTGTAAAGCAGTCATTGATAATCATCGAAACTAGATTTTGAACAGGTTAAGAGTATTGAACAGGTTAAGAGCAGAAAACTTGCTTCTTACCCTAATGGTAGCCGAGCATTCTGGTCTCTTGCCAAAGCTATTAGCCACAACTTTTGCCCATCTCTGCTCCCACCTCTGTCAAAACCACATGGTTGTGTTGTCACTTCACCAAGGATAAAGCTGACCTGCTAGCATCCATTTGTCTTCAACTCATGTATTAATGATCTTGGAAAAATACCTCTCACCATTCCCAACACGCTCCATTCAATGGCTCCTGTGGTCTTCCGTCAGATCTCGATGCTAAGAAAGCTCCAGGTCCTGATGGTATTTCTCCACTTGTTCTCAAAACCAGTGCTCCTGAACTTACTGTTCTTTGCCGCCTTTTTTCACTTTCTTATTCCAAAGGTGCTTTTCCTTCTGATCGGAAATTTGCTCATAACCACCCAGTTCCTAAAAAGGGTGACAAGTGTCTCCCATCCAATTAACGTCCCATTGCAATTACTTCTACTCTTTCTATAGTAATGGAGAAATCAATTAACCGCCAACTCTTAAACTAGCTAGAAACCTTACCTTCTGTCTGATCAACGATCACCAGTATGGATTCCGTCAGTGTCGATCTACTGGTGATATTCTGGCTTATGTTTCCCATTTATGGACAAATTCAATGGAAACGTTTGATGAAACACAAGCAGTTGCTCTTGACATCTCAAAGGCTTTCGATCGTGCTTGACACAAAGGTCTTCTAAACAAGCTTCCATCTTATGGTTTGCCAACTGTTTTCTGTAATTGGTTATCCAGTTTTCTCTCTGACCGCTCATTGAGGGTGATGGTAGATGGCTTTCTGTCTCCTAACTTCTCCATTAATGCTGGTGTCCCCCAAGGTTCAGTTCTTTCCCCAACTCTTTTCCTCTTGTATATTAATGCCCTTCTTCCATTGACTGGAAATCCTATCCATAGTTTTGCCGATGATAGCACGTTGCATTCCACTTTCCATTTTGAGAAAACTTGCCCTGGTCAATCAGCTTCAACTTCTCGAATATCCGCTACCAATTCCTTAAATGCCGATCTCCAGTGAGGCAAAGACAACTTAGTTGATTTCAATCCTTCTAAAAGTCAGTCTTGTCTTATATCTCGCAGAAAGATTCTTCTGTTCCTATGCTTACCTTTGGTGACACTCCGATTTCTAGGCAAAATGATATATCTCTTTAGCGAATTACCCTGACTTTTAATCTCTTCTGGAACAAGCACATTACAAATATTGCTTCCTCTGCATCTAAAAAACTTGGTTTTCTCTTTCGCTTTCGGCGTTACGTTTCTTCCAAACAGCTGTTCACTCTGTACAAATCGCAAATCCGCCCTACCATGGAACATTGTTCCCACATCTGGGGCGATGCCCCCAAAACCTCTCTCAGGCTTCTAGATTCCATTCAGAAGAGGGCAGTTAGGTTAATTAATGAATCCTCTCTAACAGAGTCTCCACTCGCTGTCTCATAGACGTACTGTTTCGGCTGCATGCCTTTTCTACAGATACTTCCATGGGCACTGTTCTTCTGAATTGGCTTCTATAATTCCTGCTCTCTCTTTTCAAACAGTCCGAACACGTGCCACCACCAGCCAACATCCATTTACTGTCCAACTTCAAACTCACAGAACCAACTTTTCATCTTCCTCGTTTATTCATTCAGCTGCCGTTTTCTGGAACAACCTTCCTTCATACGTATTTCCTGAAAATTACAGTCTACAGAAGTTCAAGTCCAATGTCAACATATATCTTCTTTCGTCTTCTCAACCTCCAACCCAAGCACGGTACCAAGTACCATAGGTTCTAATACCTCTCGTGTTTGGGGGTTTCATAAAAAAAAAAAAAAAAAAAAAAACCAACCTAGTTAGACATCAGAGATCGTAGTATTTCACTATCTACAGAGTTGCGCTCTCTCTCTCTCTCTCTCTCTCTCTCTCTCGGAATCCGTGAAATTCCCAACACGCTCCATTCAATGGCTCCTGTGGTCTTCCGTCAGAAGGCTGTCAGAAGGATTTTTACAAATCTCGATGCTAAGAAAGCTCCAGGTCCTGATGGTATTTCTCCACTTGTTCTCAAAACCAGTGCCATCTACTCTCGCGACTTTCAGAAGGGGCGATAGTTTCGGGGTTTTTTTGATCCCGGAAACTCGTGTTTTTCGTCCAACAAACAGCAAATCGACCACGCCTAAATCGCTACAACAATCAACCAACCTAGAGAAAGACATCAGTGATAGTACTATTTCACTGTCTATACAGCTGCTCTCTCCCTCTCTTTCTCTTTCCTAATGTTGTGGAAATCCGTAAAAACTCTCACGACTCTCAAATGGAGCGATGCTTTCGATTATAATACTTATATCCGAAAAACTAGGCCCAAATAAAGCACAAAGGGTAAATATAACCAAACCCAAGTCCACAAGATGAAAGATCGACTGTCCTGTAACAAACCAACGATCAGTCATCTACTCCGAATGAATACTTGGGCCTAGTTTTTCTTCTCAAGTAAACATGTTTTTTTCTCATAAATCCGGTATGAATCTTATTTTCAAGTTCCTCTCTTTCATCAATGACAACATATGTCCATTTCTTAAACACTTTTTTCATTCTTGACTATAATTATTTGAAACCACTCGGAGGTGTACGACCACCACCACGAACAATCGGATTTTTTAAAAAAAAGCGAAACCGATCAGAGTTTATTAAATATGTTGAACAACTTGTTCTTCAATATCATCGGACATTCTTTTATACGCCTGCTAATTATGCTGCTCAAAAGTGGTACTGTCATTATTTTTTCCCAGCTTCCTCTACCAAATTACTTTTCACGATTACGCAACGGCTACTAAATAGCTGGCTTCTTGAGCTTTATCAAATATTGTAGCCATACTATAAAATTATGTACCTTGTTTTCCAGTAGAGGCCTGCAGTATTTTAAAATCTCCATGTTTTGGACGATAAATTCTCGTGGTTTGTAGAAAACTGACGGTCCAATTTACACGGCACCATTGATTCATTGGACAATTTTAAACCACATACCACACATAACGGTAGAGGACAATCTTGGGTACCAGCATGTGAAAATCTCATCGCCAAAATAGTCATCATCATATTTACAACTCATGTTTTCTTCTTTTTTTGACGTTGATGGTTGCTCGTTTTTGTTTTTGTCATTTTCTCCAAGCTCGTTGTTATCAATTTGCCTCTTCTGATTTCCTTTCAATAAAAATTTATCCATCGCTAATAATTTCGAAAAAAATTAAAATGACTTTTAAAATGTACGAATACAGTTAATTGAAAATACCTGTTCTAATTTAACTGAATATGACGTTTTAGAGATATAAAAACACAAAAAGTACTTTTAAAACACAAAGGAAATTTCTTACTATGCTGCTTACAAGTTGCACTTATACGCCTGGGAGAGACTCTCAAATGATAATGGCCGAATTAAGGCGAACAGATCTATTACTAGGAATCAAAAGGTGAATAAAGGATTAAAGGTCAACAGATCTAGTATGAGGAAGCAAAACGTGACGTCACATTGACCGCTGGAAGGAGCTGTGATCGGTACAGCATAAATAAACGATTTTTTTATTTGAATTAATTTTTATTATAAAACTTGGATTTATTAATTTTTTTTATTTGCATTTTTCGCGGCACACCCGAAGCATACTAGCGGCCCACTAATGTGCAGCAGCACACAAGATCAGATAATACATGCAATTTACAAATGTGATATGAACTCAAGGAATTGAATTTCTTTCGTTAACAGACATCTCTTCTGAGTACTCAGCACAGACATCCATCTGTCAACCTCCTTTGGAACTGTCAATAACAAAACATCAACATAGAAGAAAACATTTTGGTGTTACGTTAGTGTGTAAGGGATGCCTACCGTTCCGCAACACTCTGTAAAAATGACCTGGGTTATACCTTTTGTTTGAAATCCAAGAGGTTACCTTTTGTTTGAAATCCAAGAGGTTACCTTTTGTTCAAACAGAAATAACTTTTAATGTTTTTTCACACAGTATTAGAGTTAGAGCGAGGAGGACTCAATGATTTACCTTTTCAAAATTCAGAATTTTTATCTTGCAATTTAAAAACACAAAAAAAAAGCATCCATCAGGACGGCAATGGCTAAATTTTAGAGAAAGCCTTTATCTGCCCGTATTATAATTCCTAGATCCCTTTCTTTCTCTGCTGTTTTTAATTCAAACCCACCAAGTGTATAATTTATTTTTTGGGTTATTGTTCCCCAAATGTAACACCTTGCATTCTGCTGCATTAAAACATTGCTGCCACTTTTTTGATCATTCTTGCAGACTATTCAAGTCATGCTGAAGGAGTGCTGCTTGGTTCTGATCATTAACTACTCTACCAATCGTTAAGTCGTCTGCAAATTTTGACATCGAGTCTTCTATCCCTTTGGCGACGTCGTTTATGAAAATCAGTAACAACATGGTCCCACTTCTGACTTTACACCAATCTGAAGAATATCCATTAATCACAACCCTCTGCTGCCTGCCACCCAGCAATCCATCATATAATTTTTCCAGTAAGCCCAACAAGTTCCAGCTTATACAGTGACCTCTCATGAGGGATTGAGTCAAATGCCTTGATAAAATCCAAATGAACTGTGCGAAATTGTTTCCTACATCCAGCTCATGAGTAACTGTGTCAAAACCGGCCTACTAAGATAAGTAAACATGACTTTCCCTTAACAAAACCATGTGTGTTATCCAGAATGCCATATCTATCTAAATGTTCCTGTATTGCAATCTTAATCATTGCCTCCAAGATTTTCGTTACCATTGCAGTCAGACGGATCTTCCAACTGATGACTGCATGATCACTACCTGCCAATGGTTCCTGCATTTTAAACCCTGTGATGTCATCTAATTCTTGAGTAATGAATTAGATGACATCACACATTTGTACTGGCGCCTCCGTAGTCAGGTGGGCAGGAGCAACAGTGCGTAGCACACGCTTCTTGATTAGACCGGTTTTCGAGCCCGTGACCACAAAATACGGAGGATGCGGAAAGGTCAGGGAATGACCACCGCATATCCCCGGAGCAATATGGCCTTAGTTGCTAATGCTCCTAAAAACCAAACAACAACAACATTTGTACCAGCGTGTTGGAGTATTTTCTCTAACACGCTGGTACAAATAATAATAATCTAGTTAATTTAGATAATCAAATAAAAATAAAATACAAATTGTGAATTAACTATTTGCAAATGGTGGTATTGCTAAAACGTTGGTCGCTGATCTGATAAAATTATGGAGTGATCATGATCTGCCCCTAAAGACGAAACTGAGAATCATTGATTCGTTAATTTTTCCAGTTTCCACTTATGGATGTGAAGGAAGTAATCTGAAAAGAGTTAAGAGGAAGAAAATTGAAGCATTTGAAATGTGGTGTTACAGGAGAATACTGCGTATTTCTTACATGGATCGAAGAACAAATGAGTGAGTATTGAAGAAAACTGGCAGGCCTAAAATTCTTCTTCATAGCATCAACAAAAGAAAACTAAAGTTTTTTGGTCATATAGTAAGAAAAGAAAACATTCTGTTGAAGAATATAACGGAAGGAAAAATCGAGGGGAAGAGGTGCAGAGGAAGACCTGCAACTAGGTGGAAGGATGGGATCAGTGAACCTCTGGGCATGACACTTTGGAATACTGCTCGTATAGCACACGATCGATGCAGTTGGAGGAATTTGTTAGTGACCACAATAGCTCCTCAGGGAGCTATGTAACTGGAAGAAGATTGGATGGTTGGTTGTTTTAGGATTTTATGACGTATTAGCGTCTAAGGCTATAATGCGCCAAGTCAAAGGAAGAAGAAGAAATGCTGGTCGCTTTATTATTATTATCATCATAATAAAACCCTTTTTCTCCTTTATGGGATTGATTTTTTCCGCTCCGTGAAGTACTGGTACCAAGTGCATGGGGGGGGGGGGGGTTATGTCCCGCTGTTATTATAATTTGTCGAGGAACTCTCTGGGTATTCTGCAAGTGTTCAGGATTGAGACTTTCTGGAGTTCCTTGTAGGTATTCTCTGAGGGACCTATTGCTGCTAGGGTCTTGTGTAGGGTGGTGGACACTGTGATCAGGATTGTCGTTACTTGTTCCAAGTAGCACATCAGTTTGATCTCCTGTCTTAGGTCTGCCTACTTCCTAAGCCTTTCCTCCTGGGTTTTCTGGAAGTTGCCCGTATTGGGCACCGCTATGTCGATCGGATAGGTAACCCTTTCCTTCTTATCATCGACGTTATGTAGGGCGCCTCCGTAGCCAGGTGGGAACGAGCGGCAGTGCGTAGCACACGCTTCTTGATTAGACCGGGGTTCGAGCCCGTCACCACCAAATATGGAGGATGCGGAAAGGTCAAGGAATGACCACCGCATATCCCCGGAGCAATATGGCCTTAGTTGCTAATGCTCCAAATAACAACAACAACTCTAAGTAATTCGAGGTTATGTCCGGTTGTTGTTGTTGTTGTTATTATTGTTGTTGTCGTTGTTTTAGGATTTTAGAAGCATCGGCGACTAAGGCCATATTTCTCCTTGTACATTGTCTGTAAATTGCGTGTTCTGAGGTCGATTTTCTGTTTGCTGGTTGTGAAAGGCTCATAAAAATTCCTCCCGTCATCGACGGGACTCTCAAGTCTCACTCAAGTCTTTTCCACCCGGTGTGGGGAGGACGGCGATCCTACCAACTGTGTTGCCCACGAGGGCATTATGTCCGGTCTGTTGTCCATTATTATAGCGCGGTCCCAGCCATCACTTCGAACTTGAGGCAGGTCTGGTGAAGTAACTCGTGCGTTTCTCCCCCCTGTCTTCACCGGTTTCCCCCCCATCGAAATTCGAACTCGGTTAATGACCGAGTTTGCTAGTTTGGCGTCGTAACTACTGGGCTAACCATCCCCCTTATTATTATAATAAATTATGCAGCTTTCCGAGACCCTTACGTCTCCCGTTGTAGGTAGTGAAATTTCTTGCGATGACGCGATGGATTATGTGGCACGACATTCATATCAGAAGAGGTGCAGTGCCTCGGTGACGTCATTAAAGACGCAGCCCATGGGAAAGGCAGGCAGTGTCCGATCTCCCGAAAGTCATGACCGAGGTATCTATGCAGATAATATTAGAGGTTTCAATCAGTGGCTGCTGTGAGACAAAAATAGCAAGGTGAAAATAGCGCCGGCCGGAAGAAGACACTCCATGACTTCCGATGTCTGACAATCAGACATTGCAGACAATCACCAAAACCTTCAACACCGGACCCAAGAATCCCAGTTCCAACAGAAAAGTCATATAGCAATGGGCAAAATTCTTGTATGTGAGCAGAGCAGATCAACACATTGCAGTGGCAGAAATGGTCAATGGAGAAGTGAAAATATTACAGTTTTCACTTCTCCAGTGACGGTTCACATTTCTTTGTTCTGGGGGAAGCTACAGGAAGCAAAACATCTTTGCTACTTGTGGCTACAATTTCATTTTAATTGAGAATTTGATCCCTCAATCGCAACAGGCGTCATTTTGTGCCCAATGATAATTCTCCTACTTCTTTACACATGTTCTGCAATTTCTAGCACCACCTCCAATCAGCCTACGTCAATTGCTTTAACGTCAATCGACATTCTGGCATCTTGAATTACGCCCTACCTCTTGGTAGCAGTTGCCTGTTGATACGTGACCTTCCCCTCCATTACACAGTAACACCATCTGCTAGGTATGTGTGAGACTAAACACTGCCCTCCTCTGAACTGTTTATCCCTGAATATTCAATTCATTGAAAATGTGTATAGGTATTTTGTATAAATTTATTTTGCTCATGCAATGGAAAAGAAACTATTCAGCAATAATAATAAATATACAGTACCTATTTTTTTTCTGTGAGTATCAAATTAAACGTTTCCTGAATTATGGTATCAATATTTCCCAAGTGACTAAAGCAGTCTCTAAAAACATTTGGCCTGGCTGGTTTCCATGTATTTTTCACTCTGAGAAAATTACGTCACTGTTCCAAGATCCTGTTCAAGTGTAAAATGTATACTCTTTCTTGACAGGTGATCTTAGAGGTGCCTGCTTGCTTGAACACAGACAGCCAATTTTTCAGCCATTTTTATATGCCCAAAATAAGCAGCCAATAAAAGTTCATAGACGTCCCCATGTAATGGGTGAGATACTGGAGATTTATTTATTGCGATGCTGACCGCTAACAGTGACGTCTGTCATTACAACTGATATGACGAAGGATTAGTGGATAAACTCATCAAAGATTCGTTCGATAGAAAATAACCGTGAGAAACAAAAACCTGTTTATTCCTTTCTGAAGTTTGTTTGGAAGAATTACACTTCCTGGTTTGTTGTGACTATTGCAGATCGTAAGGCGATGGATAATGGGGAGAGGGAGGGGTGGGGGTAATAAAATTATACTTTGTTACCGGAAAAGAATTACTTTAAACCGTTGTTAAGGTAAAATAAATGTTTTCGTATTAAAAAAATATGAAAAATACTCTATGTATTGCTAAGTGATCATTGAGGATATTGATGGAACTTTCAGACTTGTAATGATAAAGAGGATCGAAGAACGGTCTTATTCCTTAATTATCTGTTACTTCTTTGGTTCCGTAATGAGCTTACTATTCGTGTACGGTATTTCGCAACAAAGTCAGAATTTGTATTTTCACTTAAAAGCCACGGTGAGTGATGACCCTGATTTCACTATCTTGTCTTAATTAGTTGGATAGCTTTCACGTTGGGACTTTCGTGAATCTCTAGAAAAGAATGATCAAGACGTGTCTTTTAATGATTACCTTAAGCTTTCCTAAGATAAACTGCGTGGTATTAAAGTGTAATTAATAACGGCTATTCGCTGATATTCTTCAAATGATGGAAAATATCCACGGCTTAAACACATCAATGCTATACAAAATTTGAGGACTGCAAAATGAATCTTTTGGCACATCTTTCATAACATTTTTTTTTTCAGATTTTCTTCCTTTGTGCTGCTACCTTACAGAAGCACGCCTACTGCATTTTGACTACATATTTTTTACCAGCTGGCATTTCTTCTATAAAGACCAGAAAATGTTTGAATACAGTTGTAGCAATGACACACACATACACACACACTGAGCCCTCGCTAACAGAACTATGGTTATATTCCCTTTCCTTCAGCAACATGTCGAAAGAGTTGGATTCAAATTCCATCTGGAAGGGAAGAATTTTTGGGGGTTGTTTTTACAGTGTGGCTGAGTTAGTCGGCATCAGGTGAGGACAGCATGATTTTCACTCCTAAAATATATAAACATGATCTCAGTCACATCAACGCCTTAACACATACACACAGACGCGCACGCGAAATTTCCTCTGTGATTGACTAAACTCAGCTCGATACATCTAGTCATGCCACGATTTCTGAACTATCAAAATATGGGATTTCAACAAAAAATATTACTTTTGATCAATAGCACTCTGTCAGAGTTTAGAAACGAGGACAACGTACCATGTCAAACCAAATTATGTTTAGCACACGATATTGTTACGATAGACTACTAATAAATATCTGTGGTGCTTCCTTGGCACTTTTATAGCAGCATCTACTTTGAATACGGATATCTACACAATTCACAGGCGTGCAGGGGAACCTATACTTTTCAGAGCGCATCATAGATGTCACCAGTAATTTGCAGAACTCCTATAGATAAAGAGAAGTGTTCTGACAAGCATAGCTGCATTAGTGAACATGACTGCTAAAAATGTCTTTCTTGTTTACTACTAAAGAAGTCTATGCGATACTACACGGTGTCATTGTCCGGAGAGAAAGAGAGTCTGTGTTATTGTCATGCGCATTAAATAATGCGGTTAGCAGGTGGCACAATCACCTTGCGCCTGTCGTGTTTACATATTGATGATGCAAGTCAAGTACTTTCGGCAGAGTGAGTAAATACACAACTTTAATTCCAAATACACACGAAAGCTTTGCAGAGAGATTGTCGCTGTTGTTGTAGTAGGGTTTTAGGCAGGCGCGGCGCTAGGATTTTTGGTTCCCCTAGGCAGAAATGTACTTGGCGCCCTTGAGATACTTTTATTAAATATTACTATAATAAAAATTTTGAATTTCGGCGCCCCAAGACGTTGACACCCCTATGCCCTGCTTACCAGGCTACCGTGTTCCGCAGGCCCTGGTTTTAGGAGCATCAGCGACTAAGGCCATATTGCTCCGTGTATACTGTCTGTAAAAAACTGCGTGTGTTTCTGTGGTCGATTTTCTGTATTTTTGGACAAAACACCCGAGTTTACGGAAGGAAAAACCATGCTGCCTGAGACCGACTAATTCAGCCATTGTGAAAAAGGCACATAAAAATTCCTCCCCTTATCGACCGGACTCGAACTCGGGTCTTTATCACCCGGGTGGGGAGGACGGCGATCCTACCAACGGTGCTACTTTCGGGGATGAGCAGAGAAAGAGCGAGCTTTACCGAAAGTTACAATAATTAACAAACTAATTAAGAATAATTCTTCTGCAACAGTCAACGCTTCGCTATTCAGAAATAATCGCATACGTGTGCTAATTAATTGCAAGCAATAGCAAATTCATTAATTATAACTCGGGTTGATGAAGTAGAGCAGAAAGTGGCGACTGCATCCTGTGAAAATAAAGCGGAATGTATTCAACAGACGGGAAGATTCGCCCGGTTTCCATAAACCATTCTACTGTACTGAATTGCCGTGCGCGCAAATAACCCATCAAATACAATATTACCGACTTACAAGCGATGTTGGTAGCAGATGGTATTTTTCTTACATTCAGTGTTCATATTATTTCTGCTAAATTGCAATAAACTGGCCCTCCTTTCGGTATTTGTAAGAAGCATATTCTTAATTTTACTGCAGTAAGTGGCAAAATACGATAAAACTTCAAACTTGAATTGCTGCTTTATTTAGCAAAAACCATATTTTATCATGTATTTTTTATGTTGGAATCAAACTCCATTTTCTCTGTCGATCTGATAATTTCCAAAATCTCGAATGTGACTCTCCCCCATGACATCATATGTTGGGGAACATATGTGTTGAGTTTTCTATTACTGCTTTAACTGTTCTCCCCACGCCGGGTGGAAAAGCTCTGAGTTCGATTACAGTCGATGACGTGAGGAATTTTTACGGGCCTTTTTCACAACGTGGCTGAGTTAGTCGGTCTCAGTAGAGGGTAGCATGGTTTTTCTCCTGGAAACTGGGGTTTTTCATCCGGCAGACAGAAAATCGACCACAGAACACACGCATTTACGGACAGTATACACGGAGCAATATGGACTTAGTCGCTGATGCTTCTAAAACCCTACTACAAGAACATGCTGCTTTGACGATCATAAGATTATTTCTGGTCAGGCGGAGAAAGGATACGATAGCAGACCCAGCTTGAAACACGTTTTGAAAAAGGTGTTATATTCTTTGCAAAGTAACTACGCCAAAAGAATGATGAAACTTTAGGGCAAATTTGAATGCTGTTGTCAATATACGGTACATCTAATTCCCCCCCCCCCCCACACACACCTTTTTTTTTTTGGAGATGTGGTGATGATTGCTAAGACACGCATTAATTTCTTGAAGTAATTTATTTTGGGACACATAACTGAATTTCTCAACAATGGAAGTAACTTCCTGTTTATCTGAAGATGGTAGCATTTTTGCCTCAAATAAAAAAGGAATAATACATCTTAACAAGAAAGTGCTGTTTTTTCGAAGTAATGCAATATAGCAACCTGTTGTGGTGGCGAATCTGTATCATATGGGATAAAATACATTTTTTCTAATACAAACGTTGGTTGGCGAACCAAGTATAGCTAAAATAATATACGCTCGAATGAATGCGACCCGTTGACCACCTGAGGTACGAGAGTGCGGAGTTAGTGTCGACTTACGTATCATAGATAAGGTGTCACTGGTTAAGTAGGTAGTAAAATTCCGAGCGTGATGGGTAAAAGGAAGGATTTATCGGACTTCGATAAAGGACAGATTGTGGATGCTCGACGAGGTGGGTGCTCGACAAGCTGGTGCCTCGATTTGCCAAACGGCTGAACTGGAGGGGGTGTTCGAGTGCCGCCGTAGTTAAAGTGTACCAGGACTGGCGTCAAAATGGTAAAACAACCACCCGACGGCAAAACTGCAAACGTCAGCGAAAGGTTTATGTTAGAGGTGAGCGCCGGGCCGACGACTCGTACAGACGAACAGGCGCAGCACTGTTCAAGAGTTGACTACCCAATACAACAGGGACCAACCCGGAACAATATCTGCCATGACCATGCGTCGCAAGCTCGCTATACCAGCAGACGACCCCTACGTCATCCTCTCCTAACCAAGGTTCATCGGCGTAAAAGACTCGTCTGGTGCAAAGAGCATGCAAGTTGTACGTTAGAAGACTGGAAGAAGGTGTGCTGGTCGGATGAGTCACGCTATTTACTCCACATCATGGATGGTCGTGTACGGATTTGGCGTCAACAACATGAGGATCTTGAGGATCTTCATCCATCATGCATGGTATCAAAAGTGCAGGCGGTTGTATGGTGTGGGGCATGTTTCACTGACAGGAACTTGGACCCCTGGTGCATGTGGAACAACGTATCAGTGGTCTCCGCTAACTTCAACTGCTGACTGTGTACACCCCGCTATGTTACACGTTTTCCGGAATAACGATGGTGTCTTCCAAGTGATGTCTCCCCGGATATCAATCCCATAGCGCACTTGTGGGACACTATGGAAAGGAATATCAGGCGTCTGGATACACCAATCACCTCCCTACCTGCATTTCTGACTGCATTACAAACAGCTTGGTTGGCCATACCTCCCGAACGCTTCCGACATCTTGTAGAATCAATGCCACGTCGGATAGCTGCTGTACTGAGGGCAAAAGGAGGACATAAGAAGTATTAGGTAGGTGATCTTAATTCAGTGATCACTCAATGTACACTGCCTTACCATTACTATACGGATACCCCTGCAATAATAGCTGGTCACGTCCTTCCAAAATACCAAGTAACGTGTCAGACCAACTATAAACATACTCACAGGCCTTCGAGGAGACAGTAGTACGATTGTGAATGCAAGATGTTACTATCGACGGAGTTAAGACTTCCAGAGCGGAATGATAACAGGGTATCATATAAGCAGTCGATTAGTACGTTATATTTCAACGGCACTAAGATCCCTACGTCGACGACTGGTGATGTGATCATCAAATGAATGCGAACTGCTGTTGGAAACGAAACGAAACGACCTGGAAAACGTCCGAAGCTGATGGAACGTGACAGGAGAGCCCTGCAAATAATTGTCCGATGGGAAAGCAAATCTACGTTATCGCGGCACACATGCTCTAAGTGAGACGATTGGGACACATGTCAGCACCATTACAGGGAGCTGCATGTTATTGGTCGCTACGGTCATGCAGCTGTCACAAGTCACTAATCACCCTAACTAATATCAGACGCAGTCTAGCTCGGACGAATGGCTTGGTTACAACTTCCAGCACACTTCTATGTTCTCCTATGCTAATTATTTCATTTTGCTGGATGAGGCAACGTGTGCTTTGACAACGGGGAAAATCATGTCACCGAAGCCCCTGACACCTGGGCTGAAAGCCACAAGTGACTGTCAGCACAATTAAAAGCAAAACGCTCTTGATAAAGGCAATCTTCACGTAAGAAGACAGCCCACGATTAGATAGCATGGCTATCTTCTCCAATATGAAAGGTTAGCCAAGTTCCTTGGCCTAACCACGGACAATAATCGGAATTTCTTACCGCATCTTGATTCCCTCAAAGAAAAACCTAAGCGCCACACAGCCAAGTTGGCCTCTGTAATCCAGACAGACTGGGGACTTCAAGGAAGCCCTGTAAAAGCGCTGGAAGATAGCGCTGTAAAAGAGGTTACAGCGCTATCTTCATACCCATCATAACTCATGCAGCCGACGTCTGGTTTCGTCGTGTGGACAAGATGACAATCATCAACAGGCTGAGACAGATGCAACGTCTCTTCCTCCTATGCATGTCTAGAGCTTTCCGCACCATATCCACCCACTCTCCAATTCATCATAGAGAAATTGCCCTTAGATGTGCACGCCGCTTTCTGCAGTCTAATGGAACGTACCAGGAAGAACATAACCAGAATTTCTAGGTATATGCACTACACCTGACCAAGACCTGAAAGAAACATATTTATCTAGAAGTGAACGTCTTGTGGCAATCCTCATGATCCAGTACTGATAGAGGTGTAATAACAAAGATTTTTTATAACAAAGATCCTACCCATCAACCGCTTCGTCGGCTACACACTGATCTAGTTCACCCCCTAACCTTGAGACGACGTATCTCCTCCCCCGATACGGGCCAATCAAGGCCAAATTATAGGAACCGGGCCTCTTTTTGCATCTGCGATGACGAGGAACAATGGAGTCGCATCATGTCCAACTGTGTTCCCTACTAAGACCGCAGACAGCAACTTCTTCTGGAGAGTAAACCTGCAGCCTGTCTACTCCCTAATTTCAACAACGAAAGCTGCCACTGCCTTTTCTAATGAAAGTAATTAAGCTTTTATAATTATGTTCAAGAGGAGAAGGACCCTCTTGTCATCTTCTTCGTGACCACCAAAGCAGAACATTCAGCTACTTGAACCAGAATTATAATAACGAACTCTAAGGATGGAAGAGTCCAATCTTGCGACCTTCAACACGACCTTGACTCTTGCTAGCCTGGTAATTCCATGCGGGACACTTTTGCTAACGATGGCCCCAGGAACGAGCTCCCCCATCCGGGGATCTCGTGAGATCTGGCAAGCACCACAACCTCCGAGTGGGATGAATAGGTGGACCAGCCGCCTGGCAGATTGCCCACCTATTCACACTGGGGAATCTCTTTCAACAGGAAGATCCACAGCATGCTACTCCATTTAGGGTTGGACTGGCTGGTCGGTTGATTCACAGGCAGAATACTCACTCCTTCACAAAAGAAACATCATTCCTTCGGGAAAAGTTCATGCTCTCCAGCATGTTACTGTCTTGGAAGACCTCCTTGGAAGTGTATCTACTTTTCAAGGTTTTACTTTACTTTTACTTTTACTCCATCACCCACCTCCCCCACACTTCTAGAGGGCACCCCACTTATTATATATTTTCCCAGTTCCTACTAGCCTCGGGTACTCACTCTCACTCGCTTCACCTTTCACTCTCCTTCTTTCACTCTACTCTTCAATTGTGCCTTCTCTTGACTCTGTCGAGAGTATTAGTTCCGTCAGGCGTCGCTGTCTGCTCCTGGCAAAGGCCCCTCGTGCCGTAGCCGAATGCTAGGAGGTGCCTCCCTTGGTGATCGTGCTGGTATTTTGGCTAGACAAACAACACACCAATACATAACTTATAGTCCAACACAACTAACGGTCAATCGGCTTTGCAATGTTTTGCATCTTCACAGTGCCACTAAATGCGGTTGTGTGGAAAACAGCTGGTACCGCCGCTCGCTCGCTCTCTCTCTCTCTCTCACACACACACACACACACACACACACACACACACACACACACACACACAAGCCTGGTGTATAATTCGCAGTTCTTGAAACACAGATAGATCACTGGAAAACAGTAGTTTGGAGTGACTAATCACTGTATATGGTTTACGTGCCTGGGTGTGTATGATGGACGGAGAAAGCTACCTGCCAAACTGTATCGTCCCAACAATGAAGTTTGGCTCAGGCAGGGTGATCGTTTGGATTGGGACCACTGGTTGTCGTGGACAAAACTATGAATGCTGAGATCTGTCTAGACCTCCTGGACAGTAATGCATTACCTACATTGTTGCAGCGCGTCGGGAAAGGCTCATAATTGTATCTGCTGGACAACCCTCCCTCATACTGCTCGGATTGCTACGAACTAGTTTGATGACACTAGCGTTTAAAAGTTGGACTGGCCAGCCAGTCGCAACCTCAATTCTGTAGAGAACCTCTGTAACGAAATAAATTTGGGGGGGGGGGGGCGTGTGAGGAGAGACTGTCCATCAAGCAGAGCTGAACTCGCAGTTTTGTCGGTCGAATGATGGAAAATATCGGGAGACATTTACAAGAAACTGATGGAGAATTGCCACGGAGACTGTCACGAAGGCTAAAGGTTCCAGCATACGTTATTAGTTTTCCTCTAAGTAAAAGTAATTTGTATAATGCAGGTGTCCGGATATTAGTGGTAGGACAATGTATGTCTGGCTGGCTAAGATTAGTACCATTTTGTACTGTAGAAACAGTGATATACATTATCCTCCAGCTACATTCAGACACTACTGAAACATCTGCACAATACGTTAAATCAAAAAGAAATTTTAATATTTTGTATGATCCCTACTGGCTTTAATGACATTAGTCAGCATGACCGAAGGATAGACGCAATTAGAAACACAATATACCGACGACTCAGCATTACAGGTCGGAGGAGAGGACAAGGTATGTATGGCACGAGACAGAATAAGTACTTAATAAAGTAAGGGGAAAAACTAAGCACTAAATTAGCCTGAACATAGCATTTATCCTTCAAATGGCGCCTCCGTAGCCAGGTGGGAAGGAGCAGCAGTGCGTAGCACACGCTTCTTGATTAGACCGGGGTTCGAGCACGTCACCACCAAATACGGAGGATGCGGAAAGGTCAGGGAATGACCACCGCATATCCCCGGAGCAATATGGCCTTAGTTGCTAATGCTCCTAAAAAAAAACCAAAAAACAAAACAAAAAAATATCCTTCAAAATAATCAGTGAAAACTTTTACACTCTTGTCCCGTCGCTTTATCAAATTCTATTAACCTGCTGCGTAAAAAAGACGTCGGTTGCTGTCGTAGCCTGATTTCGCCCCCGTGGATAGCATAGTTGGTAGAATCGCCATCCTCACCACAGTAGGTGGAAAAGACTTGAGCTCGAATCCCGTCGATGACATCAGGAATTTTTCTGGGTCTTTTTCAAATCGCCTGGTGAAAGGCTCAATAGCCTGGTAATGAGCTAGTCGGTCTCAGGCGAGGGTAGCATGGTTTTTGCTTCCGGAAACTGGCGAACAGAAAATCTACAGCAGAACACATGCAATTTACAGACAGTATATACGGAGCAATATGGCCTTAGTTGCTGATGCTCCTAAGACACCCTATTACAATAGATATCGTAACCAGTTATTACATCATTTTCAACCTCTGCATGCCAGAAATAGAACCGCATGTCCATTACTTTCTACCCGAATTGAAACGTGAAACAATGCAATGGGAGCATGCTGGTTCGCCACCCAGTAAAGAAATCTGAGGCTGTTCCATCAGCAAGGAGGATAATCCTAAGTGTTTTCTGGGACTGTTATGGAATTCTTGTCCATTTTTCAAGCGCCTGGAGATATTGTGAATCGATACCTTCGCTGCATCGTTTTACACGCAGAGAGCTTAGAGCTCAACAGCTCTGACCGTTTTCTGCGACTCCGCAAGCCCACACATAGCGTGCAATCTAAGAGATCAATACCTTTGCTAATATATGTAGTCATGCTGGTGTATAAACAGAACAGTAATGGTTTGGGATGGCAGGGTGGAAACTCCTGGATCATCCTCCCTACAGCTTGACCTCGCACCTAGAGATTTTCTTATTTCCTAAACCCAAAGAGCAATATGTTTATTTAATGAGAAAAAAGAAGAAACAATACCTTAGTGGCAAACGGTTTTTTTATAATATGGAAGGTGAATATGATTGTACCACTGTTACGACAGCAACGTTTCATCTGGCGGGTTTTTAAAATTTGACAAAGCGATGGGACAAGAATATAAATGTTTTTGGGTAATTATGTTAAAAAATAAATGGTATGTTCAGTTTCTTACTTACAGGAAATCCTCGCATAACGACCATGATGCGGTTTGGTCGCAATGCCGGTATAGGAATTATAAAAATGTTAGTCTTCATTCGTTACTAGTCTCGGAATGGGACACAATTACTTCCTGGGTTAAAACTTAACTTTGCAATATTTAAACCTTTGATTTTTATAAACTGAGACCGCCTCTAAACTCGATCTCTTAGAAAACCCGTCCAGTTTTCTGTTAGACTGCTATTCTCTTTTCCATCAGCGTCTTCCTGTAGTAGAATACAACTTTGCCATTAAACTCACAGACTTGAAGTTCAGTTTTCTCAATTCAGGGATAAATTCCAACAAACTTCACACTGGATATCATATTCGTACTCTTTACTGCCATCATCCATGAAGGGGTCAAAGTCTTAAAGATCTTCAGTTTTCGGCTCTCTGGAATGCAACTGAACAAGCTCCTCAAAGTCCTCAGCATTCACTTCACTCCTATGGATTGACCCAATGTGGAAATTTCCAAAGCTACTGCTTCCTCGGGGTGTCTATCATCAGCTGAAGATGCTTCATAGCATTTCTTGAACACCTTCGTCCAAGCCTTCTTAAAATTTCCAATGACCCTTTCATCCATAGGATGAATCAATGGGGTGATGTTTGTTGGCAAGAATATAACTTTGACAAATGGATAACTGTAGGGTTAAACAGTCAATATGCCAGCTTAGGTTCGTGGGCAGCCGTATTGTCCGACAACAAAAGAAGCGCCTCTAACGGAATGGAAGTTTGTTCCTGGTCAGACAAGCTCTGATTGAGGGAAAAAGAGCATCGGATAATCCCTGTTTTTAGCATTAGCATTAGCATTAGTAGAGGCATTAGCATTAGCATTTGTTGTCCGACAACAAAAGAAGCGCCTCTAACGGAATGGAAGTTTGTTCCTGGTCAGACAAGCTCTGATTGAGGGAAAAAGAGCATCGGATAATCCCTGTTAACCTGCTATTGCTTAATACTCCTGGTCATGTCTGAATAAGATCAACTGGGCTTCGATTTGAAGCCATCTCATTGAACAAAATTAGCCTGATCTACATAGGCTCGTGCTGATATAGAAACTTGTTCCTTGGTGATATAGTTCCCATTACAGCTTCTTCCAAAGGAGACCAGTCTCATCACAATTAAACAACAGCTGTGGTACGTACCCTTCCATCAACACAGAAAATTCAGACCTAAACTTTGCTACGCCCTCCGTGACAGAACTTGCAACTTTCCCCTGCCTAACCACGTGAATTCCAAATGTATTACTTAATTCAGTTAATCGTTCAAATCAGCCTTTGAGTCTTCGAGTCCTCATATATTTTACTAGATGATCCAGGGGGCCTTACGTTCGAGATCATCATAAAATACTTTTATCACATATAAAACTGGCACCATTGGACACCTTGAATTTGTCTCTCCTTTAATCCATAATATTAAGCAGTTTTTCCATCTCTACAATTAGTTCCCTACTTTTTATCACTCGTCTGGAAGCATTTGTAACTCTCAAGGCTTTCAGTTTGGCTTATTCTGTTGTAGGGTAGACACACAATTGAATAGAACGGGCCATATTCCTTTGCAAATTAATTTATTTTATTCTTGTCATGCCTTTCGATCACTTCGAATTTAGTTTTAAATTCTATGAGTTTTATATATTTCTTTTCACTTTTGGAGGCTATCGTAAGAGAGAGAGAGAGAAAGAGAGAGAGAGAGAGAGAGAGAGAGAGAGAGAGAGAGAGAGAGATTATCAGATTTTTTTCCGAAGGTTCTTATTATATCTTTTCAAATCCACTGAGGCTTTCGTTGTGAAGTTAACCAAAATAGTCCCATCCCTCTATTTCAGGACCACCCACTGACACAATAAACGCGTCTCGTGTTGAAAGTGTTTTCGCGAGTAAACTGCTCTTCGCCCTCGTTTAGGCACAAAAAGCGTGCCGTGAATGTATGTGTAGTGACCTGTTTTTTTTTTTTTTTTTTTTTTATTGTTTTTTTTTCTCGTCGAGCCTTCCTAAGGCTTCATTAAAACACCTCCGGGGTCACTAGATCTTCCGACTATCTTGGTGTCTTGATGACCCAACAAAACAAAACTGTCACTGGGAATTGGATGAAAAAGCATTTGAAAGATTTGTTTACATTCCCCAACGAAGAAATGCCTTCTAAAGTCTCACGGACTTCCCTTCTTCCTTCTTTTTTCATTACTTTTGCTTGGAGGCCTGCGTAAACTAGAAACAGCAGAGCAACTGTAAACAATGAAGCTGCTTTTACAGTCCCCGAGATCGATGGTATATCGATTAATATTTAATAGCCACTCTGTTCTGCGCACCTATCGTGCGAGTTCCAGTTTGGCATAATTATTAACCGACCCTCTTTTGAGTTCGATCTGCACCTGCCAGTGTATCGTACTACGAGGGTCACTGACCTTAATTCAGTGTGAGTCACTGCACACAGACCGCTTCCTATAATACAGTATTATCAACTGAAAAATTCTCGTGGTCTGTTTTCCATCAGGCGAAACCGAACATCCCAAATGGATTCAAAAAGATCTCAGTATCTCTGAAAATGTTATTTATTCGGACAACTATTGTTCCATATTTCTTATACAGTTCGATTAACTTTCCGCCTGAGATCAGATCAATATTTTATAGACGCAAGATATCTTATTTTTTTTAATCGCCGCCATCAAACAAAATTAAAATAATATAAATAATATATAATATTCAATATATTTGTATTTGTATATTTAATACAAGTTTGTATATTCTTAACATATTTTATATACAGTATTTAATATACTTAACATCTAGTAATATAACCATTGGCAACCATTCTTTTGACCTCAATAATACTTTTTACTTTTTCTAAAAATAAACACGTTTCTAATAGATTGCGCTCTGTCATTAACGATTATTTTAGTCGAAACCGTACGAGTACTTAGAAAAGTTGTCTATCACAACTGAAATTGAGATGGCTCGATATCGCAATTAAAATGGAAAAGTAGGAAGTCGAGCCACCCCATACTAAAGAATCTAGTATTATTGTTTATTTTCTTTTTTCTTATTGTATTGTCAACCTTATTGTCCTTTTTATGTTGCCTAAATAGAAAATGTAGTTTACTGTGTATTTAGGCGTGTTCACACACACATATATATATATATATCACGATTTACTAATATATATTTATAATAGTCACAGCAGAAACGTAAAATGCTTGTTATATTTAAATTGTTTTTAAAACTCTGTAAAGTATTTAATTAAGGAATAAGTAAATTACATTACGAAAATGTTAACAGCGTACTACAACTGAAGTATGTTGCTATTTGTTTAGTTTATTAAATCACGAATACGTGTTGCATTTCAGCGTTTATTAAAATCTAGAAGGAAATAAGTAAAGTACACTACAAAAAAGTTGAGTGATTATAATGTTGAGGTATGTGCAGGGAAATGATAACAATTAGCATTATATATTCTTAATTAATTAGTAATTAACTGACAACACCTACTGACCAACAAGAAATAATACGGAGGGGAGGGGGCATTTGTGCAACTCGCGATGGTCCAGAATTTGTAGTTTCACTACTGTGCTATGGCTTGAACATGTCGGCTACGCTTTTTGATTGCAGCACTGTTGGGCAACCTAGTTCCAGGAATTGAAACCTTCCAAGATTCATAGATGAATATTAATTAATTTCGCAATACGGAGAAACTCTATTACACAGAAAGTTGAATGAAAACACAATTCATCGTCCAACGTACAAGAAATTCAAAATTGTGCCTTCTGCCAGCCAAGTGATCATACGCAATACATCAGCGACCGTCGAAAACACTCGAAAACTGAAAGTCGAATTACACTGGATTTTTCTCTCAACTGAATACCACCTTTCAGACCGCTAAGACTCAATACCAAAGGAACCGATTTTAAAATGGTGAAGGGGGTAAAAGATGAGATGTATACTTGGTGGTGCCAGCCAATGGAACATGTTCATGGAGGATGATCAGGAAACTTACGGGGTGATGTAACAAATGTTTTGAAAAGATCACATCAAAAATAGTGGTGTTTATCCTTTTGCAGTTTACTAAAACAATAAATTTCCTTTATTTTTAATTGCCCTCGACACTAATCAGCCTCTCATGAATTCTTTCAGATCTCCTTGGGAGAGCTGCCTTCTTTGAGAAATTTAATGGCTACTTGTAGCATTAAATTCACCAACGTTCTCACAGACTTTCCAGTTAACTTTTTTCACAATCGCAGTAGCGAATGTGAAATGAAAATGCTATGGCACATAAAGAGAAATTTAATTCTTTGAGAAATTTAATGGCTACTTGTAGCATTAAATTCCTCAAAGAAAGCAAATTCGAATAATGCATTGAATTCACTCGATTTATTTAGGCAAGTTGCACAACTTAAAGATTATTAAATACATTTAACATTAATTTCAGTTTATGATTGATTTGATTAAAATAAATGACATGACTTTAATTAATTTTTCGTAATGACTTCAAATATAATTTAATTATTCAATAACTTAAATCCATAATTTATATATTCAAAGCTAAATTAATGAACTAATAACAAAAATCTTATATTTATAAAAATATTAACTTCTTTATGTTTTAAAAATAAGTTAATTTTTTAAACAAAGGTTAAATGATTTATAATTTATTGAAGTGTTTGACACTACCTTTTAAAATTCCATTTTATGTGCCATAGCATTTTCATTTCACATTCGCTATTGCCGATTGTGAAAAAAAGTTAACTGGA
The DNA here is from genome assembly GCF_048544385.1 of Mastigoproctus giganteus. NCBI lineage: Eukaryota > Metazoa > Arthropoda > Arachnida > Uropygi > Thelyphonidae > Mastigoproctus > Mastigoproctus giganteus. The sequence continues at coordinate 224,910,683 of NC_143581.1, read as the reverse complement.
AAGTCTATGAGAACGTTGGTGATTGTCGCTTAGACTTCGCCCAAGTTTCGCGGTTTTTACGGTATCTTCCTTGGCCCACCCCATAAGATCTGCGCTGCCACAGGCCATTCATGCACATCACGTCATCCAATTCATCGACCTGGAAAATGCTTATGCAACCATATATACGCACATCATTTGCAAAATAGGGAAGGCATCCTGCATAAAATTAAATTTTAATGTTATCCGACTGTGAAATATCTGGCCACATGCGATCTTGCAACGTTTTGAAATATCTTCTGTCATTCACTGGGTCTCGCAGAATGAAAGGTCCAACAATTGTAGCTAATGTAACATAAGATAATATTATGTTATTTATTTTTTTTTTTTAGGAGCATTAGCAACAAAGGCCATATTGCTCCGGGAATATGGCCTTTGGAAGGATAGACAGGATAGGTAGGGGGGGAGGGGTTATGCTATTAGTTAAGAAACACATAAAATCCAAGGAAGTGAAATCACTCGACATCGCTGGACAGTGCAGTGTCGAGTCAGTTTGGTGTGACATAAGCATTGGGAGATCAAAATTGAGAGTAGGAGTGTGTTATAGGATTAATGACTCTGATGAGTATAATAAGAAACTGTACAGGGAAATAGAGTGGGCCAGTAAATCAGAAAGTCTTATAATGGGAGTTTTAATTTCCCAGATATTGACTGGAATTAAGTATAAATAATTGACTGCTTAAGGATAAATAATAAATAAATAATAAATAGATAAATAAATTAAGAATAAATAATTGACTGCTTAAGTTTTGCAAATTACAGTGTCTGGAGACTAGACACCTGCGAGGTGATCTGATTGAGGTGTATAAAGTTGAATGGTTTGAGCATGCTCAATGCTGATGGGATTCTTCCTCTTGTTCAGAATAATCACCTGAGAGGGCATAAATTCAAATTGAGGAAAGACAGATGTAGGATAGATGTGCGGAAATTTGCCTTTAGCCAGCGGATAGTTGGTTGGTGGAACAGACTTCCATCGTTTGTTGTGGAAGTTGATAGCCTAAATAAATTTAAGGCTGAGCTGGACAGGTATTTGGAACGAACGGAGGGGTGAAATGGGAGTGTTTTTTTTTTTTTTTTTTTTTTTTTTGGCTGATGCTGCATAAGCTTGCGTTTTTGCATCATATGCCTCTACTAGTGCTAATGATAATGTTATACCACAACAGACCTTTGGATTACAAGCCTTTTCAACACACTGATCGGATTTTCTGCTGCCCAATAATGCCAGTTTCTCAATTAATAAAACCTCCAACGTGAAACAGACTTGTCATTCAAAACAATGTTATCAAACAGCTCTGGCCACATTTTGTTCCACCCCAAATAATTTTTGCAAATTCCATCCTTTTGTCGCAGCCATCAGGAAACAACTGCTGAGCGTAGTGTGGCTTCTATGGTTTTAAAGACTATTCTTTCCTGAGGCTGGTCGCAGTTGGATAACGGGAAGAGTCTATTTTCACGTGCTCCTTGACGCACTGATTCTGTTGATCTTTGAGAATATCTCGGTCACTGTTGCAATGTTGACTGCAGTCAGTGAGGCTGATTGCTTTCATGTTCTCTTCCTATCGGTGACACAGCCTGTCGTTAATTTTTTATGGTAATGTTTTATTGTTTCTGCGTCCAATGTTGTATGGATTCCACGTTCGGCCCTCCACTACCTTTGATCTCTTATAACGGATCTCCAAACCACCTAGTGGACTGTGATTTTGGCCCTCGCTTGCACACTCAAAAACTTGAGGAATGATTGATCTATAAAACAAACTAACATTAACTTTATAAACATCAAGGAACATTGACTCAACTAACGTTAGTTTCATCAAAATCGGTTACAAAAATAAGAAAGTTACAATAATTTAAAAATAGGGAGTTATAAACAACCTGTATATGAGTCTATTAAATTTAAAATTAATTTTAATCTAGATAATTTATAATTAATATTGTGTTGTAACTAATAATTAATAAATAATCCTTGAATAATCCATTTAGGATATTTTAAGCGTGCTATATATTACAACAGTTTTCGCATCTTCAGTAATAATCCATTAAGTTCCTGCTCCTATTGTTTACAATGTAAACAATAGACATGTAAACTTTACATGCAGTAGCCAAGCGAAGTGGATCTTCAGTGCCAACATGTTACTCTCTCCTAAGCGCAGAAATTGAAGATGTATTCATTTCCTTACCATATAGTTTGCGAAGCTGTTTGCTTAATTTCGCGAGTTCATTAGTAATTGCAAAAGCTTCGGCATCTCGACCAGACCAGCTGGGTCCGTGTGACTAGAAAATGGAAGCCAGCTGGAGTTGTGAACTTTAAAATCACCAAAGAAAATTACTTCACTGTTAGGAAAGTTGGACTGGAAAAAGTCAAGCTTCAAAGAGAGGAAGTTAAAGAGTTCCAAGTGATTTGTGGTTGGAAGAACGATAGAGGCAATAGTTGAATCAGAAAGAATGTGGTAAAGAGATTTTAAGCCAGAGAAGATCGAAAAGAGGAGATTCCAAATTACCAAGTTTCTCGCAGAGAATATCAGAACGGACATAATAAATGAAATATAAAACACTTATAAGCCTGCCTGAAACGACTTCACTTGTTAACAGAGTTTCATCCGGTGAGTCAGTAGTTTGAATTGAAAGATCTTTTGATTAAAAAATCAGAAAATCGTAAATCTTGAAAGAAAACCTATGTTAGCACTTTACGCTTGCATTTCTGCTAATTTGATTAATGTTTATCCCACCTGATGGCGTGCGTGACGATTGACATCGTTGTAGATTCATCATCTTAATTATTCTACTATCCGCCCAGAGAATTGCTCTACAAGCTACGCAATTAATATAGAATTAGTATAACTAGAGGTCTGTTCCCTCCAGACCTTAATTTGTTTCCACTAATCAAACGAGCATAATTTTGGCGGTGAATGGCTATAATTATGCAAACACTCTAGCTATTCAGATGCTTGAACTCTTGTACTCTATACGAGTACTTGGGCCTGACCTGAACCCGAAAAGTGCGCAACACTCCGCTTGTAGATAAAAGCCAGTGTAGTGATATAGCGTGGATTTCCTCATCGATGTGTGGATAACCCATTAAAACGACATCCTTGATCTTCACCTTAGAGCAATGATTTCGCTATATGATTAATCCGGACGATCTTCCCTTCCATACTTCCAAAACTATAAACATTTTGTTTATTTAAAGAGCTTTTCGGTTTCTAATAATTCAAGTTCAAAATATACAGTATTTTATTAAGTGTCGGTAAAAATTAACGCTGATAATTTTTGAAATCATTATGAAGCTAAATTATATGGAATAATGCTTTGCCATAGACTCTCCAACTTCGGGTTAGAAAACGGATTTAAAACCATATAACCTATTCTTGCCCCATTAATAGGTTATTAATGGGGCAAGAATAGGTTATATGATTTTGTTGTGTATTACATTTGCACAAGCAAATTCAGGTAAAAACGGCCTTTCTAAGCAACAAAAACTATATATAATGGTGTTTCCAAGCAATTAGTGTTTAATAAAAGAAAGGATAACTTTAAAGTTCCTCCACCATAAGGGAGATGGAAAACAATCTGTCCGGAATAAATAAAAGTTAGTCAAATTATATTACAACAAAAAAGTCTAGCTTATTTTTAAAAATTACTAGTAATTAGTGGTTAAACAAATCTATTTGCTGTGACAACTCTAGCACTGCAAAAAAAATCAAAATTAAATCTGCAAAGATCTAAGATGAAAAAGGGCGCAGTTGCTGGATGTTTTTTTAGCGGGTGAGTATTTTTGCAAACCCTGCATCTTCCATCCTAATCACCGCCTACAATGTTTGTTGACAGAGTCATAGCTCCCTTGATAGATTGGCACTAATCTACTGAATCCTGTTGTTATTATCACCCAGCTACTACACATACGACCATCTGTTTCTTTCTTACTGTCTCTACACAATGGTTATTGGAATTGTGATTACATTTTCTTTGCGAATCATGATAGTGGAAACCAGATAGTAGAAATCGAGTACAAGTTGATTATTTAGTCCACAGCAAAACGGGCAAATGTCATCTTAACAGAATATGAATTTATGACGAGAATAGTCAACGAATATCACGCCGACTGTTTTAAATCCCGTTTCTGTAGAAACGGATTTACCTTTTAGGTAATATAAATATTTGTGTCATCGTTTTCGTATTCAGAAAAATACACAGTACTGTTCGGCGAAATCCAAACTAAAATGCACGTTTTATCCTTTTTCGGCCCAAAACTTGGAATGAGATATTTTGGGTGGAGACATTCAGTTCATGATTTATGCACTTTTTGATTCTCTTCTAGTCATTAATGATGAGTTGCTATGGTAACACCGAAGCCTTGTTACAATAAGGAAGCTGACATTTTAGCTTTTCGTCGTCAAAGACATAGATGGTTAGCTTTCTTGCCACGAGGAAAGTAATATTTTTCAGATGGCTGACAAGTTAAACGTAATTTCGACACTCAGTTTTCATGTAGGGTTCTATAGTTTATAGGAAATAGGCGGATGTTCTTTGTTCAGGTGAGTTAAGAAGCAAAATTTGTAGAACCATGCAGTAATTCTTTATTTAAAATATTTGTGTATTTATTTAATATAAAAGAATGCTGTATATTTGTAACATTAACTACTTGACCGAATTAACCAATATGTACTATCATATTGCTTTTCTGAACTTAAAAAGTAAAATAAAATGGGACACAAAATAAACTACTCATTTGACTGCCTCTCACGTGGGTATCCATCCTACATACAGTGTGTATACCCAGTTATGTCTTATATTTACCGCCTGAACTTATTGCAAAATGCAAGTTTGATAAATTTTTGCGACGTTGATCATGCCTAGCAATATTCAATGCACGCTTACATTAGTTGTAGAGATAAATTAATAATATTACTTTTGCGGGATCCTCATTGAATTAACACCAATTTTGTAATCCCGGAAATATTAAATAACGAAATACTATTATTAAAAACATTCATTCTTTAAATGGTATTTCATCCTCATACAGCCACGTTTACAATGAGTTGCCTTGGTAGAGTATCACTCCAAATAAACAAATGAGGTTTGTATAATATTAGAGGGAAAAAAAAAAAAAAAAACTTTTTCATGTAATGGTATGGGGCAATTTTTCTGTAATAATAAGGAGCACTATCTACTTTTACAACAATTTGCTTGGACAACTCCCAATTCATTATGAGCTGCAGCATCGTTATCTCCTGTACCATTTAAGAAGACGTATTCCTGCCACCATCAGCGGAATCTTGCCATCTAGTAACTTCTTATTTCGATATTTAAAGCCATCTGCATGGCCATTATTGTATTTCTAAAGATCGCCATTTGAACACATTCACTACTGTTTTTTAAAATATTTCTCTTTTCGCTGGTTCTAGTTTCAGTCTAACCAAGAAGTACTGAAAAAAAAAAAAATACGAAAAATTTTAATGAAATTCGATACGCAAACTGTACACAACATAGTCGCTATTATCACGTGGAAAGTTACTTAGTCGTTGTGGTAATCTATATTTCTCAAATATCGAACTAAAGTAGTTAGGCGTTTTGATGGAGAAATCAGTCTCTGCGCATGCTGGTAGTAACATATCAGAAGAATTAACTGGGGTATCGACCTCACGTGGGACTCTGTTGTTGCTCGTAGGCACGCAAATGGAGCTAGACATCGAGAAGAAATATGCACATAACTCGTGGCATTTGTTTTATTTTATGCGTCTGAGGCAGCTTGACAGATGTTGCCAGCGGGGGAATATTTATGTTGTATGTCACGTGATCTGCCCAATGGTTGCTAGGTAATTTCAGCATGGAAACTGCAGATATGCACTGAGCCTAATTTCACACAGAGGTTCGTGAAAATATTTGAGGAAGCGGAACTTTCCTTCTGACATATTCAGATAACCAAAGGATAATTAGCACCACTTAAAAATATCTACTGATGGAAAATCGGCATTTGGGAGTGGCTTTTCATGGGTATACAAAAGACTGCGCATTTCTATATACACGTGTTTACCTTGATCAACAGTAATCGAATTACATCTTTTTTTTTTCTCTCTCTCTCTCTCTCTCTCTCTCTCTCTAAACGTCGGCTGCACTCACTCCACCCTGATCTCCGCACACACTTTTGCGATGCGCGGAAATGTAGGTCACATACATTTGTTCCTCCAGAGGATCCTCAGCGGCCTTCCAAGTAACGTACACAAATTAGCTCTGGCTGATTGTAACAGTTTGAAATGACTTTTCTAGGCTTTGAGTCCAGGAATAGTCTGCCATAATGGTTTTCCACTGCCCATCGCTAAACCATAATGTCCTTTGTTATCATTTTGCTCTGCTCTCAAGAGAGGGTTACTTTGCGATCACTGTAGTAATTATACATTTACTGTTTATACTGTTTAATTGTAACGAAAATTATCCCACTGTGCATAAGTATAAGTAAAATTTACTCTAAATTTAGTTCTATTTAATCATATTGAGCATGTATAAACAGTTTTTGTTAATCTGTGCTTTGTTCAAAATGTGTGTGCCCGTGCGTGCGTGTGTGTGTTGGCTGACAATGTGGTGTTTTTATGTTTTCTTTTGTTATTTTCAGGAGGGAGAGTTTATTTTCCTCAAGAAAGTGTCTTACTCACACTTCCCCATGACTACCCCGTCCACGTGCCGTTCTACCAGGTCATCGCCATTTCGGAATCCAGTGCTATCCTCTACGGTATTGAGAGTGTCACGGAGTTTCCTGCCGTCAACAGTCAAAACAAGAGACAGTTCAGCATTAACGAGACGTCCGGAGAGATAAGCATCGCCACTGTGTTCGATTCTGCCAAACACGAAGGTGAGAACTTGTGTATGCATCCACATGGGTACACGCGCATATTTTGAGTCTAACGCCCGCATTTCATAATAGCACCACCCACATGCGACCTCGGGAAACTGAGCGAAAATGAGAATTGAGAATAATCCCATTAACGGCATCACCGAGCAATATCGTCGATTTAATTCCACACTGTTCCGGTACACAAGCTGGTTCATTATGACAAATACTGCATTCCTTTCATAGAAAATGTCTCCCAAACTAGATGAATCTGTGTTCATCTAGTGTACATGCCAGTGTCCAAACATCTAATCAAATTGATCTTTGCCATTTGTACAAAAAAGTTTCTATGTAGAAAAAGAGGGGGTTCCGCGAAAGAATATTTAGTAAGAGAACACCAACCACTACCGGTCTTTATCACACACACATTTCCACCCACATACAAGCCCCAAACGACATCAAAGAAAAGTGAACGAGGTATGACTGTCCTCCGCGACAGTAGAGTGTTTTCTACACTTATTCGTTTGTAAGAAGAAGAGGAAGTAATCTTTACTGTACAGTAAAGATACAATATATATGCCAGCCTCGGCCAAGAGGTCAGGGGCTTGACAAGCTTATGGGGTAATATAAAAACATGTATCACAAATACATGAGAATTAAACCATGATATAAAAATAAATTAAAACGTGGTATTAAAACATGCTATAGATCAATTAATATCCAAATATATAACTATGAGTATATACATAGTTCTGAGGCAGACAGTACGCCAAGGTATGCACGTCTGGGTTTGTCATTTACCAGAGGAATTTCTATAGGACTCCTCAATCGGGGCTGAAGTTAGTTAATTTCAGGGGGAGGGAGTTGGCCCCCTTGAGTTATTCCAGATTTTTCAGCCCGCACAACATGCAAATCGGCGGTGAACATATAGACAGTAATACAAAGTGGCGCAATAAGGTCTGTCAGTAAAAAAACCCGACAAGAAAAATGTATATCACTATAGACGTATATAACGTGTTCTTAACTGGTAATGGATAAAAATGCACACTTTATACTGAATTTTCCATTCTAACAAATTCAATATTTTTAAACGGATCCATCTGTAACAGCGGTTACAAATATTTTTGAGAATGCGACTCATTTTTACAATTCGGTAAGGCTTGCTTTGCAACCAAAGTCAATTCAAACCCGAGAAAGGAGGTTCTCCACAGGGAAAATATTTTATAGAATTATGAGATCACATGCACAAAAAAAATGCACATCACCCTTCTTAAGTTGAGGGTTTATAGCATTTAAATTCCGTTTCGATTTATTTGGTTTCAACGATTCGTTGGGAAGCATTTCCATGCATATGACCTCAGTATTACGGCCTTTCCACTCTTGTAATTATCGAAGTAAATCCGTACTTGAGGTACTTGTCAAAATAAGTTCTTTTAGCTGAAGTCTTTCTTCATATAAAGGGCGAAATAAAATTTAAATTTACAATACACTGCAGTATTACTAAAAATAGTTTTAATGTTTTTCGTGTTTTCAGGAGGACAAATTCATTTTCCTCAAGAAAGTGTCCTACTCACATTTCCCCATAACTACCAGCCCACTTGCCGCTATACCAGGTCATCGTCATCCTCTGCGGCATAAGTAAGACTGCGCCGAGTAAACATCAGCTCGTTTTTTAATACGTAAACCGTGGGTGCAGGTTACAATTGCGAAATGTTAACTGCTTTTGATAAGCCACACGCTGTTGTGACAAGTAGCGCAAGTTTGGTATGGTGTATTTAATTGTGATTTACGTAGTTAGAAGTTAAAATTTTATTAAATATTATTGATTAGTATTTTATTAAATATAACATAAATATAGGAATACGATTTTAATACGATTTATTAAAACAGTAATCATCCAAAATATTTTCTCGACCCAAAAATGTGCCGCCATTAGATTTGGTAAGAGTTGTGAAAATTTGCTCTTTATTGTTAAAACTCATACGTAAGATTTGGTAAGAGATTTCAACAAAAAAAAAAAAAAAAAATTCGCCAAAATATATTAAAAAAAAAAAAAAAAAAAACTTTTAGTTTTGCTTAGAAATATATATTTGTTTTAGGTTTTACAACTGATCGTTACAAGGCGGCAAAATAATTTAATAAATAGAATATTCGTTCGTACACTGTCTTAAACTTTATAAGAAAAAGTCTTTGTCTATTAGATACAGTAGTGCATTCATGAATCCAAATTCAGAACTTCTAATTCTAACTTCCAATTCAACAATACCCTCATCTGAAAGGTACTGTTGAATTGAACTGTGCGACATCTGGTGTTAAATGGCTTTAGTTTCTAAATTGAGCATTAAGGAATTGAAGTTACACTGGTAGATTTAGTGATCTGCCACCCGAATTATCTCTACGAATTACGATCTCTCTCTTTTTGGCTACCATTACCGAGATTATAAAAGAAAATCCATTGTACACTCATTAATTAACTTTGAATATAGTTCAAACAGCACAAGTTCGCTTGCTCCCGGGCATTATCAAACGGCAGTATCTTAATTTACCAGCGGTAGTTATCACGTGACTTCGATTAAGAAGAATTGCATAGGAAAGAAAACAGAATAAACTAAATACTAAGCAAATAAGAGAGTTAACTGCGAAATAGAAAGAGCTTTACAGAAATGACGGGGGGGGCTCTGTTGTTCTCACCGTTATACTGCAGAAACAACAGTTGGTAGGATCGCCGTTCCCCCCACGTCAGGTGGAAAAGACCTGGGTTCGACTCCCATCGACGACGGAAGGAATTTTTATGGGTCTTTTTCACAACGTGGCTGACTTAGTTGGTCTCAGGAGACGACAGCATGGTTTCTCCCTTGGAAACTGTTTTTTTTTTTTTTTTTTATTTGTCCAGCAGACAGAAAATCAACCTCAGAACACACGCAAATTACGTACAATATACAAGGAACAATAAGGCCTTAGTCGCCAATGCTCCTAAAACCCTACCACAACAACCAATTCGAACAAAAAAAAGTCATGAAATGTCGATTTCGGAAGCGATCTTGCTTACTGATGACAGTGACCTACTTTCTACAATCCCGTAATTTACACTGCTCTACCAACGTATTAGAGAACAAGAAATTCCAGTGTGCTAGGATTTCCTGCAGAGAGATGATAGCAATAGTGCCGTCTATTCTACGCAGGTGAATTATGTGGACATGTGTTGTGTCTCACGCAAGGGGACCCCTAAACGTTAGTTTATCTCCGCCATGGTTCTCAGTGATGATATACAAGACTCTAGGCAATGGCCAGAAATGAGTTTTATGTGTGTGTGTGTGTGTGTGTGTGTGTGTGTGTGTGTGTGTGTGTGTGTGTGTGTGTGTGTGTGTGTGTGTTGTTTAGCTGTTTCTGGCCGCTTTGCTACTTAGCCATCCCTTGTCATGTCAACCAATTCAACATAGGCTGTCATTTACAACAGTACTTACAGTAGTTCGTCACCTTCTACCCAAGCCCCACTTATCAGACACAACTATAAATATGCTCATAAGCCTTCGAGGAGATAGCATAGGGATTATGAATACAAAATGATGGAGTTAACACACATACTTTCAGCAAGCAATGATACTAGTGCCACATAAGCAATCGATCTGTACGTGACGTTTCAACGGCACTGAAGATTCTTTGGTGGATGATTCGCGATGGGATCTGCAAACGGCAGTGGAGTGCTGAAACAATCACAAAACGACCCAGAAACCCTCCGAGTGGAACTTGATAGGAGAGCCTTGCAAACAATCATCCGCAAAGAATGGAAAGCTGTGCTTTGGAATTATGAGCCATTGTACCAGGTCTACCAGTGCGACGGTCGTAACTGTGTGAGGTGGATGCGCGAAGAAAGCTACCTGCCGGATTGTACCGTCTCGACAATGAAATTTTGTGGAGGCAGCGTGATGTTCTGGGACCGTTTTTCATGGTTTGACCTCGGACTACTGGTTGTTTTGGACAAACCTATGAATGCAGAGGTCCATTTGCACGCCCTGAACAAAATGCGTTACCTACGCTGTGGTGGCAGCACGTCGGGGAAGGCCCTTACCTGTATCAGCAGGACATGCTATACTGCTCGCTTTGACGGACTGGTTTGAGGACATAAACGTCGAGAAGTTGGACTGGACTGGCCAGTACAACTTTTTGGACTGGTGCTGAAACCATCAAGAAACGACCGGAAAACCTCAGAGGCTGATGGAACGTGACAGGAGAGCCCTACAAACAGTTGTCCTCAAAAAACTGAAAACTGTGTTTTCCATTCTATGCGGACTATCCGGCCAAGCCCAGTCCAGTCCAACCGTGACCTAAATCCTATAGAGCACCTCTGGAATGAATTAGATCGACGGGTGCCTGTGAGGAGAGACTGCTCAAAAACAGAGCTGAACTTGTTGCCGCCTTGAAGACCGAATGGGGGAAATATCCGAGGAGATCTACAAAACCTGGCGGACAGTGTTTCATGAAGACGACAGTTTGTCATAAAGGTTAAATATTTCATCACACGTTATTAGTTTTTTCTTTAAATAAAGATTATTTGTAGATATGCAGGTGTCAGGATATTAATAGTAGGGCAGTGTAAAACTCCATCTTGTTTTTGAAATTCAAGGTACAGCATAGGGGTAGCAATAATCTCGGATTAACGTACCAACTGTATGACACTGCACTCAGGGTGGTGGAAAATGAAAGAGACCTGGGTGTAATTGTGCAGTCAGACATGATGTTCTTTCAGCAGCAGTGCGACAGGCTGCCAGGAAAACTAATGGGGTTTCTGTCAGTGATATACAGGAATTTTGATAGCAGGGACAAGGCATTGGTTAGGCCACATCTTCAGTACTGCATACAGGTCTGGTGGCCTTGCTTTAGGATGCAGATTTTTTGAAACGAGTGCAGAGAAATGCAACGAGGTTGGTGAAGGGAATATAAATGGATGATTTTGTGAAGAAAGATTTCAGTTCTGTAAATTACAGAGTGTGAAGACTAGGTGATCTGATTGAAGTCTTTAAGGCTTTGAATGGATTGAGCAAGCTAAATGCTGAGGGATTCTTCCTCTTGCTTAGACTCCACGCATGAAGTAGCATATATTCAAATTGAAGAAGGATTGTAGGATAGATGTGGTATGTTTGCCTTCAGCCAGCGGGTAGTTGATTGTTGGAACAATCTTCCATCTGTTGTTGTGGAGTAGGCAGTTTTAATAAATTTAAGGACGAGTTAAACGTATTATTAAGGGGGATGGGCAGATGAGGCGGATAGGTGGGGTTTTTTTTTGCTGACTCTGTAAAGGCGTGCTTTCTTGCATCATTTGCCACAACTAATCTACTAATACTGATACCAAGATGCAGATACAAATTAAGGCGACCCTTTATAACTGTAAATTTGTCTTGGATTCGTTTGCGAAGACCATACTTGAGGCCCTTTCTTTATACCACCTCTATTTATGTAATAATAGTAGCATATTCAGTGTCTATGATCCCTGTACTGAATAGGAATTCCTACTATTTTTTAGTTTCCTAATATTATAGCAGGAGTTCTATAGCTAATAGAGTACAAATTGCTTAAATGCTTTTAAGAGCTCCAATTACTTTTAGTTTAAAATAAGAAGTTCAGCGTATAATTTCTGTACCGTTTATACGTACTTCATTTGTTTCAGGTTTCTTCATTGCTTTTAAGAACAAAATAAAGGATCTGCATAATCACCGTGGATGCAGGTTACAATTCTAACCTGCACCCACTAACTAAAAACCAAGCGCTTTTTTGTGTAGTCTGTGATGGTAATTGGTATCCGATCAAATAACCAATAATGCAACTTGCTTCATTTCTAGAAATTTCAGTTATTATTAGGATATTAATGATTTTTAAAACAGATCAAGTTATCGATATTTACTAAGGTAATTGACCCCCAGTGGTGTGTCTTTTCTATTCTGATATTTATTTTTTTACTTTTTTTTCTTCTTCTTTTTCTTTCTTTCTTTTTTTGGTAGTATTTTTGTATTATTATTTTAGCAGCGCTCGTTTTTTGGGGATGTTGGCGTGCGTCTGTTTGGGCAAAGAGCAATAAGTTCACTCTTCCGAGCGTGATTCTTGCTTTGGTCCTTTTCTTTTTTAATCTTCTTTTTATGTTTATTTATCTATTTATTTTGATACATGGGTGGTTAGGTTCATAGGAGTAAAATGGTATCTTGCCTTAGCTATAATCTATTAAGAGCATTAATTAATTTCCTGTATTTATTTTGTAGTTGAAGTGTTTCTTGAGTTTAATTTAATAAAGACGTAACAACGTTTTCGTTTCCCATAATTATTAAAGTGTCCGTGATTTTGCCCAGCCTTGATAGGAAAGAGTATATGACGAAAACCTGGAATATCAAGGGGAGAGATTGTGCAAGGTTCATGGGGTTGAATTTTTTCAAGCATTGTTTGTAACCGAAGACGCTGTTTTTACAGGGATGGGATACACTTAAATAGAGGGGATGCAAGAATATTTTAGGAAAGATGAGAATCTGTTGCAAAGAAGAAGAACTTGTTCAAAGGATTAGCCAGAGCAAAAAGGGATACTCTTTCCAAGAAAAACTTCATTTCTGAAAACTGCAGCATGTGGAAACTAGGCACTTTTGAGATACAATATACCGTGACACGTTTTAGAAAGTTAAGAGTCCACGCCGAGAGGAATCATTATTTTCTGGGCACGGAATTTTAGACACTTGTACCAAGTGGGAACCCAGTGTACAAAGAGCAGCACAAGTACACATATCTAAATGACTCTTCCAAGTTTATTTCCCCGCAAAAATATGCAAGTACCTTTTGAAAAGACGACTCTGTTCACACATAAGGAGATACAAAAATCGCTACAACGTATTTTCATATATCGATTAACTATATGGATCTATATGGATTAACTAAAGGATTAGTATAATTAATTTAGGGCTATATAGCTTCAGGTTACAGTACATTTATTACATATAAGTAAATGCAGTTTTTCCGGTTAAGTATAGAGATGAAGCAAGCTCCACTTAATTATATGTACTAAAGTATTAAGTGTTTAATGAAAACTTTCGCTATGCAAAGGACATTGGGAATTTCCAGCTAAGCTGGAAGTACTTAAACGTACTTTCAAGGTAGTTTTAAGAAATTACAAGTACTGAAGAATGGTCTCTACACTGCGAATTGAATCTGCATGCTTCAAGTATTGAATTTCTCTGCGACCTTCAAATACTGAGGGATGCAGAAAGAGTTCACAAAAAAAAGTTGGTTTCGTCAGCATCTTAGTTACAAAGAGAGGTTGCTGTTGCTCAATTTGGACAATGAAGTGGGCCACGATGTTGTGATTTCATAAGTACTGAATAGTATACCGAATTTATTTTTTCACTACATACCAATACTGTTCACTAGTTACATATTATCGCGTAGCTAAAAAATACTCTTTCAAATATAAGTTAACTTAAAGTTAATTCAAATTAATCAGCAAATAGCAGTATTTTTCAATAAAAGAAAGTTCGGTTACCTTAAATTTGAAATAATATTGATCAAAAATACATCTTGTCTACTTTCAGTACGCTTTTCTACTTTCATTCAGCATGTAATAATTCGACTTCCAGTTGACAGATTTTCATGAAATTTATATTTTTAGATTTAAGTTGTTCCACCAAATTTCATTAAAATTGGTCAAAAAAGAAATCGGCTATGTTTTTTTTGAAAATCTCGATAAGCACTCTTTCAGAAGTTTCGGATATTCGGGATTACTCCATAAGGAAGAGAGTCGAATCGACAGAAAATTTTAAGCGTATGTTCTTTTTGGTATCCTTGAAAATTTAGGATAAATTACGATCCTTTATTCCCCTCCCCCAAATTTTCAGAGTATATTTCGTCGATTCTTGGAAAGGTATTAAGGGCAACTGGCGATTTCGCAGACCACTAAGTTCCTTCCCCCACCGACGAAATCTACGTGTATACATAGAAGAAAATATGCTTCGGGCATTACCTGCGATGTAAAATTCATATTGTCAATGGATACATAACCAGAATTCCAGCGTATGTTTTTTGCTCTCTCTCTCTCTCTCTCCCACCTCAGGCATTATTCATGAAGGAAAATTCTGATCGATACCAAATTTATTGTGCATAAATTCTTTGGCCCGCCAATGGAGTGGTTTTAATTCAGATTCTATAATCCTCAAACCATTCCCCACCCCCTCACACACATAAACAGAAAGAATTCATTAAGAATATTCTTAGGAAGCCTTAGCGTCATAATATTTTACACTGATGGGTCGACCCATTTTTCCTGTGCACCCATAGGAAGCACTACTACACAAATCCCACCATGTGATGAAGCTCAGGTGGTTATCAATGGACTCTGCTCTTCTTGGACTAATGTTATTGGTAAATTTCTCAGGTTGAGTTCTGCGCCTATTGTTGTTTCAATGTTTATTAGTGATATTGAAGAAGGTATATCAGGCTTAATGTCCAAGTTTTCAGATGATACTAACGTTGACAAGATGGTTAATGACATTAATCAGGGTAAGCTACTGTAACAAGAGCTAGAAAAATTAAGCAGATTGGCTGAAAAATGGAAGTTGAAGTTTAACATTAACAAATGCAAGATACTTCATACGGGTAGCAGTAATCCCACGTTAACGTACCAACTCTGGTGCCACCCCTCAGGGTAATGGACAATGAAAAAGATCTGGGTGTAATTCTACAGTCGGATATGAAGTTCTCTGTGCAGTTCAGACAGGATGCCAGGACAGCCCATGGGGTTTTCTCGATGACATACATGAATTTTGCCAGCAGGAACAAGGAGGTGATTATCCATCTATAGGCAATGGTTAGGCCGCATCCTGAGTGCCGCAAAAAGGTCTGAAGGCCTCATTTTAGAAAGAATGTAAATTTGTCGAAATGGGTACAGAGACGCACAACAAGATTGGTGAGTGAAGTAAAAGGTTGCTCTTACTTGGATAGACTTCAATTCTGTAAACTGTAGTGCCTGAAAACCTGGCACCTAGGAGGTAATTTGATTAAGGTTAAGATTTTGATTGGATTAAGTAAGCTAAATGATGGTGGCACCCTTCTTTCTCAGACAACAAATGTGAGGAGCATAAATTCAAATTGAGGAAGAAAGGTTGCAGGTCGGAAGTGCGGAAATTTCCGTTCAGCCAGCGGGTGGTTGATTGATGGAACAAACTCCCATCTGTTGTGGAAGTGGATAGTTTGAATAAATTCAAGGAAGAACTATACAAACCGTTAGGGGGAGGGTTGAACAAGTGATGCGGGAAGTTTTTTTTTTTTTTTTTTGGCATGCTGTTAAAGCTTGCATCATTTGCCACTTCCACTAATACTAAACAGAGATGTCTACGACACTTAAGCTGTTGAAGTACTAACAAAATAATCTTATCATATACCATTGGGCAGTAAGGCAGATTCTGACGTATAGATATCCCCAAAAAAGTAAGGGCCGAGGTTTTTTTTTTTTTTTTTTTTTTTTTTTTTTGTTAGTTGTTGGCGCATCGGCTCCTGTGGCCATAATGCACCTCCCAAGGTTTTCGCACTACTCTGATCCAAGCCCGAGGTGGGATTCGAACCCGCGACCTTTGGGTTGCCAGGCAGGCACCACATCCACCCCACTAGCCCGGTCGACAAGGGCCCAGTTTTCTGAGGCGTAAAATCAAATCACGTTGACATTTTACGGATTAGTTGTTATCCAAATCAGTTCACAGTTTTTTGACATTCACAGCTCCCTTCAAGTGGAGGAGGGCCTCACCAAATCCCGTACCATGTTCTCGAATTCTATTCTTACTAGAAATTCTGGGCAAACGTTGGTCGAGTTTCTGGATCTCCAGAGAGGATCTAATCCTCAGTGACTAATGACGAAACACATTTCTTAAAACTTTATGCTCAGCTGTCTTTTATAACGCTGAAAGTCTTCCGACAGCGCTGCTGTATTCCTTTGTTGTTTAAAAATGCATGCAGTGCCACCAATCGCCCTGCTGGTGAATTTTGGCAACTTTTTTTTTTTTTTTTTTTTTTTCGTTTTTTCTTACCCGTAAGTCTTTTCTGCATCCTTCGAAGCATGGAAATTCCAAGTTCGAATGCAAACCCCCCCTTCCCTTAGATTGGCAGAGGTCTCAGAGTTCAGGTACTTTTATTATGATCACCCTATATTTCATCAAGTATTTTCTGTTTTCTTTAAATTGACAAAAACCTATATAAGAGTGCTTTCAAGCAGCTGGAAGTAGATTTTCTGTCATATAGTCTGCAGTTACTCTAAAGCGAATGCGGGGGAAAATATTCGAAGTGAATAGTTCGACTACTTTTAGGAGCGCAGCGTAAATAAATATTATTTTAATATTATTTAACACTGTAGAATTTGTGAATGTTAATATTTAAGTTATTTTTATCTCCTCTTACCAGATCCACTTAATAGGACTGTCTCCATCCACGTCACCGCAAAAGATTCTAACAGTCCACCTGCCTCATCCAATATTATCATTACCATCTCGGGTTGGTTAATCGATCTGTGCAAGAAAGAAGACGTTCTTTGTTTTCCCTCAAGATCATCAAAATTTAAACTTGCTGAATCCTTGCTACCAAGTAGAGCATTTGGAAAGTTACAACAGAAGACTCCCCCATGTCCAAATACGACAATGGAATACAGTATATATAAAGGTAATACATATATCTCCCTTTAGTAGACAGGGCGATTTCCTGAGGAATGTGCTCGGCTACATCTATGATGTCTCATAGTTTGCGAGTCAACAGCTTGACTGCAGGCAAGGCAAATTTCGATCAACCACACTTGATAGTGGCATTTATAAAACAGATAAAACATGTTCTAACCCAATTCGCAAAAGGGTACAATAGTATGCTTTTTATCGCAATTTTCATAAAAGTGTATATTCGTTTTAAACATGCAGCTAAAATGGGAGATGTCTTTCTGATTCATCATTAGTAAAAGTTAATGAGAGATGACATCAGCTACTTCACACGACCAATCGCTTGAGAACTACGGGAAAAGGTTTCTCTAACACTACAAGAGTGAGCACTCATGCCGTATCTGAGCACAGCCCTCAAAAAAACCTCAATGTATAATATTTATATCGAGGTTAACATTTCGACATGTGCCTTAAAGAAAGATGAGTTTCTCATAAATTTAAATGATCAGAGAAACAGATTAAAGCTAAAGTAATACCACAAAAATACAATAGTATTATATAAGGAAAAGTAATTATTTATGCAATGTTAGTTTTCCAGATTAAATTTTGTACAATTTGATTTACGAAGACACATCAGAGTTATCGAACTCCGATTCTCTTCATAAATCAAATTCTCATTTTTATTGCCTCATTTTACTTTTGGTTATTTTTACAAATGTATGATCATAATGTGGTAACCAATTTGTTTATGATGATTTTTCTATTTTTCTTTCACAAGTTAGGTACACTAAGTACAATTGTAGAATTCGTTTTGTTGTAGTCACAGTATTTGAAAGACATTGCACCATTTTTTCCACAATTTGTATGCACTGGGTGCTTACAATATTACTACATTTTTGTGTAGTTTCAGATTATTATAGTATTGTACCTATTGAAATTAATTTTCACTTTAAACACTACTACAGGTCTACTATATAAATAAGCAATTAGCTTAAACAGCTCTCTCTCTATTAATAATATCATCATCATAAAATATTATTATATTATTGTAATATTATTATTATTATCAAAAGAGCTTTTTTTTATTGGCTACCATCTGTAAAACTATCAGCAAAATTCAAGATGCTTAAATTAACTTAAAAAATTTTTTTTTTGAATCTTACCGTTCTAGTGCTAAATACTTTCACTCTGCAAATGTGCACTTGTGATGATCTTTACCAGCACCATCCCCTATACATAGAGAGAAGCTCGATGAATAAAAGTTAATTAATAAAATTTTACGTTGTGAAATCACAAAAAAAAAAAATGCTTAACTGAAATACAGTACTTAAATAACAAATTTTTTTCAATGCTGTTTGTGTCCACTGACGCAATGATATTTTTTCTATATAAAAGTAAATCGCTATGCAGCAGGCGAGGTTCTACTAGATAAGATCATTGCATAAAAGCTACTGAATCCTCATGAGTTAATACTGTATTTTGGGATTCTAGTATTTTATGTGGACAATTGTGCAAATCTATTTTATTAAGTACTGTATACTAAAAGTGAGGTCCACAAAGTCTGTTCACGCTCCTAATCTCGTTGCAAGTGCAATTTAGATTATACCACCAAATGTCAAGGTCGTTTTCGTCTGGATGCGTGTTAGCGAGAACGTTCCTAGGAAGTTATTAGTTTTGTAGCCAGAGTCACTTTACCAGGTGCTACCTTCGGTCGATAACCATAGGCAAAGACTCAGTCATGTGACCACAGAAAACTCCAAGGCACTGGGCACTGTTTGTAGATTAGGTGCCCATATATACAGGAGCATACTGCCATGAAATATAATTATGCTCTCTGCATTTTAAAACAATAAAAATCTGCTTGTATGCATAAAATCAATTAATTCTTCTGGTTCAGATGCTAAACGATGCATGAATTACTTTTTTCTTGATCATCATGAAATGCAAATAGATTTGATGAAAAAACTAAATTAAATGAAACATTTTATTATTTGCCAAATTCATCTGTCATTTGAAGAAATATTGCCTTATTAATAATTCATCATCCTGGTGGTGAGCAACTTTTAATGAATTCATTTTATGCAAGATATTCAGTTACTTCTCCTTCCACATCACTTACATGCCTGGGTTATATTTTTATTTGTAGTTATTAGAAATTGTCAAATCACTGGGTAAAATATTATAAAGTTCAACTAATATAGTTTTGGCTGCATCGTATCTTTCAGTATTTATTGAACATTTCCTTGTATATCATTATTTTGTATAAATGGAGCCGCAGATTTGTATTATCTGTGACTCTATGTGCGATGAATACCTATGTTGTAGCATCTGTTCGCACTTCTACTGTTTTAGCTACATTCCCTCCAATCGCAAGCTAACTAGAAAAGCCCGCAATCGTTGGAAGTGTGGGGACTGCCTCCCCATCTCTAAATCTTTCACCTACTCTACCAGTTTTCGTTCATCTAATATTGATGTCACTTCTAATGATAGTTCTAAAAGATGTTTAGTCAATCGCATTGATGATCTGAAGCTTGTCTTTAATGAACTTAATTCTATCAGAGAACGTTGTGAGGCTATAAATTGTTTCAGCAAACAATTTCTAAGCTTGCAAGATCTCCTAACAAAAACGTCATCTTAAATGCTATCCTTACAGCGTAGTAATTCTTTGTTATCTAGGCTTCCCGAACGGCAAATTGCTGTAACAAGTAATCTCCTGGGATCAATGAATAGTCTACTACAAAAAGTAGAAAACCTATTCCAAATGCACAGTAAGGATTCTACGCATGACGCTTCGACTTACCCACAACTTATTTCCAGTTCTACTGTAACTGAAGACTGTACATCTGCCATTTCATCTGTGTTTGTGTCTGCTGTTCTGACAATGTTTTTACTGCAGTCCAGTGCACACTCTGTAAAAACTATACAGTATATGTTAGCGTTGTCTCAACTTTATGCCTGACGACGTTCGTACACACCAGAACCCTGGATCTCACATTTGCCTTAAGTGCTACTTTACTTCTCCATCTACTGTTGCCCCTCTGAGTGTGTCCCATTCAGCCCCAATCTCTAATCAATCGTCGTCTCATATTCAATCTGTATCAAGTTCTAATCGGTCTCCTGTCTCTACAATCTCATCTGTCTCACCCCAGCTTAACAGAATTGAGTATCTCTGCAAAATTCTCCTTTCCAGGGCTCCCAGTAATGAACCAGCAACCAATCCTGAAATTATGCAAGCTTCGGTCTCATCCTCTTCCTGCACAAACTGTCACCCTTCAGATTTTTCTATGCTACAGTCTAACACTGTGCCCACTGGGAAATCCCAAAGCCTTTCACCACTTCATGACGTACAATGTAGCGTTCCAAGCTCGTTCTTCACATCCTTCAACTGTGGGACTACTGAAGTTCCTAAGCCTCATCCCACAAATACTATCAATCAATCTTCCATTGCTGATGCTTCTTATTGTGAAAGAGTTCATCCAGAATGATCGCACAGAACCTATTCCAGTTCCTCCTGCTTACATCCTAAGCAGGTTTCCTTCAGTGATTCTCATCAATCAGCTGAATCTATAAGTCCTGTCACGTCATTATTATTGCATTTGGATGGTAAAACTACTTCCAATCAAGTTGCTCACCTGTCTTTGGATGCTACCCAGTTACCTAGTCCTCTGTCTGTCAAGTTCTCCACTACGCCTTCAAATATATTTCTCGATTCTACTTGCTCTTCTGGAGTACTCATGCCGAATAATGTGAATGGCCATATAAAAGCACCTCAGCCCGTCGCTTTGACAGGTCAGTTCTTGTCCTCAGCAGTTATAAACAGCCTACAATATCAGCTGACGTATCTCGTTCTTCATCTAACGTAAGTAGAGCGCCCCTAATTGCCTTCAGAACTAATAACAGCTCAAGATTTCAAGCTGGTCCTCGCCAGGCTCAGTCTTTCATCAGTCGGTTTGCTCCTTCCACAGATCCTTCAGATATTGAGGATTTTCTAAACATCGAGTTAGGTCTTCACACCTCTGTGAGGAAGTTATTCACCCGTTATCCAGACTATGCGTCGTTTCTAATCTTAAGTAATTCATCTGAGCAAGCACTTATATTTGATACTAATATTTGGCCAGTCGATCCTATTATTAAGCCGTACAGATCGTCTTCTGGCACTGCTACCCATCGTGTCAGACCTACTGATACTAGCTAGCAGTTATCACCCCGATGTTTATCAAGGTCGTCATCATTATCGTTACTATTTTATATAAATTGTAGAAGTGTTGTAAAAAATATCACTGCTTTTCGTCTCTTCCTTCTGCAACAAACTTTTACCACAGTCGTCCTTATTGAAACCTGGTTATATCCACAAGTACTTGACAGTGAAATTTCACCTCTCTCCTATTCTGGCTATCGTTTGGATCGAGACTCGAAGGGTGGTGGCGTTGCTATCTTTACATATCACTTGGTCAAAGTGCTGCAGTTCACTAAACAATTTTCCATTGAAGGTATCTATTTATTAGTTAATCATGCAGGAAAGCTTCTCCTGCTTATGCTTTTTTACCTTGCTCCCCCAGTTTCTTTAGCCACTATTCAACAATTAGAGGATATTATAGATGCAATAGATGCAGCGATCTTTTTGAAACCTCCGAAAGCAATACCAATTACTCTGGGTGATTTTTTAATGTCCCAACTGCTTTTGACCCCAATCGTTCACCGAATTCACTGGCTAAGTAATTTTGCAGCATTTGGGCTTAGTAATGCCCTAACTCAAATCTGTAACTTTCCCATCCGGAACTCCTCTTACCTTGATTTAGTTTTTACCCATGAATCAATTCTCTACTCAATTTCTAAGGGTGATAATTTCATCCGATCAGATCACTTCCCTATTGTCGTAGATTTCCTTTCTTTTATTTCTCAACCTTCCTTTGACAGATACTTTTTTAGCTTTAGGCACACAGACTGGACTTCGTTAAATCAATTTCTGGGCAATCTTGACTGGATTCCAATCCATAATTTTGAATCGATCGATCATTATGTTGATTATCTGTATTTAATCCTCCATTCTGCAATTTCTGAGTTCCCATCAAATTCTCTTCCGCTAATCGTAGTAACTTCCCTCACAGAATGTCGAAGCTTGTGCATTATTTAATTCGTCGCAAAAATTACCTCCACAAAAGGTATTTAAAACTCAAAACTAAAAGTTACTTTTCCTTTTCTTCCCTTAGACGCCATGTTAAGAGAATTACTAAATCTCAATATTCTCATTATCTTCACTCGGTTGAAGCTGAAATTACTCAGAATTTTAATTCGATACTATTGTGGTCCTATCTCAAACGGCTATCGAGATCTAGAATTCCTATGCTAATTAATGATTCAAATATATCTATCAACTGTCCTATTGGCATTGCTAATATTTTTGCTACGCACTTTTCGAAACTTTGTTCTTCCGAACAGCAACGTTCTATTCCCTGTTATCCGTTTGAATATAATAGTAATGACAGTTTTGATAGATTAGTTCTCACTACTGATGACGTCCAGTCAGCCATTTCTCGTCTTAAAGATTTCACTTCACCTGGTCCCGATACCCTCCCTGCTCTTTTCTTCAAGAAAAGTAGTTCGTCTTTAGCTCCAGTTCTTACAAATCTCTTCAATTACTGTATTCTTCATGGCTATTACCCTTCATCGTTCAAAGAGGCTTATATCATCCCGATTTATAAAAAAACAGGGTGATAAAGCTAAGCCTAATAATTGATACAATTGAGAAAATTTTTGAACTCCTACTTTATAAATATCTTAGTTCCTTCACCCTTTTATCAATAATGATCAGTATGCTTTTTTCCACAGGAAATCAGCTGTTTCAAATCTTGCCTTGTTTTCTCATTTCCTACAAACTAATTTGGACAAAGGAAATCAAATTGATTCGCTTTTGCTTGATATTTCACATGCATTTGACTCTGTGTGCACATCGACCTTTTGCTGTTCAAGCTGTCATCTTTCTTGTGGTCTACGATCCCATTTACTAGATTTGCTTGATTCACTGCTTAGAAATCGTAAACTATCGGTAATAACTGATAGTACTTCATCAGGTCCGTTTACTGTTTGGCATGGTGTTCCTCAAGGCTCACCATTGGGTCCGCTCTTTATTGTTTATACTAATGATCTGTCAACCTTATTTCAGTCCGTTAATGCTGAGTGGCAACTCTATGCAGATGATATTAAACTTTACAAAGTTATTTGTTCTTCACCTGACAGCGATGAACTTCAGTCCTGTCTTGATTCCCTCTCACTCTGGCTCAATAAAAATAACTTGTTTCTAAACCCGTTAAAATGTAAACTATGTCGCTTTCGCTCAAATCGTGTAGTTAGACTCTCAGTCCTTACTGATTATTATATTGGAAACTCTTTAATTGCAAGTACTGATACGTTCAAGGATTTAGGTGTCCTATTTCTATCTGACCTTCATCCCTCTTCCCACGTTGATCATGTAATTTCTCACACTTCTAAACTTGGCGCCTCCGTAGCCAGGAGCAACAGTGCGTAGCACACGCTTCTTGATTAGACCGCGGTTCGAGCCTGTGACCACCAAATACGAAGGATGCGGAAAGGTCAGGGAATGACCACCGCATATCCCCAGAGCAATATGGCCTTAGTTGCTAATGCTCCTAAAAACCAAATAACAAACAAACAAACAAACTTCTTGGATTAATCAAGCGTTCTTCCTCTGTTTTCAAGAGTGACAAAGTTATAATTCTTCTCTACAAGCAGCTTATACTTCCCATTTTTGATTATTGCGATATTATCTTGTCCCAATAACAGGAATATCTTTCTCACAGACTTGAGAGAATTCAGATTAAATTCAAATTCTTATGCTATCGAAATCGCCTTGCCTTTCACCGTCGAAATTATGGAGCTCTTTGTGGTCGCTTCAGGATCATTCCTCTTCACTCTAGACGAAAACTCCATGGGCATCTTTTTGTCTACAATATCATAAACTCTGTTATCGATCCTCCATCTCTTCTTGAAGAAATACTTTTGGCTATACCCCATTTTAATTCTCGTTATAAAATTAATTTCTCATTGCCTGTTCCTCGTACTCATCACTTATTTGGTAGTCCTCTGTTTCGTTTCCTTCAGGTATTGAATAATTACAATATTGATTTTACTCTTAATCCATCTATCTATAAGAATTTGCACCATACTCTTATGTTTTCTTAATGTAAATTTCGTACATACTTTAACTCTGGTTTTGTATTGATTATTACTGTTTTGTATTTTCTGTAGCTCCTAGCGTTCTCACCTTTATTTAGGGTCTGCGTGCCCTGTGTATAAGAAACGTGTATACAGGGTGATTCACTACCAGTGCGACAAACTTGCAGGAGGTGTAGGGGGCACAAAGACGAATCGGAATCACATAGCATTGCAGGGTCCGAAATGCCTTCGTCATGCGGTAGAGGACGTTGAACGGTAGGTCGCGTGAACAGCGATCCCGCTGGAAGTCGGCATTTGCGAACCGGTTCCCGAGGCAGTAGGATGGACGAGTATTCAAACGTTGAACTGGCCGACATGCACCTCGAGTGTGGGCAACGTTGGGCCTCAGTAGGGGTCCAGCGGCTAAATGACCAGCTGAACAACGGTACACGACAGTACACATGTACAAAATCCATACACTTTTAAATCTCTGGCCTCAACAATGTTCTGTGTCGCATGACAATGTATACAACGCGGAGATGGGGGAAAACCCCTGGTGCCGTTTGACACGAATACACTTTACACTTACCTCGTGTATGGAGATGCGGACTGTAACGGGCGCGCCGCTCTGCGTTTGTTACCAGGAACATTTCCCGCACAGGCGTGCTCTTCATCATACGATTTTCGCACGTGTGCACAGAAGGTTACGTGAGACTGGTTGTTTCACGAGAGGTACCATGAATCTAGAGCGAAAGACGAGGACGCCAGACAATGAGGAGAATGTCCTACGTCTTGCAGAAGGCAATCCGAGTACGAGTACTCGAGCGATAGGCCAACGATTGGGTATTTCCCAATCGACTGTATGGAGGATACTGTCAACAAACCAAATGAGTTCATACCATCTGCAACGCATCCAATCATTGGAGCCTGCGGATTATCCACTCTGGAGGACTTTTGCTACTTGGTTTCATCAACAGAAACGGTTCGCAAATACTGACTTCCAGCGGGATGGCTGTTCACGCGACCTCCCGTTCAACGTCCTCTACCGCATGACGAAGGCATTTCGAACCCTGCAATGCTATGTGATTCCGATTCGTCTTTGTGCCCCCTACACCTCCTGCAAGTTTGTCGCACTGGTAGTGAATCACCCTGTATATAAATAAATTCAGTTTTCAGATGCCAAAGTAGCTGTCATCAAGAGTCTGAACTTTGTGCGTTTTTGAAAAAATCGAACATATAAAACCTTATAATATAAAACTATTTTTAAACGCTTTAATTAAAAAGAATAATTCAAAAGTACGCTGTGCAGTAAAAGATCAAGATGTTTAAAATTGTCTTTACAGACTCTAATAGTAGCTTACTTCTGATAGTCTGGCGTTTACAATTTTTATAATTGCCACTACTCTGTATATGTAATCGTATACAGTATACACTGAGTGATCACTGAATTATGACCACCTACCTAATACTTCGTGGGTCCTCCTTTTGCCCCCAGTACAGCAGCTGTCCGACGGGGCATTGATTCAACAAGATATCGGAAGCGTTCTGGAGGTATGGCCGCCAACCAAGTTGTGTGTAATGCGGTCAGCAATGCAGGTATGGAGGTGATTGGTGTATCCAAACACCTGATATGCCCTTTTCATAGTGTCCCACAAGTGCTCTAGGAGATTGATATCGAAGGACAATCGATATGCAAGAAGTCAGAACTGTGTTCCTCAAACCATTCCTGAACATCAAGCCCGATGTTCGGCGCATTTTCATCTTGGAAGACACCATCGTAGACACCATCGTTATTCGGGAAAACGTGTAACATAGCGGGGTGTACACAGTCAGCAAGCAGTTGACGATAGCGGATACCACTTATACTTTGTTCCACATGCACCAGGGGTCCAAGTTCCTGCCAGTGAAACATGCCCCACACCATACAACCGCCTCCACCGGCTTGCACTTTTGATACCGTGCATGATGGATGAAGAGTCTCAGGTTGTTGATGCCAAATCCGTACACGACCATCCATGGTGTGGAGTAAATAACGTGACTCATCCGACAAGCACACCTTCTTCCAGTCTTCGAACGTACAACTTGCATGTTCTTTGCACCAGGCGAGTCTTTTACGCCGATGAACCTTGGTTAGGAGAGGATACCGTAGGGGTCTTCTGCTGGTATAGCGAGCTTGCGACGCATGATCATGGCAGATATTGTTCCGGGTTGGTCCATGTTGTATTGGGTAGTCAACTCTTGAACAGTGCAGCGCCTGTTCGAGTCGTCGGACCCGGCGCTCATCTCTAACATCAACCTTTCACTGACGTTTGCAGTTTTGCGGTCGGGTCGTTGTTTGACCATTTTGACGCCAGTCCTGGTACATTTTAACTACGCGGCTGTCGAACACCCCACCTGTTCAGCCGATTGGGAAATCGAGGCACCACCTCGTCGAGATCCCACAATCTGTCCTTTATCAAAATCCGATAAACCTTCCTTTTACCCATCACGCTCGGAATTTTACTACCTGCTGAACCAGTGACACCTTATCTATGATACGTAGGTCGACTAACTGCGCACTCTCGTACCTCATGTGGTCATCGGGTGGCAATCACTTTTCATAAGGGTGGTCACAATTCAGTGTATAAACAGATAATGGTAAAACGGTATATTTAAAACAAATCGAGGAAAACAATCCATTAACTCTCATAGAACTTCTTGTAATGGAATTTTTTCTCTCCAAAATATATTGAAATCTGTTAAGTAATGATTTTAAATGAGATCAGTAAAAAGACAGACTTTGCCAATAGAGCAGAGCTTCCGTCATGAGAATTGTGCTGACCATCTGTCTGTCTCTAGAAGATAAATATTTCATGAGGTTCGCGAAAAGAATAAAAATGAGACAACGAATATATGTTGAATGCGAAGAGAGATTTCATGGCGTTAAAGCGCCCATAGAAATGTATAAGAAGCCTTTCAGAAATATTAACAGGAGAGTTTAAGTGAGTTGAATGATTCAATATTTTTGACGGTATCTCATATCTTCCATAAATATCTGTAATGAAGGAAGTTGTTGTTATTGGGTTTTAGGAGCATTAGCGACTAAGGCCATATTGCTCCGGTGTATACTGTCTGTAAATTGCGTGTGTACTGTGGCGAATTTTCTGTTTACTGAAAGAAAAATCCGAGTTTCCGGGAAAACAAAAACTGTGCCACCCTCGCCTGAGACCGACTGACTCAGCCACGTTGTGAAAACGGGCCATAAAAGTTCCTCTCCTCGGGACTCAAAAGCCAGGTCTTTTCAACCTGGTGTGAGGAGGACGGTGATCCTACCAGCTGTGCTACCCACGAGCGCAATGGAAGCTGTAAAAATCTAATTAAGTTTGCAAGTTTATAAATCAGATTTAGACTATTTTATGTTTAAATATAAAGATTGGTGTAAAATTTTTAACTTTCCCATGTTATGTGTTAGAAGGAATATGTTTGACTGCTTCCTTCTACATTCGATTATTCAAGGCAAAATAGGTGCTCTATTGCTACTGTCATGTATTAACTTCAATTGACCCCTAGGCCTTCTCCAAATTTAGGACAAATCATCTTAAATTTGAATTTGTCAACAGAATAGCTGCATTGTTAAATGAAAATAAAATTGATATTTTTATTAATAA
This sequence comes from Mastigoproctus giganteus, assembly GCF_048544385.1. Classification (NCBI taxonomy): domain Eukaryota; kingdom Metazoa; phylum Arthropoda; class Arachnida; order Uropygi; family Thelyphonidae; genus Mastigoproctus; species Mastigoproctus giganteus. Next base: position 224,882,343 of record NC_143581.1, on the reverse strand, counting down.
AACTTGTGTTAAAAATGAATATCACAAACTGTCGTTTTAGCCCATTCATGTTTTGTATTATTCTCTATATTTTAACTTTACTGAAGTTTATTTCTATTACTTTTATATGTTATTGTTATATTTCAAACTGTTTTTCACAAATGTAAGGTTTTTTTGTGATTAATAATAAAAAAAAGTAACCAAAGCACTAATTAAAAATCTCTCTCTCTCTCTCTCTATATATATATATATATATATATATATATATATATACACTGAGTGATCACTGAATTATGACCACCTACCTAATACTTCGTACCTAATATCCTCCTTTTGTCCTCAGTACAGCAGCTATCCGACGTGGCATTGATTCAACAAAATGTGAACCTTTCTGGAGGTATGGCCAACCAATCTGTGTGTAATGCGGCTAGCAATGCAGGTATGGAGGTGATTGGTGTATCCAGACGCCTGATATGCCTTTCCATATTGTCCCACAAGTGCTCTATGGGATTGATATTGAGGGAGTTCGGAGGCCAATCGATATGCTGGAAGTCAGAACTGTGTTCCTCAAACCATTCCTGCACAACAAGTGCCCGATGGCTCGGCGCATTGTCATCTTGGAAGACACCATCGCCATTCGGGAAAAAGCGTAACATAGCGGGGTGTACACAGTCAGCAGTTGACGATAACGGAGACGACTTATACTTTGTTCCACATGCACCAGGGGACCGAGTTCCTGCAGTGAAACATGCCCCACACCATACAACCGCCTCCACCGGCATGCACTTTTGATACCATGCATGATGGATCAAGAGCCTCATGTTCTTGACTTCAAATCGGTACACGACCATCCACGGTGTGGAGTAAATAACGTGACTAATCCGACCAGCACACCTTCTTCCAGTCTTCTAACGTCCAACTGGCATGCTCTTTGCACCAAGCAAGTCTTTTACGCCGATTAACCTTGGTTAGGAGAGGATGTCGTAGGGGTCGTATGCTGGTATATAGCCCATACGTGCGAGCGTGCGACGCATGGTCATGCCAGATATAGTTCCGGGTTGGCCCATGTTGTACTGGGTAGTCAACTCTTCAACAGTGGTTCGCTTGTTCGCCTGTATGAGTCGTCGGACCCAGCGCTCACCTCTAACATCACCCTTTCCCTGACCTTTGGTCGGATCGTTGTTTGACCATTTTGACACAAGTCCTGGTACACTTTAACAATGGCGGCTGTCGAACACCCCACCAGTTCAGTCGTTTGGGAAATTGAGGCACCAGCTCGTCGAGCTCCCACAATCTGTCCTTTATCAAAGTCCGATAAATCCTTCCTTTTACCCATCACGCTCGAAATTTTACTACCTACTGAACCAATGACACCTTATCTATGCTACTTAGGTCGATGAACTCCGCACTCTCGTACCTCAATGTGGTCAAGGGGTCGCATTCAGTTTTCATAGGGGTGGTCATAATTCAGTGATCACTCAGTGTACGTTTATCTGTTTCAGAAATCGCAGCTCATTTATGGGTTTTTAAAAATAACCAGGGAAGGAGAAAAATTACCACTTTCTGACACTCCGATTAAAGTATCTGTTAATGAGAATGATTTTCATATGAAATCTCTCTCTCTCTCTGTAATTCTCTTTTAATCTGCCAGCTGTGCATGTTCAGAAACAAAATTTTTAAGATCAAACAATTAATGACCATATGAATTACCGTCGCCGGTAGCATAGGTGCAATCGATATCCTCCCTTAGTATGAATCGGGCTTGGCTTCGACTCCTGTCCAGACGAAAGAAACTTTCATGGGATTTTTTTGGGAATCGGGCTTGGCTTCGACTCCTGTCCAGACGAAAGAAAATTTCATGGGATTTTTTTTTCTCAGGCGAGGGCTGCACAATTCCTGCACTCTCAGAAAATTGATTTCTCATCCAGCAAAAATACATTAGTTTTGTTTGTTTTGGTTTTTATGACACATACATCAGGCGACAAAGGCTATAATGCGCCAAAACAAACACATATCAACAGAATATATGAAAACTGAAAACAAAACATTGATGCCATACAGCTTTAGGTGACCCTGGCGTAAAATCAACTAAAAACAATAACAGCACAAAATGCCAACACTACTCCGAGATATTGCAATTATAAATGTTTTTCACCAACCAATAATAAAATAAAATAAAATAATAAAATAAAACACGGAAACTAAATTTTGAAAACTATGTTTACTACTATATTAAAAATAACTTGGCAACTAAAAAGGATAAAATACATAAAAAAAAATATATATATATACATCGAATAAAATGCATTAAAATACCGGGTTAAAAGCGATAAAACCGACCGTAGCTTTCGAAGGCTCCAGCCTTCTTCCTCAGCGGTGGCTTCCTGGTACTGCGGTGCATCTTAAGTACCAGCAGGTTTATCTAAATCACATGTTTATCACCACGTGTACTCCTATGTACTGGGACCGGAAGCGGCTCGGGAGCGCGTCATACAAAATCGTTCATCCCTTCTGAGGATCGTAGCCTCAAAGAGGGGATGAATTCGTCCCCTATTAATATTCTCTGTCCCTAAAACCTTTGTCCCTATTAATATTCTCTGTTGAATTAATCCGCAAACTCTCGAGCCACTTGCGGTCCCAGAACCTATGCGCCCTCCAGAACCTATGCGCCCTCTGTCCGAAAGATGCATCTACTCCGAGATGCATCTTTCGGACAGAGGCCGACACCCAACCACTAAAAAAAAAATTAAATTCCTTTTTACCCGTTGCTGTAGTAGTATTTTAGTATTTAAGGTCAGGCACCACCGGTGGTTTCCCATATCTGCACACCCGTTGCTATAGTGGCATAGTATTTAGGGTCAGGAGTCACCGTTGGTTTCCCAGATCTGCGCCATATGTATTCTGTGATGGAATGCAGAACTACTGAAAAAGCCAGAAAAAAGTTTAATGTCTGGTTTATGTAGTACTGTGTTTTGTTCTGTTGCTGTGTCTCTGGCTGCTCGGCCGCAGGGACCCTAGTAGAACGCAACGATGCCCACCACCACCACTGGGAAGTGAGCTAGGCTGCCTATCATACTATAGTTGATCTCGGTGGAGGTTGTAAAGTTTTTCCTGAGAGGTTTTCTGTGTTTTTAATACAGAAAATCAAATTGTTTATTTTGCGCCAAAAAAAAAATTACACCTAAGAGTATGAGTTTCTTCACAGAACACGAGGCGGAGTTGAGCCGACGTTACAGATGCGTCCTATACACGTACACATGAGTTCAGCTATAACGCCAAACGAAATTTTCAATTCAGACGCAGGCACTTAAAGGCATATACAAAAAACCTTAAACTGAAATACGTTAAAGCAATCTACGAAAAGTAGAATGGCAACGTGGAAAAAAAAAAGAATGTAGCTGAAACAGGCAACATGAACCCATGGTACCTCATATTTTTCCCATTAGGACAATGCCATTTTCCCAGGAAGAATTCGATTTCGCCATCTCAAGAATGAAGCTAAACAAATGTCAGCGGCAGATTTGTTGAAGGGTGAATTTATAATAAAATTTCGCCAGATTAAATAAAACTTCACAACTTTCACAAAATAAAACATCACTGGACATGGGTCAATCAACGCTTAACTTAAATATTTTCATCTTTCTGACTCGGACCGCTGCTTTTGTGAGGCTCCAGCGGATTGGAAGCATCTGTTGTATTACTTCCCGATTTATGGTGATCTGAAGTAATATGTGAATTCTGTCACACAAATATTTGATAGGTCAGGAGCACAATTCATCGAAGATCCTACCGTTTTTCAGTATTTTCAAGATTACCCCAAAGCTTTATGTACTCGAAGGAAGTCACTCACTCCTAAGTCAGTCCTCTAATAACTGATTAGGAAAAAAAATTGGAACAGAGTTAGTATAGTCACAATAGCTTGGCTATAAGTATTTTTCGTTCAAAATATGTGATATTGTAAATAATAGTTACAGTAAGTTCATGTTAGACACTGCATATCAATTGGCAAACCTCACTTTGATTGATTGTCTTTTGATATTTTTAGCTGTGAATGAGCTGCTACCTTTATAATGTTACGCAATTATAGTTCCACTACCTTTCCTACTCCCTTTCCTTTTTCCTTTATTTTTGTAATTTTTCTATTGTTTTTTTTTTCATACTCTATATTACTGTTATTTTTTAAATTATTATTTTTCTTTTCTGTATTACAGTTTCTTCTTTTCTATATTTCAGTACTATTCTTTTTTTTTTCCTTTCTTTTTTTTTTCTTTGCTCTTTTCTCCTCAGACCGCAATCATAGGTGATGGGCTACTGCCTTCCTATGGATGCGGGACTTTAGTTAGTCCTTTTCGACGTCAGTACATGCATAGTTTTCGGCCCGCCTCCTCCTGACATGGACGGGTTATTAATACGAAGCCGACTTCCTCGTGATTTCTGCTTCCTGGTAGAAAGTGCAACTAAAGCACAGAACAACAGACACACACACACAATACACTAATTTCTGGCCACTTTACAGAGTTCTGTATTCATCACAGAGTATTATGTGGAATTGAACTAGAGTTCTGGAGCCGCCCTACCTAAAAACAACACGTAAGCCTGCGATTTACGTCCTTGTGGAAGCACAGTCTTTCTCACAGATTTGTAAAAGGCCCATTTTCGAATTCCGTCAACGACGCGAGAAACTTATGGGACTTTACTCAAAACACGGCTGAGTTAGTTGGTCTCAGGCAAGTACAGCAAGTTTTTTTTTCCCCACATAAACTCGGATTTTTTTGTCCAATAACCTTAATAATGGGTGGATGAAGTTGCTCTCATCCACCTATTAAATTTTATGACAAACCTATGAGTTGACAGACAAGAGCGACAAACTCGGCCAAGATGTGAAAAAGTGCATAAAGTCCCTCCCGTTACAAGTGCCCTCGCGGTAGCACAGAGATATAATCACAGTCCTCCCGACACCGGGAGAAAAAGAAACGAGTTCGAATCCCGTCAATGATATAAGGAATTTTTACGGGCTTTTTCCACGACGTGGCAGGGTTAGTAAGTCTCAGAAAGGCGAGATTTGTATTTTTTTTTATTTCCGTAAACTCGGCCACTTCATTAGGCGACCATGCAATTTACAGAATAATATTCACAGTCCACCATAGTCTAAATTTCTGATGCGCCTAAAACCCTATATCAACAACAACCGTTTTAAAGGAGTTCGAACCCAGAATTTTTCCGCTGAACTACCCGCTAGGCAAAAACATGCAAACTAGCTCATTAACATGCGCTTCTGAAGACTTCCTTACATCCAGCCAGCACCAAAACATATGTAAAACTAGAAAAGGTTCACAATATGCTGGAATAGATAAAAATTGGTACGGATATCATTCGCTGCAGAAACATCACTCTGGCCAGATAGTCTATTTAGGCTAGTCTAAAATAGTTTATTTGCAAAGCAAATTTTCACGCTGAATCGCCTTTCCTTAGGAGGATGTACATTTGGAACAACTGTTCCGAACTATACTTTTTTTTCACAATGTCTTCGATTAAGTCACTGTCACATTTCTAAATGCCCATTATAAACACCCTCCATTAAATATCGGCCTATATAACATAAATAACAAACAATAAATCACTTCCTTCAAATGTTAATCTCACTTGTGTTAGTGAAGAAGACCTGTACAACCCAGCGACAAAATATATCCACAATATATGAGATGCCAGATGGTGGCAGCAGGTTAAATAAACTCAAGAAATTTAGGACAAAAGCCTCATGCCACGAGAGTTATAAACATTATAGTACAAGTAGAGCATAGCCTCGGGTACGGCATACCTACTCACCGATGGGACTCAAAGCAGAGTCGAAAACGGCAGTCTGGGTATTGACGCACGCACACTATAAATAAAGCAGCAATGCACTCTTCGTTGGAGCACAGTTCTTTTATTTAGAACAGTGCAATAACAAGGCAACTCGGGACGAAATCAATACGTGATTGACTAGCACGTCAATACGAGATTCACGTGCTAGATAGCAAACCATGTTTGCTGAGTACAGAATGAGGCTACACCCTACTTGTACAATAATAGCCATTGTACATTAACTTTTCAAACGAATATCAGGAAGTATAAATTTAGAACTAGATACAAACAAAAGGATACACACATTAGGTCTCACTAATACCGCCCTATACAGGGATAGGTGGAATAATTAAAGTGGACATATTGAGGCCAGTCAGAGCTGTAGAGGAATAGGTTATGGAGAACCACTGACCCAGTCTCTTCTCTGCAGGATAACATTGTGAGAAGGCGAAGCTTCATATACAGGGATGGTAAAAGGATTTTTTCTTTAAATTGCCAAAGATGTTTGTTATTTTCCTCGTCATGTTTATTTTCAAGTATGTTTTTCTTTGGTTTTTGTAGGCACCACCGATTTGATAGCAGTGAATGCAACCACAGGGATATTATACGTTGAAAAAGAGATGGATGCTGAATCATTATCAACGGTAAAATTCCAAGTTGTTTGTTCCGTAAAAAGGATGAATCAACAGAAAAGAAACTACCTGTTTCGAGGACTAATAGAAGTGCAGGATGTTGATGATAACACCCCCTATCCGCAAGTTGGAGCTGATATGGCGTTTGACGTCAATGCAGCAGATATCGAAGCAGTGAGTTCTCCGTTAATATTCTGCCTTAATATTTTTAATTACTTTAAAACCGAAGTCCACGAATAAAATATGAGCGATAAATGCTTCATTGTTTCAACTTTAATCTCACACTGCCAAGGTTGAAAATGAATACCACATATTCTCGCTGGCAGGAACATATTGCAAAGTTTCTAATAATAGAACCCATTACTAGGTTATGCCCTTGTTCTCATTACGAGCATAAATAAACTGTTCAGATCTTTATGTTTCCGTCAGCTATATTTATTGAATGGTTTATTAACGTAGTTTTATTATCTCCAAGTAAGAGAATTACAGATACATGCATGAAAAATGTCGGCAGATATTCTTTATGCCCACGACTTCATGTCGTCCCGGATTACCGTAATGAGCGCAGAGAGGAGTTTGTTTACTTCGCTTATGCTCTTACTTGGCTGCGATATATCTTCGGGCCTGGAATACTACGTGATGTGATTAACCTCCTAGTTTTCATCCTTCGCGACACGTACGTTCCACGCGAGAAGTAAACAACTTCCAAACCTTCCTTTGGTGATAAAATAATACGGAAATTAAAATAACACCACAATGACGTTTATTACCTCAAGACTCTTCTAATTTCTTATCGTTGTACTTTATTGCGAGGAAAGATAACGCGTGTTGTGCAATTTTTTCTTCAAAATTATAATGACGTGCTCTCTCGCTGGAAGGTGCAACATGCGTTTTTCTTCAGACGATACCGCTTATTTCCGATAGTTTATTTACTGATCACCGTGAACTTCGACGCTTACGGTATTCCCTTCTCCGTGATTCTTTGCCTTCGCATGAAGCTAGCTTTCTTTCAGCTTTAATCATTTAGAATTAATTAACATAGAGTGAGTTTGGGTTACGCTTAAAGACAAGGCCAATGATATTGTGAAACCTTTTTAAGGAATTAAGTGCGTATGCCAACCGGGCTAGCTGGGTGGGTAAAGTGACTGCCTGGCAACCCAAAGGTCGCGGGTTCGAATCCCGCCTCGGGCTTGGATTAGAGTAGAAAATTAAAAAAACTTTGGGAGGTGCAATATGGCCACAGAAGCCGATGCGCCAACAACTAACAAAATAATAAATAAATAAGTGCGTATATATAACTTTCGCTTGTATCGTATCGCAAACTAAACTACCGTGAAAACTCGCTATAACGACAGTTGCCAAAAACCAATTACTCGTTATATCGGATCGTCGTTACAGCCAAATTAAGGATAAAGATTATGCGAATACTTAAGAGTAAAATAATTGAATTTGGATTGAAAATTCCGAGCTTCCGGTTGGATAAAAAGCCAACTTTCTTGCGACAGCAGCAAACGTCGGCTAAGGTGTTAAAACGCTCATAAAACCTCCAGTGGAAAGAGTTTTATGGCTTTGGTGCAAGTCAGAAAGTGGCTGAATGACAGATAATAAAATACAATCAAGAGGATAAAAAAGGGAGGAGGGAAAAAAAGTTATCACACCGTATGAAGAATTAATGGAGGTAATTAACAAGTTTTATAATAGATAATACTATAAATACATCAAGTAGTAAGCAGTGAAATAAAGACCTCAATAATTCAACATCCAAGCGTATACAGCATTAATGCCTTTTCTCGCATCGTGTGGAAAAGGCCTGGATTGTTCACTGTTAGGATAAGAGGAACTTTTATGCGCCCAGTTTTTTTTTAACTGAGCAAAGGTTGAGCAACAGTTGCACTAGTTTATTCATATCGGAAACTCGAGTTTTACTTTCCTCTAAAACAGGCAACATTACCACCGGCCCGAATAAATGCCGTTTAGAGACAAGATATACACCGATGAGCCAAAACATTATGACCAGCGAGTCGGTATGCAAATCGAAGCAACTGCAGGTGAACTACGGTGCATGCGCAGGTCGGGACACGGTATAGAAAACACCTGATACTGTGCTCCGTTAATCAGTGTTATTCTTGTTGTTTAGATGAGAAAGGCAGTGGACTTAAGCGAGTTTGACAAAGGCCAAACTCGCTTAAGCGAGTTTGACAAAGGCCAAATTGTAATAACCAGACGACTGGGTCAGAGCATAGCCGAAACAGCACGGCTGGTAGGATGCTCACGGTCAGCCGTGGTTAGTACCTACGGAAAGTGGTCCGAGGAGGGAAAACCTACGAACCTCCGGCGAGGTGTTGGACGACCACGGCTCATCGATGCTAGAGTTGAGCGAAGCCTCTCCCGGATGGTACGTGGCAACCGAAGGGCGACTGTGGCGCAACTCGCCGGTAATTGGAATGTTGGTGACGGGAGTAATGTGTCACAACCCACAGTACATCGAACCCTGCTGTAAATGGGGCTGCGTAGCCGCAGGCCGCTCCGAGTGACCAAGCTAACCACGGTTCACCGGCGACAGCGCCTACAATGGGCATGTGAGCATCGAAACTAAACTGGACCTTGAGTGAGTGATTGGAAGAAGGTCATCTGGTCCGATGAATCACGTTTCCTGTTGCACCTGTGGACGGCCGGGTACGTGTGCGTCGTTTACCTGGGGAAGTGATGGCACCTAGGTGCACCTTGGGAAGAAAACAAGCCGATGGTGGCAGTGTCATGCTTTGGGCGAAGTTCTTCTGGGATACCCTGGGTCCAGTCATCCATGTGTCGAGCATTCTGTCGTCTACCACCTACCTAAACATCATTGCTGACCAGGTACAACCTTTCATGGCAACGGTCTTCCCTTTGGCAGTGCCATCTTTCAGCAGGATAATGTGCCATGCCACACAGCCCGGATTGTTCAAGACTGGTTCGCGGAACATGAGAAAGACTTCCAGGTGCCCTGGGCTCCAAATTCCCCAGATATCAATCCCATAGAGAATCTGTAGTTTGTGTTGGAACAGCAAATTCGATCTGCGGTGTCTCGAACCTTACAGGAGTTAAAGGATCTGCTGGTTACGTGTTGGTACCAGATACCACAAGACACATTTAGAAATCTTGTAGCGTCCGTGCCTCGCCGGGTACGAGCTGTTTTGGCTGCACGTGGAGTACCAACATCATATTAGGCAGGTGGTCATAATGTTTTGGCTCATCGGTATACGAGAGAAGTTTGAAAAGTGCGTGGCCTGAGTATGAAGGGTTTATTTAAGGAGTCTGATGACGTGTTACATTACAACATAGTCCAGTTTGGAGTCAATACATTTTTGCCATTGATGCTGCACTGTGTTGATTCCAGCTGGAAAAAAAAGTTGATTCCAGTTGAAAAAAAAGCTGAAAAAAAAGGGCAGTGAATGCATTCCTGGAGGCTATTGGGCCTCCAGGAATGCTTTCACTACAGTCATGACGTCACTATCGGTGGGAAAATGGATGTCAGCCAGGTATTTTTTTCAAATGAGGAAACAGGTAAAAGTCCGATAGTGTTCGATCTGGTCAATATGGTGCGTGGTCCAAGATTTCAAAGCCGCACTCATGCAGTGCAGCCATGGAAATGACAGACTTGTGAGCAGGCACGTTGTTCTGGTGGAAGAAGACTGCTTTTCTGAGTTTTCCTGTTTTTGATCTGCTGTCAACAGCTTTGAGACCCATCGTGCTGATATCTTTTTCATTGCGAGAACCTCTATTATTACGTGGAACACACATTCGGATGAAATACCCAAGACGCTAGCAAAGTACCGAACTGTTACTCGTCGATTACACATTGCCACATTCTGCAGACTGTGAACAATTTTCTGGAGTGATGAATATTGCAGGTCTTCAATAGTATGGGTCACCTTCTAGGTTTTCCCCTCCCTCGTTTAAATTCTGCTGCCCAGTTCGTAACCATGGAATAGGAAGGGACATTCTCTCCCAAAGTTATGAACATATCCTCATGAATTGCCTTTGGCGTTAGTCCCGATTTTCCCAAATACTGTATTGGATGGCTGTACGGCGACTGACCACCCCATCCGTAATGGACTATGCTTCACAGCTCGCAGTATAAAAAGCTGAACACTTCCTACACTAGAGCAGTGGTATATCTGTTGAGGAGAATCTATTGGAGGTTAGCGGTACACAGTCTACCTTTCTCCCAACTCAACAAGGAGAAATCCAGGGGCGCTAGTTGTAGTGGTTGGGGAAATTCCGTTGGTTTACACCGTTGTCGAATCCACTCGATAGACTTAAAGCCATTCATCCAAAAATGTCTACCCAACGTGATTGTTACGTAAATTCAGTTTACTCCTACCAACTCCTGTGTCGTCAAAGAAAAATTAAAACTTTGAAATATCAAAATCAATAAACACATGTTATCATGGAAAGACTGGTTTACTCTGTTGAATCGCAACGTCATACACACTCCAACCTTAAAGAAATACATCCAAATAGATGTCCTAGGACAGCAAGCTACTTATATCATAGATCAGCTAGTGTAGTTTAAAAGTTTATGTGGTGAATTAATCGGAGATGGATTGCATCGTTCCTCCCCCCCCCACACAATGGAAATAAGGGTTCCTTATGTTGTATGACTTCCATGAATTACAGTCACTTTTACTGGACAATGTCGACACTTTAGCGCCGAGACTGCCTAAAACAAGCGAACGAGAACAGATAATATGCTATGCATATGGCTCATTTACTTTCACCACATCAGAGCTCACGGCTCGCTTTTTATGTTAGGCTATTGCCTCGACAACGTGAAGACTGCTTGCTAAAAAATGATGTAATATGGTCTCTAAATCATAAAAAATACTGTCGATCAACCTGAGGTTATTCAATTTATCTGTTATCAAAATCCTTTGAAGTTTCACGGAAGCAACTATCTTAGGTTAATATAGTTAGGGAAAGAGTAGTTATTACAACAATTATCTCAGGTTATGTAAACTCTCTGATTGATATATTGTTAAAACTTCATTTTCAAGACAACCTGCAATTCTATCCTGTAATTCTGTTTCTAAGTTTTTTTTTATTTATTTAATCTCACAGCCTGATTTTATTTTGTTTTCTTAATTGCCAATAGTTTGTTCTATCCTGCATAATACACCAGTGAGAAAAAGTCACGTTGTAACAATGCAGGTTGCCACATCTTGTTAACTGATTCAGGCAAAGGAAAATATACTAGGAGGCACTCAAACGCCCTTCGTATTACTGCTAATAATAAACATTATGGTAATGGCCCCCAAGTATCCGTATCTGTAGATGTGTTCACAGGCCGATTTGCACTTTGTGTGGGCTATAAAACCCGGAATACCATTAATAATGGTCTTTGTTAATAATCCAGCACGGCCACCAGGTCAGAGGAGTTTACAATAAAACATGAAAATAACAGTTAGTCGTATTTCGCAGTCACGGGCTTGAACCACGATCAATTCAAATAACGTGTAATACTGCACTTGTGCTTGTGACCACTCGGCTACATCAGACTTACGGTTTAACTATAGCCGTGATTGAAGAGGACTTTAGAAATTCCTCCAGTCATCTACGAGAATAGAACCAACCTCTCCAGACAAGTGACTAAACCATTATACTGTCATGAAGGGCTGCCCTAGTATTTGTTTTTTAACTGTCATATCAGGATTACCCTAGACCAACCTTATCCACCTATGTGTGTATTATGCCTGACGTAGCCGAGTGGTCAGGAGCGAGAGTGTATAGCACGCGTTCCTTGAGTGGACCGGGGTTCAAGCCCGTGACTACTAAATACGATAAATATTTGTATTGACGATTTATTGTAAACTCTACTGACTTGGTTGTCGTGCCGGAGTATAAACTGAAAATTTATTTATTTATTTTAAATTACATGTATTTTCTGGTCTGTTTGCCCGTTTTTCGGGACGAAAAACCCGAGTTTCCAGAAGGAAATATTTGGTTATCCTCACTTGAGACAAACTAACTCAGCCACCGAGTGAAAAAAAATTCATTAATAGGACTATTTTTCCTCCTAATTGACAGGATTCGAACTTGAGCTTTTTCGATTCGTGCTAAAACAACCCCTTGAAGGGTTTTAGTTGCATCAGCGACTTAAACCATATTGCAGCTTATATATTATTATGTCTGTCTGCAAACTGCATGTGTTCTGCGGTCGACTGCCTGTTTCACGCACAAAAAACCGAGTTTCCATGCTACCCTCGCTTGAAACCAACTAGCTCAGCTACTTGTGAAAAAAGCCCATAAAAATTTCTCCCTTCATTGATGGGATTCAAACTCAGGGCAATTTCACCGAGTGTGAGGAAGGCGGTGATTATAAGCAATATGCTACCGTGAGAACCGTCCTACGTCTGATCTTATACCATACCACTTTCATGTTTATGTTCAGTTGAAAAATAAAGTTTTAACGATATATCAATCACTTCAATTCGGATACTGGTATCAAAACAGCCGTCGAAGGATTTTTTAAGAAGGAATATACGATTTAGAATAGCGAAGCACGAATTAGCCAAGTCGCATGTATAAATAAGACATTTTAAAAGTATTTTAATTATTATTCTTAAATGTATTTTAATTTTTAAAAAATAGCATAATAAAATTAAGCTGAAAATATATAAATTAAATTATCGCAGCTGAAGATAGCGTTCAATTTAATGTTTACTAAACTAAATAAAAGTTAGCAAAGCAAATAATAAAAATATAATAAATATATCTACCTTATATTATATTTAATAAAAGTGGAATTTATATCAGATAAGAAACAAATCAACTGTGACTCAGGCTATTTCTAATTATTATATCCATTATTAAATAAATGCATTTTTCACAAAATTTATCTTAATTACTGCTATGTTTTTTTATTAAAAACTTTACCTATATTACTTTTAAAATTCATTTATTATTGTAAAAATATGAGGAAAATAAATACAGGACCTACACATTATAAAGTAAGCAAATATCTCGATAGTATTCCTTCCTTCAGAAATGTCGAAATATTTCATTACACACAAATTGTACATAAATTCATGCTTCATATCTTCAACCCGCATCAGGGCCAGCCACCCTTCTGAGATATTATTAAATGCCACTGCTGGGAGCTACCTAAATCACTAGAATTCTGACGAGAAAATCATTTGCCGCCTAGCCACACCCTCATTTGTTACGGCCATTTCTAGGAAGAGTGGTGATGTCTATAACAGGTGTAAATGACCGTGTGGTCAATTGATTTTTGATCGTTGGAATTTCTCAGTAAGGATTCCTGCAGAGGGATGAGACCAGAGTGCCCCAAATGAGTCATCAGCGAAGGTTTTTCCCAAAGAATGAATGAAAACAATAGTGCAGCAGATAACAGTAATCCTTTTCACAAAGATGCTGAATCCCCGGTTAAAAATAATCAATTTCTTGAGTGAGTTTATTAGCCATTAAGTGGACTAACTTTCATCTTTTCTGAGATTCGTTTTCTTTTTATTTTAGGGCAGAGTTATTCCTTCCTTGAATCTCAACGTATTGGACAAGGATTCAAAAAAAGTAAACAACATTGAAGTTCGTGTAGAAGACGATCCGCTCGGATTATTTACCATTTCTAACACTATGGTGTTTGAGAGTGCTAGAGACGGGGCTATGCTTATGAATGCAGGTGAGCGATAGAATTCATTTCTCAGCATGCGCTTAATGCATGTACAGAAATGAAGGTTAAACTTCAACTTTAAGATAAAATTGCTGAAATAAGGTTAGTGCTTATATTTTCTTTCTTTTTAATAGATGTCAAAGCGACGAAGCCCATTCTATTTAAAGGTTCTCAGTATAACTTTTCCGTTGTGTTTCAAGATGTGTCCTACCAAGGGAAAAAAGATAACAAAGTAAGGACATTCACTAATACAATAATTATCTCGCCGTATTTCGCTGAATGTTTATTTTTGTCTATGTCTTTTCGTAATTCAAGGTTTTTCTTATATCGCTTTACAGGTTGTGTTCTTTGTCCGTATCCACAATCGCTCATCGGTTCTCAGCGTGCCTACACTTCCTCCAGAATACGCTTTTCATGAAACGGTTTTGTCCCGCAAGGCAGCGCTGCATGCAAGAGTAAGTACATAATGAATTATCATTCCCTGCTTTTTTTCTCTCATTCTCTTCTTTCAATTTCTCACTTTTCTTTTTCTATTTGAGGAGATGGGGGGAACCCCCCTGGTGCCGTTTGACCCTAAACACACTTTTCTTTTTCTATTACTTTATCGTTTTCTTTTATTTAAGAAGGTAGGAGGAAGGAGTTGAATCGTGTAGGTCCATTTGATATCAATGGTTTAACTAGTTAATGATCAGGTTGCTGAAAAACTGAATACGTATTATGCCCATGAAAAATTATTCAGACAGGGGGATGCCAGAAGTTTATCAAACTCTAACGGGGAGCTATGTGATTTTGTGATAACTGTGAGGAAAGTGGAAGAGATATTGTTGAAGCGTAACATAAAAATATCACCTGGGGTGGATGAGATCTATTGAATTATATTAAGGAAGGAATCAAAGGAGGCAAGCCAATCCTTAGCTATAATTATGAAAACAACTTTGGATTCAAGAGAGGTCCTCGTGGATTGGAGATGCGCGAGTGTATCACAATTCACAAAAGTTCAGCGACCGTGGTTCAAGCCCATGACTACTAAATACAGTGTAATGTCGTTGTATTCTCTCTATCTTGTGAATTCCTCTGACTTATGTGGTCCTCTCGGAGTATAAACAGAAAATTTATTTATTTATGAGTAATCACAGACCTGTTACCCTGATTTCTGTTCCAGGAAAGTAATACAGTCACTGGTTAAAGAAGTAATAAAGGACCATCTAGACAAGAATGACGTTATACTGCAGTCAGAGCATGGATTTGTTAAGGAGTGATATTGTGTGACCAATCTGATTGAATACTATGATGCAGTAACAAAGGAACTGGATGCAAAAATAATAATTTTTATGTCATATAACTGATTTCAGGAAAGCTTTTGATAGTGTTGCACACAAGACTGCTATAAAAGTTAGAGCAGTGTGGCATTAAGAGCAAGTTACTTCTTTGGATAAAGGGATGGTTGAGTGGGAGAAGACAGAGTGGTTATCAATGGACACTGCTCTTCGTGGACTAATGCTAGCAGGGTTTCCCAGGGTTCAGTGCTGGGACCATTGTTGTTTGCTGTATTTATTAATCATATTGACGAAGGTATATCGGGCTTAATGTCTACGTTTGCAGTTAATACAAAGGTTGGGAAGATGGCTAATAACAGTAATCAAGGTAAGCTACTGCAACAAGATCTATAAAAATTAAGCCGATGGGCTGAGAAATGGCAGTTGAAGTTTAACATCGAATGCAAAGTACTGCATATAGGTAGCAGTAATCCCAGATTAACGTAACAACTGTGTGGTACTACACTCAGGGCAGAGAACATGGAAAAGACCTGGGGATAATTTGTGCAGTCCGATATGAAATTCTCTGAGAAGTGCAGACAGGCGGCCAGAACAGCTCATGGGGCTTTGTCAATGATGTATAGGAACTTTGCTAGTAGGGATATGGAGGTGATTATACCATTGCACAAGGCCGCGTCTTGAGTGCTGCATACAGGTACTCATTTTAGGAAAGATGTAGAACTTGATGTAACGGGTGCACAGAAGGGCAACGAGATTGGTGAAGAGAACGAAAGGGTGCTCTTACCAAGAAAGGATTCAGTTCTGCAAACTGCAGTGTCTGGAGATTAGGTACCTGCGTGGTGATCTGATTGATTAAGGCTCAGTATTGATGACATTCTTCCTCTTCCTCAGCGGGCGGTTGATTGTTGGAAAACAAATCTGGTGTTGTGGAAGTGGGCAACTGTAATAAATTCGAGGAAGAATTTATGGAAGGGATGAACAGGTTATGTGGGATATTTTTTTTTTTTTTTTTTTTTGGCTGATGCCTTGTAAGCTTTCTTTCTTGCATCATTTTCCTAATACTATTTACCTCTATCTCCTTCTTTCCTGTTTTATTTATTCTTTTTCTTGCTTTTATTTTCTTTATTTTTTTATTCACTCTTTCTATTTTATGTTCGCTTTTATTTTATTTCTGTTTCAGTTTCTCTCAATTTATTTTTTTAATTTTAATATTTCTTTCTTTTATTTTCTCTCAATTTATTTTTTTAATTTTAATATTTCTTTCTTTTATTTTCTCTTTTCTATTTTAATTTCTACTTTGTATCACTTTTTTTTTGTCTTTTTGTCAAAATTATTAATTGTAAAGTCCTCCGACCTAATGGTCGTGCTGCAGTATAAGTAGGTATTGTTTCCTTCACTCTCTCTCTCTCTCTCTCTCTCTCTCTCATCTGGATTAAGCGCTTTAAAAAGTCAAATAAAAGCGTCGGGTAATAATGAAATTTTTAATTCTTAAAAGTGCAAAAGAGTTTACCTCAGTACTTCTTCACAGGGTGACTTCTACACTATACTCTCAAAGTAAGACCGATTTAAAAATCCATAAAAACTTATTTAAAACAATTTCATCGTCGCGTTCTTTACATAGTAAACTTTTATTTCACGATATAATTTTATTGGCGTCTATTTTTATACTATATATTTGACATAATGTCTTCAGACATTCGAGGTTTCGTGGGGGTCTGGGGTCGGGTTGGGACTTTCGACTGTGATCCCTGCGGGTCGGATTGTTCATGTGCTAAGAGTGATGAACACATTAAATTATTTTAAAGTTTTTATGCATTTTTAACATCGGTCTTACTTGGAGAGTATAGTGTAGAACTCATCCTATGAAGAAGTACTGAGGTAAACTCTTGCATTTTTAAGTATTGACAAAACATAAGATATATTGAGGAATAATATCTCTTAGTTTCATAGAAATTTTTAATATAAATGGAAGAAATTATAATATAATGAAAGAAAGAAATACAGAGGCAAATGCTGAGATCTGAAACAATTCTTCCTTATCTAGGTTTTTCAGATCTTGTCTTCAATGGAGATCTCAGGTGTGACTTGCGTGCTCGAATCGGAGGAAAGTAAAATATTCCGTGCCACCCCTAAAACCGGAATTATATATGTGGCAGACGACAACCTGCTAAGGTCAAGCATACAAGAGGGCCACCGTCTTGTTTTGAATTGGATGAGTTCGAAAAGCAAAGGTGTAGCCATTATTGTAGTTAACTTCACTGACGAAGGTAAGTTATGCTTAAAGCATTTGCAGGTATTGCTGTGCCAGCGTAAAAACGCATACTCAGTGCACCATGCGTTTTTAAGCTGATTACGAAAATAAAACCGAAACCTTCTCGTTCCGGACTCCTTTTGAAAAATCATTCATAATTTCTTTCTCAAAAAAAAAAAAAAAAAAAAAAACAGTAAAAATAATTGATATCACTAAATCTAATGGAAAAGTATGCCAAAATTTCCTTGTTTCACAAGCGTCAGAGCGATTTTGCAGTCAGTTTCATTCTATGAGTGCTTGCCGGCCATTTTGTAATGATGTAAAAGGATTAATCGATGATCATGATCACAAGACTCTATCCACAATAACACTGTTTATTTATTTCATAAAAGATATATTTAGGCGGTGTTGTCATATATTTCGCGGTTCTCTTCATACAAGGGAAGTGGCGCCTCCGTAGCCAGTTGGGCAGGAGCAGCAGTGCGTAGCACACGCTTCTTGATTAGACCAGGGTTCGAGCCCGTGACCACCATATACGAAGGATGTGAAAAGGTCAGGGAATGACCACCGCATATTCCCGGAGCAATATGGCCTTAGTTGGTAATGCTCCTAAAGACCAACAACAACAACAACAAGGGAAGTATATGAGGATATTCAGTCGCCTGTAAGAAACAGTGATCAAACGAGTTTCTTGTTGGCAGAAGACATGAAAGTAATAGGGATATATTAGTATTAGTATTAGTAACGGCCGTATGGTGCAAGAAAGCCTATGGCTTATGCTGCACCAGCCAAAAAAAAAAAAAAAAAAATCCGAACAAAACAATGATATAAACAAAAATTAAATAAATAAATAAATAAAAATAATAAAATGAAATAAAAAATAAATAAAAAGGAAATTAATCCTATTATCCTATGCGCTTCCCTTATCCGAAAGTAGTATCCAGATGACCTTTGAATTTCCCCAAACTGTCGGCCTCTACCACCCATGAAGGCAACTTATTCCAATAATTTATAACTCGCTGGCTAAAATAAAACTTCCTGCAGTCCAATCTAAACAGTACAGTACTGTTGTACAAGACAAACATTATAACGTTAAAGAATTGCCTCTTTAATAGTGTTTATCAACCACTGCTAAACACAGAAAATTTTCTTGCTATCTGTTCACATAAAACTAGAATTACTGAAAAGTTATTGGGACAGCCCAGGTTGAGGGTTCGAGCCCGTTAGCTGCCACTAAAAGTGCACTGCCCATTGTAAATGATGGCGTTGAAATTTAAGGGCAGCCATTGTGAACGGCATTTTTCGCGATTAACGGAAATTTATTCATTTAAAATTTCCAAAATCATGAATAAGAATTGCAACGGATTTCCTTATGAAGCGAAGATCAAAAAAGGTCCAAAACAACAACAAAAAAAAAGAATTTAGAAGTTTAGATTAGTATTAACAGAGAAAATGTTTCAAGAAAGCAAGTTTGGCATTAGCCAAAGAGAAACCACTTCCCACATCACCTGTCCATCCTATCTATTAGTCTGTCTACTTCTTCCTTGAAGTTATGTAAACTACCCACTTTCATAGCACCAGATGAAAGTTTGTTCCAACAATCAACTATCTACTAGCTAAAGGTAAACTTCAGCTCATCTATCCTTCAACCATCCTTCCTCAAATTGAATTTATGTTCCCTTATGTGTGCAGCCTGAGCAAGAATGCCATCAGCACTGAGTTTGCTCAATCCATTCAAAGCCTTAAACTCCCCCAATCAGATCTCCTCGCAGGTTTCTAGTGTCCAGACGCTGCAGTTTTCAGAAATTAAGCCTTTCATGGTAACACCACTCTTTTTTTCCTCTCACTAATCTTGTTGCTCTTCTCTGCACCCGTTCCAGCAGTTCTACATCCTTCCTAGAATGAAGCTTCCAGACTTGTATGCAGTACTCAAATTGCGGCCTAACATTGATAAGATATGCCATTGTCTTTTACAATGGCATATCTTATCACCTTCTTATCCCTGCTAGAAAAATTCCTGTAAGTTATGAGAATGTATTTCTATAGATTCTCTTGCAAATTTAACAGTTTGTTTAATGGGAAAACATGAGCTTCCGAGAAACACAACCATGCAGCCCAAAACTGACAAACTCGGACACAATTTGAAGCGCCTCGCAAAAAAGTCATAACGGGACTCGAACGAGACCATTTCCACATGGAATCAAAGAATAGTGATCGTAACCACTGTGCTAACACCTGGATAGAACTTTGTATATCTGATATGGAAAAACGTTACCAGGGAAAATTGAATCTAAGTGTATGGTCCGACTACAATTGCACTCTAATTAAGGAATTTCCAGATATCAATTGTGTTTTTTTAACTTAAAAAAAGATAAATTTTATAATAAGGATAATTTTTCTTTCCATTTCCCATAAAATTGATGGCTGATGTTTTAAATTCAGCATATTTGACTTATCAGAATTATATATTTTAATTTGAAATAGAGAAAAAAAATTTTTAATTTTTTTGTGATACAGTATTAAAACTCATACTAGTTCTTGCGGCGACTCCGTAGCCAGGTGGGCAGGAGCAGCAGTGCGTAGCACACGCTTCTTGATTAGACCGGGGTTCGAGCCCGTGACCACCAAATACGGAGGATGCGGAAAGGTCAGAGAATGACCACCGCATATCCCCGGAGAAATATGGCCTTAGTAGCTAATGCTCCTAAAAACCAAATAACAAAACGAAAACAAACTAGTTCTTGCCAAACTGATCTGAAGGCAAATCTCAATTTCCCCCAGTTACCATGGCGACAACATAAACAAATTCTGAAAAATTCTCATGGGTTTACGCAGCTGTGAACTTCGGGACCTGTTAAATCAATAAACAAAATGAAGTAATTTCGCAATACATATCTTAATCTCCAGCAGCTTGGTAAATCACTATATTTGTAATAGAGTATCTAGTAAGAAATAAGTTCAAATAATAAGGTCTGTCGAAGAACAGATTACGGAAATAATTTATTTGTTTTATCTTTTATTACGATCCTCATAATTCTAAATAACACGAGTAAATAACTCGCATGTTGTTAAATGTATCCGTAACACCCGTAAATATACAAAAAATTGTATATTTTTATGTTAAATGTAAATAGGTGTTTGGGAAAAAAAACGTATAATTTTCTGTACGTTAGATCAAAATTATTTATGTAACACCCTCCTAGCTGATAGACTCCCCGAGGTGACATTAGTGATGGTGAATAAACGGGTTTTCAGTGACACCCACAGTCAGCGGGCCTCCCTAGTAGACATGCTGATTTTAAAAATTTTGACAAATACCAGAACTCATGGCAACAGTATTGTACTTTTTTTTATGGAAAAATAAATATTAATTTGTTTCACAAACCAGTCAACATTTGAATTTTTTAATAACTGGTACTGATTTTCATATAAAAGCTGTGCTGTATTTTGTCATGATTTCAGATTTTGAAAACACTGACCATGTATTTCTTGCTCTTTTTCAGACACGAGCAGCGAGAAGTGTGGTAAGTATAGAGTTGTGCTTCCTACATTTATACTATATCAACATTTCTTTTTGTAGAACTAGAACTTTAAAACAGTTTTTTAATTTGTCAAAGAAGTCAGACACACTTTTGTTTATTATAAATTATATTTTATTTTTGTTTATTATATTACTGAGATTGGATTAGAGAAAAATACAATATGAATCAAAAAAATAGTGTCACTATCTCTGATTTGTGTTTTTAACTCGCGATTGGACTGGTTTCCTGAAAGAACTGTACAGCCATTGAAATATTGCATTATTAAACTTTTAAAATCTTTATACTGGAACACTGCTCTACTGCTTCACATATTAACTGGTCAAGTCTGTAATGCATTTTGAATTGAATAATTGAACTTTGATTAATAAAACTAAAAATTTGTGCGATTCTTATAAAATTTAACGACATGAGGCAATCGTTGGTTTAAATATATTGCGAAAAATAAAATATATATACAGTGAGTTGCAGTGTATATACACATTGCTTTATTACTCCTAATTCAGCAAGAGCAGCCTGACTATGAGCGAGGTATATCTGGCGGTGCAAATACAAGTATCATGGATATGACCGCACGGACTGCAAAATATACCAAGAATGGCCTAACCAGAATGCATCCAGCCAACGAGAGAGAGAGAGAGAGAGAGAGAGAGAGAGAGAGAGAGAGAGAGAGAGAGAGATGAATTGGCCATGATTCAAGCCCTCGGGATCGATAAATAAGATGATGTCCTTGTACTCTCTCTCACACACATATATATATATATATCTTGCAAAAAATGCCGATTTCTTTTGGCCATCCCAAGAGTATAAATATATTTATTATTTTTTTATTTATTTAGATAAAATAGAGTCAGTCGAAGTACCAGGGCAGTAGGACAGTGGCGTACGAAGGGGTATATCAGAACGGATGCTGCATCGGACCTTTTCAAGAATGGGGTACAGAAGCAAACAACCCCACCAGGTTCCACGGTGCGGTTGTCTGCTTTTGTGGGGTTGCTATTGATTTATCAGCTAAAAAAATGCAGCTATGGTTAAAAGGGGCACAGGAACAATTGAAGAGTGGAAAAAGGTCGACTGGTCCGACGAACCTCGGATGCAGTCATTACGTACTGATCGCAGCAACAGAGTATGGAGGCGGCAATGGAAATTGATCACCATGTTAGGAGTGGCGTTGACACTGAAACAACTAGTGGAAGTACGATCGTGTGCGGAATTTTAGTGGCACAATTTAGAACTTCTAATATCGATCGGTTAACGTCTGAATTCTACAAACTAATTGAACATGCCTGCCAGGTGCATACTTTAATGCTCACAGTTCATCGAGCTGGTAACTATTTACAGCAAGATAATGCGCCATGTCCCAAGACGCAGATCATTTGGGACTGCTTTCAGGTGATGATGGTTTGTGCCAAGGGCCAAAGCAACTAAGGTTTTCCTAAATCACAAAAAACTTTCTTTGCACCAGAGCCCTTCGGAATGTTCTCGTGGGTAGCACAGTTGGTATAATCACTGTCCTCCCCCACACAGGTGGAAAAGCCCCGAGTTCGAATCCTGTCAATGACGGGAGCAATTTTATGGGTCTTTTTCACAACGTGACTCAGGTAGTCGGTCTCAGGCGAGGGTAGCATGGTTTTTTCTCCCGGAAAATCGGGTTTTTGTATCCAGCAAATCGATCACACAATACGGCGCAATGTGGCCTAAGTTGCTGATGCGCTTAAAACCCAACAAAACAACATAAAAAAAAAAAAAAAAACCTCGGAATGCTGTTTTTCGGTTTATCATATGTATCGGTAATGTCATGTGCATACTTTAAAAAAATTAAACAAGATATTCTATTAATGAGCATTTAGATTTCTGTAAAATTTTCTATTTCGAGCACTGTCAATAACCAACGTAAAAATACACCCTCTTCAATCTAAGGTACAACACACTAAAATAAAAGCATGACAAATCTTACTCACAAATCTTGTTATCACAACTATACTAGACCAGATATCGCCGTGATGACGTCATCGGCCTGAACAGTACTCAGTAAACTATGGTTGGAATACTGGTCTGTCTAAAGACGAGATTATGGTTCAGTAGCTAGCAGAAATCGGCAACCTCACTGGTGACGCCATTTGGTGGAAAATTGGATAATTGAAATCATTTATCAAAATCAGAAATTCTAAGATGCTTGGGTTTTTCTCCAACAAACTGCCCTCTTAAACACAATTCTGCAGTACTCAGTCATTATAATGGAATATTTTTCTTTTAGGAGTTATTTTAACTTAGAGCAAAACTCGCCGGAATTTCTGAGAGGTTCACAGTGAATTTAATTCATGTGGAGCTGTTGTTGTGATCATTAAAATTATATTAATCCTACTTTGCAATTTATATTTTTAATTTATAATATAGCAGAACTGGCTTTTCCGAAGCGTATGGTTAACCCAAAGGGTTCGAAATGGTTTTTGACGAAAGCGATGTTTCTATTTTCGTGAATTATAAAACGTTCCTTGATTTTCCTAGGTGAGTAACTGGATCACGTATTATCCTGATCTTTACAAACCATCGTTATCTTCCATTAACTGCAACACACCAGACTGGACACAAAATACCTATCTGGATTTATTATAAGAAATGTAAGCAAACATTCACAAATATAGAGTAAAATAATCATATTTATTGTATAAATTGAAATAACAAGGGTAGCTGTCAGGGCAATTACCTATAATGGCTCTGGGGCTTCATATAAAAAAGAGGAGTTGACTATTGAATAAGAATTAGTATAGACAGCAACAAATGCTTTGTGTAGAAACTTAAGTTGTTCTTCAAGAGTAAGCAATGAGGCGCCAAGGAATTGCACAATAACAGGGCTGTAATGCTGGATAAGCCTTTAACTATTGCTAAAATTTTAGCAGTTCTGTGAAGCGGAGGGCAATTATTTAGTTCATGGAGTGTTGTATTGGAAAAATTAATGATCATGATCTGTGTGGTCCAAGTAAGCGATGCAAATTATGTGCAATATTAGCATTTGGTACTCATTAGACCACAGGGACCTGGTGGTAATCGCGGTCGCAAAGACCTCTTAAGACCTTCACGTCGAAATATCAATGCGACCTGAAGTATCTCAAAGGAATCGAAGGCTTCTTAAACATGTGGAGGTTTGGCATTCATCGAAAATTTGTCATTTATTGGTGGAAGGCTGATGAAAGTCTCGTTAATGATCAGATATAGACTAAATATCAATCAGTTCTACACTTTGTCAGAAATGTATGACGCATGATAGCACTCATACCAACAATATCACAATATCAGAGGTGCTGCATATTGTCTACCTTTCCCGTGTGGTAAAATACACGGACAAGTTAATCATTGCACTATAGATAAAGAGAAATATTTCAAAAATTCCTGGCATAATTAATCACAAAAATTCTTTCCATTTGTAGATGGACTGTGTTCTTCAGCAGACACGGAAGAGAATTGTAACTCTCATTGTGGTCGTGGAGTCAGAAGTGGGAAGTGTTGGTGGAGGAGCTCTAATAAGACAGCGTTCCTCAAAACTCCAAGTCTAGACTTTGAAACCTGTACAGCAGACAGATACACGTGTCCCGATGGTATCTGCGATGAACTAGAGAGTCTTGATAAAGGAGTGTGTCCTCAGGATTGTGCAAGTAAGATATACCTTTTATCTGCTCTTTCCAACATTAGCGCTTTAGAAACCTAGTTAACTGAAACAATGGAGAGAGCGAGAGTATTTCGGATAGTCTATTTTTTTTGGATAATCGATTTAAATGCACTATCTACAAAAGGGAAGCAGAAAAATTAATGAGAGAAAATTCCGGCAACTTGCATTTATTATTTACACATCACGTAATGTATATCCTTATACAATTATAAAATAATTTCCAATGTTTCACTGCTTGAAATATGCCAGTTTTGTTATTATTTTTTTCTGATACAAGTTCTGTATTTTTCAGTACATTTTCAGTAATTTGATCCAACTAGTAGCAATCGGAAGGGCGTTAAAGTTATGCTTCACCTAATGTTTATTTCCGTGGTGTATATTCATCTTAATGCGCTCTCTCCACATTAATTTCTTTTCTGATACGGATTTAATGGTGCAACTGTCAAAATCTGGTTAACCTGGATCGTTATATATCGAAATAATCTGCAGCTAAGGTGTAGTTCATGCATTGTTTGTAGTTCTATACATAATTGTTAAAAAAATAAAAAGAATTTATTGCAGAGTTCATCGAGCTGTACTCTATATTTTTTGTAATAAGGATAGGTGGAGTAGAACCAGGGTATGTCTGTCGGAAGCAACTATTAATGATGTCACCAACAGATTGTCAGATTTTAAGGGGGGTAAAGAGAATATTATTATTCATGTGGGGACTAATGACATTAAACGTACACGATCTGACGATTTGTTGGACAAATACATGACCATGCTGAGGAAATGCCGCGAGCTAGGCCACAATGTCTAAAAAAAAAAAAAATAAGTAAAGTGCAGCCATTATCAACCCACTGCAGGATGGAAGCCTCTTCAACAATTCATGCTGAGGGAAATGGACCATAATCTGCCACGCTGGTCCAGTGCGGGTTGGCAGATCGACAGTATTCAGGGGCTTGAACCCCGGTCTACTCAAAGAGCGTGTGCTACTGCACTCCCGCTCCTGCCCACTCGGCTACGGAGGCCACAATGTCTATGTGTCCGCAATTCTGCCCAGACACGATAGGAAGGATTATATGTTAAAAGCCTTGTGAATTAACTCAAGACATGAAGGACTCTGCAAGGCTTTAGGGGGGAAATTTCTATCAGCATGGCCCACACTTGTAGGTAGAAGGAATTTGTTTTTTTGAGACGGGATACACTTAAACAAAGGTGGTGCAAAAGTTTTTGCCAGTATTATTGAGGATACCTTAAAGGTTCAGGGAAACTGCTAGTTAGGGGGGATGTGGGTAATACTGATACGCGTTTATCTGATAATATTGGTCAAAGTAACTCTTACAAATACCTCAAGAGTTCTTATCTGTTACCCCAACTGGATATATTATCTAGATGTTCTGGGGGCAGAAACGTTTCACGTGAGCGGGTAGCTAATGCTAGGGAAGCGAGTCTAAAAAACTTCAAGGGTTGTGTTAGGATTGTTAAATATACAAGAACAGTAAGTCTTAATTGTTTATATAGTAATGTTAGAAGTGGCGTCATTAAAATGAGAGAATTCGAACTGCTGGTTAAAACAAGTAACGCGGACATAATAGGACTTACGGAGACGTGGTGCCACCCGGAAATTGGGGATGATGAGTTTCAGTACGGTTTGTATAATGTATTTAGGAAGGATAGGGTAGATAGAAGGGGTGATGAGGTAATGCTTCTTATCAGAAGCAGCCTGAGTGCGACGATAGCTTTCCCGGATTCAGATGTTTCACATGCTAGTATAGAGTCTGTATGGTGTGAGATAGTTGGAAACAAAGGTACAATGCGAGTAGGAGTAATCTACAGACCAGGTGATTGTGAAGATTATGACGAAAGTCTCTACATGCAAATGGAATGGGCAAGTAAGCGTCAATGTCTTATTATGGGTGATTTCAATTTTCCTCTAATTGATTGAAGTAAATGGGAAGGAAACTCGACATGGGGAACAAAATTTTTAAATCAACTAGATGACTGTTATTTGTATCAACATGTCAGGGAGTGTACTAGAGAAAAGAATATCCTAGACCTCATCATCACCCATGAATCAGATGACATAACAGGGCTGACAGTAGAGGAACCAATAGCAGGAAGTGATCACGGAGTTCTACGACTGATGAGAGAGGTAGCAGCAGTAAAAGGCAAAGGAATGAGTTTTAATTTCAGAAAAGGAAATTACAATGCCTTAAGGTACTACATGGCCTCTATTAACTGGGTAGATATCGCGCAGAGAATGAATACATTTGAACTGTGGTATGCTTTTAAAACATTAATCACAGATGCCTTGAATGCGTATTTACCATTAAAAAAATACTCCACGAGGAGGGTTCCAAGTTGGATGAATAGTAAAGTTGCCACATTACTTCAGCAGAAAAAGGTGGCATGGAAAGGTTACAGAGCAATAAAAAGTACTGCAGCCTATAACAGCTACAAGATGATCTGTAATAGAGCCACAGAAAAGGTTCGACAGGCAAAGGCAGTTTATGAGAA
Source organism: Mastigoproctus giganteus (assembly GCF_048544385.1). NCBI lineage: Eukaryota > Metazoa > Arthropoda > Arachnida > Uropygi > Thelyphonidae > Mastigoproctus > Mastigoproctus giganteus. Next base: position 224,854,983 of record NC_143581.1, on the reverse strand, counting down.
TTCATAGCAAACAGAGCAAAGAGGGGGAATAAAGAATTCTTCACATATATAAATGCCAAGAAGAGCAGGACAAACCAGATCGGACCTTTACGTTCTTTACGTAAGGGGAAGGGGATAGTATTAAATACACCATCAGCCGTTGCAGATGAACTCAACAGTTATTTTGCATCGATATTTACAAATGAAAAACCTTTTGTGGCAATGGGAAATTGTTGGCGCGAAGTTGAAAAATATGTAATTAATGATATTGAAATTTCTCAAGATTATTTAATAAAAAAATTTTCGAGCCTATAGGCCAATAAGGCTCCTGGAGTCGATGGAATATACCCTATAATCTTAAGGGAGGCGGCAAGTGAGTGCATTGAACCATTGAGGCTAATTATGCGAGCATCACTAGACTCTGGGGAGATTCCGTTGGATTGGAAAAGTGCCAATATATCTCCCATACATAAGGGTGGCTCTAAGAGTGAAGTGGGAAATTATCGACCTGTCAGTCTGACTTCAGTGGTAGGGAAAATAATGGAGGCAATGATCAAGGGTGGAATTCAGGATCATTTGGATCGAATTGAAATTCTCAAGGATACTCAGCATAGTTTTGTGAAGGGAAAATCATGTTTAACAAATCTGGTTCGCTGTTTTGAAAGGATCACTCACGAGCTGGATTTAGGGAATAATTTCGACATTGTTTATTTAGATTTCAGCAAAGCTTTTGACTCAGTCCCACATGAGCGGTTGCTTTATAAGCTGGAACAGGTTGGAATCACTGGAAAAATGCTTAGATTGATAGCAGAATGGCTTCAGGGTAGGAGGCAGAGGGTTGTGATAAATGGCTATTCCTCAGATTGGGTTGATGTAAGAAATGGGGTTCCCCAAGGATCAGTATTAGAACCACTGTTGTTTTTAATTTTCATAAACGACATCGATGAAGGGATAGAGGGCGTGATGTCTAAATTTGCAGATGATGTTAAAATTGATAGAGTAGTTAATGATCACTGTCAAGCTGAGCTTCTTCAGAGAGACCTAGATAGACTTCAGGAATGGTCAGAAAAATGGTAGCTATGCTTTAATCCAACTGTGGATTAAAGCATATTGGAATACTGTGTTGTAAAGTATTACACCTGGGAAACAGTAATCCCAAATTAACTTATTCACTTGGTAGAGTTCAACTAAACCCAGTACTGGAGGAAAGGTATTTGGGTGTTACGATACGGTCAGACATGAAATTCTCTGAGCATTGTAAACAGGTTGCAAGGAAGGCCCATGGTGTCCTATCGATGATCTATCGAACTTTTGCAAGTAGAGATAGGGACGTGATAATCCCATTATATAAAGCTTTTGTTAGACCACACTTGGAATACTGTATGGAGACCGCACCTAAAGAAAGACATCGAGCTTCTTGAAAGGGTGCAAAGACGGGTAACGCCTGGTGGATCGGCAAAAGGGCGTCCTTATGAAGAAAGACTTTGAATATGTGGGTTGCAGAGTTTGGTAACTAGACATCTTTGCGGAGATTTGATTGAGGTGTTTAAGGCTCTGAGAGGCATCAGTAAAATGAATGAGGACGGAATTTTCAAGATTATAAATGATGTTAGAACTAGGGGACATAAATTAACGGAGGGAAATGTTTAGATTGGACTGCAGGAAGTTTTATTTTAGCTAGCGAGTTATAAATTACTGGAATAAGTTGCCTACATGGGTGGTAGAGGCTGACAGTTTGGGGAAATTCAAAGGTCATCTGGATAGTACCTTCGGGTGAGGGAAGCGCATAGGATGATAGGTTTAATTTCCTTTTCTTTTATTAATTATTATTATTTTTTTATCATTGTTTTATTCGTTTTTTTTTTTTTTTTTTTTGGCTGGTGCAGCATAAGCCATAGGCTTTCTTGCACCATGCGGCCATTACTAATACTAATACTAAAAGATAACCCCTGTTTATGGAAACTAAAATTGAGGGTCCGTACAAATAAAAATGTAAAGAAGAAAGCGCATATACTGTATAAAAACAAATGTTACATTTATTTTTACATTTGAAATTTAACGCACAACAGTGAGTTACATTTCAGGCGCTTTTCATAATTTATAACAAAAAGTAACGACTTTTATGCGCGAACCGAGACAATTTCGTTTCTGCGCACCTATCATATGGTTCATCCATTCCTCCAATTCGTGCACAGCAGCAAATAATAACCAGTTCTTCAGCTACACTATACGATGTATGGATAGCATATGTGATATATATGAAAAAATAAATAATAATTGCTGGACTTCCATTGCTCCAATTTTAATGAAATTTGGATAACTAGACAAAAGAGGAAAATATAAAATTGTGTGGAAATCCATCCATTAAGAATCGTTATTACATTTGGACGGACAGACAACAGGTGAAGACAAGGTTGGTGCTTATGCACGCATACTAACGCGCCTAAAAAACTACGAAAATTGATGTAGTTGTGAAACAAGCCAAGTAGATTATGCCATCTCCACATAACACCAACCACACTGTCCTCATGGGTAGTACACTTGGTAGAATCGCCATCCTCCCCACACTGGGCGGAAAAGACCTGAGTTCGAGTCCCGTTGGTGAAGTGAGGAATTTTTACCGGTCTTTTCACAACGTGACTGAGTTGTGACTCAGTCTCAGGCGAGGGTAGCATGGTTTTGTCTCCCAGAAACTCGTTTTTCGTCCAGAAGACAGAAAATCAACCACAGAACACACGCAAGGAGCAATATGGCTTCAGTCGCTGATACTCCTAAAATCCTATCACAACAACCAGCAAACCGGCCACAAAACACAGGCACATTTACAAACATGTTATATACGGCGCAATATGGCATATCGCTAATGCGCGTAAAATTCTACAACCGATTTACTGATACGATAAACGAAATTTATGCTGAAAAAGAAGTACTTGAGTATTTTATGTAATGGGGAATTTATAGCCTTTTTTATTACAGCTAAGTTTGATGTGTATTATAGCAGTGCCAGTGTAACGTTGAATCTGATTGGTGTAGCATGAGCACTCGGAAAACAAAAATGACAGTTGAGTCTGTTATAAGCCAAATGGCTGTGAAGAGTATAACGAACAACTACACAGAATAATAGTGTGCCAACAACAACAACAGGAGGAACTTCTTTCCGATATCGATTGGAATTCGTGGATTGTCAGCTCACTCAGCAGCAAAAGAGTTCTCGATTTGCTAGACGACGGTGTTAACCAGTATGTTAGAGAGGCAACAAGAGAGAGCAGTTTTTCTTGATCTGGTTATCAGCAGTGGTTCATGATGTATTAAGAAACTTCGAGTTAAGAAAGGTGGCAGTGATCATAGTGTATTTATGTGGGATTTAAGAAAAACATAAAGGGAGGGGATTTTGCTTTAGCAAAATTGATTAATAATTGACTCGAAAATACCAATATGATGATTTTAAATTGTTTTAGGGATACAGAGTCCTAAGTAGTAACTATCCTGTTATCAAATTACTCAGGGGAAGGAACAGGGAGTTATGACAAATAATGACAAGTCCTTGGCTAACAGTGTAAAGAAAAGCAGCAAGGAATCCTTCGTGTATGTTAACAATAGAAGAAAAGAGATGAATCACATTGGTTCACTGGATATGTATGATGCGTGATGACCTTTTACAGATTGCTAATAAACTGATTAATTATTATGCATCCCGCATCTACGTTGGAAAATTGGCCAACAAAACAGATGTCGATTGGAATTCGTATGAAGTTTTCATAGGCACGTTTTTAGGTCGGAAGAGATCTCTCTAATGCGGACTGGGGATTAAATAACTTTAACAACGTAAAGAAAGGTAGAAGAGAAACCGTTGCAGCTAAAAGGGAACAAAATATTGGGGCTGATCGAATTTATCTAATTATAGTATGAGAGGCTGCAAAAGAGGTAGCTAAACCTTTAGCCATAATAATGAGAGAATCTCTTTTACTCACGAAAAATACCTGTAGACTGCGGATTCGCAAATGCAACTCCTATTTACAAGAATGAATAGGAGTTACATTTGATGAAGTGGGTAACTACAGTCCTGTAAGCTTGAATCTGTGCCAGGAAAATAATGGAGTAAAGAAGTAATGCAAGGTCATCTTGATAGGAGTGGAGCCATAAGGCAATCCAACATGGATCTGTTATAGGTCGACCACGCATTCTCATAATTAGCAGTAGCTACGGCACTGACTTTTAAGGGCTTTCCAACGCGAAATTTACCGCTTAGAGTCGACTCTAACTGAGCTTGATATTATTTTTGAAGTTTTGGATGAAGATAACTTGTTTAAAAATAATTTCTAATTCATATTTCTACTTATATTATATTCTAATTACAATTAATTAGAAAAAAAATATTTCTAATTATAATTTTTCTAAAATTTACGTTTTTATTTTTAGGCATAATATTATCACTATTTTTTGTTCGTCCACCAAAAATACTAGGATGTGGTCACAAAGGAACTGGATGCAAAACTGGATGGAAAGCATTTGATAAAGTTAATGTTGACATGGAAAACTGCTGTATAAATTGGAGCAGTATGGCATTAAGGGCAAGCTGCTGCTATGGATAAAGGGATGGTTGAATGGGAGAAGACAGAGTAGTAATCAATGAATCTTCGTGGATTATTAGTAGAGTCCCCCAGGGTTCGGTATTGGGCCCATCGTTGTTTTATACATTTATCAGTAATATTGATTACGGTATATCAGGCTTAATGTCCAAGTTTGCGGACGATACGAAGATTGGCAGTGTTTTTAATGACAGTACGCTACTGCAACAGGATCGAGAAAAGTCGGGCTGAGAGGTGGCAACTGAAGTCTAACAATGAGAAGTGCAAAGTACTGCATATGGGTAGACAGAGGGATATTTGTGTGCAGTCAGATACGAAGTTTTGTGGGCAGTGCTGCCATTGGATCTTGTCAATGAAAAAAAGAATTTTGCTAGGTTGATTATCCCTTTGTAGAAGGCAAATTGTCAGGCCACAACTTAAGTACTGCATACCGTTAAAGGCCTCATTTTAGGAAGGATGTAGAGCTGCTGGAACGAGTACAGAGAAGGGCAACGAGATTGGTGATGTAGAACAAAGGGTTACTCTTATCAAGAAAGGCTTAAGTTCTGCAAATTACAGCGTCTAGAGACTAATTACCTGCAAGGTGATCTCAGTGAGGTGTCTAACGCTCTGAATGGTATGAGCAAGCTTAATTCTGATGGGATTCTTCCTCTTGCTCAGACTAAGCACTTGAAGGGACATAAATTCAAACTGAGGAAAGGCAGTTGTAGAATAGAGGTGCGGAAATTTTCCTTTAGCCAGCGGGTGGTTGATAGCTTAAAGAAATTTAAGGAAGAACTGGATAAACTTTTGGATGAAATGTGAAGGGGCTTTTTTTTTTTTTTTTTTTTTTTTGGCTGATGCATTGGATGCCTCTGATAATGCTAATAATGAGAAAAAGTTCCCCTGAGTTGACCATCGTGTTCGAAATTTTGATTATAGCTCCCAATCGGGCCTTCTACTATAGCCGAAAACTTATTCCTTTGTGGGTGATATTTTGCATCCGTGATAAAATGTTAGCGTAAAAGTATTAGTATTTTATTCAGTAGCCAATTTATTAATTCAAAGTCATTCATATTCATTATTAGAGTCCATCATGGGCGAGGCAACTCGTCAACCGTCTGGACGAGGTATAAAATCGGCTATCGGACCTTGCACGTGTGGAGAAACCAGTTGCACTTGTGTCAGAGAATACGTCACCAACAACACCGGCACTATGGAAACACGTGATCAGATAACCAGCCTTGATAGGCCGCAAGTGAACAACAGCATCAGGAAATTCAGCCTCTCACCTGCTGTGTCAACCCCTAAGCCACAGAATGGTATCTCCCCTGGAAGCGAAAATAAATCAAGACCGACAGGATACGACATTTTCTACAAGGCAGGTGAGTTACATGATTTGTATGTCACGTACATTGAGAAATAGCATCATAATCACTCTTCTAGCGAGAGTAGGAGACATGAGCTTTTCGTCGAACGTTACTACAGATTAGTGCTTTTTATTTAGGTCTGACCAGTACCACTGCCTGTGGTCGAGGATGTGTAGCCTTCATATTTTTGGCCGTTTCCTGCAGTTTGATCATTTGTGGTATCTTTGTGTTCTTCCGACGCCTCAAAACGCACAACAAGCGACATGATAAGCACAAGTACATCGGTAGTAGAATGTCTCTATCAGCAGTGCCTTCGGACTACGTAGACGACAGGTCATTGTCCGTGCCCGATTCCCAAGCTTTCAGCGAGACCGCATCGGTCACCAAAGGGATGGTAAGTGTCGCCATCTATCGATATTAATAATTACTCTGACCAATATATCAATACTTCTATAATAAATCTATAATTACATCGGCTCTGCTTGTTCATTGATTGTATAATATCAAAATGAATTTAAAATAATATATCTCCCTCTAATTGCAAATATATTTATATACTATTATAATTCTTTACTCTCTTAAAAAAAAGTAATGTATACTATGTTTTCACAAATATTTTAATAACGTCAGTAGTTTCATTATAGTAATATTTTATAAATATTGAAAATTCTCCTCGATAATTCAAATTTCAATAAATACTCTATTTCTATTATAATAGCTTTTTTTCCATTAAAATGAAATTATGCCATTTTCAAATGTTTAAAAATTACAATAAACTTTATTTAATATTAATAATAACAGAAGTAGTGTCTAAATTTTCGCTTAGACTGAATTTTATGAATATCAGAAGTACTGAAGTACTAAATATATAGAGGTAAACTCTTATTCTTCTACAAATTTCAGCACATGTATAAATTCTACATGTCCAGATATAACGAGCATTTTTTATTATAAGTTCAATTCATTTTAAATGTATATTGTTATATTTAAACTATCACTCTTTTTTGTGGATTATGTTTGCAGTGTGATGCCAAGTGGGAATTCCCTCGAGAGCATCTCATCTTAAACGAAACTCTAGGAGAAGGAGAATTTGGAAAAGTGATGAAAGCGCAGGCCTGGGGGATAAATGGAAGTCAAGGGTACCACACAGTTGCTGTGAAAATGTTGAAAGGTAAGACGTTCTCTATTCTTGCACATAACGTATAGCACAGTCATTAACAAGTTAGTTAGAAAATAAAAAGAACATTCCAAAATAAAAGCAACCTTCGGTTTTTTACTGCATACTTAATTTTAGCATTATTCTCCCCCCACCCCTTTTTTTTTTTTTAATTTCGTCCGTGTGCGTCCATGTTAAAACGAAGAATATTATTTCCTGTTGAAGTCCAGCATAACTAGTGCCAACTTTATTGAACTACTTAGAACAACATAACATACTGCTCTCGTTGGTGAGTTAATGTTTACCATTCGCAAGAAGACAAAATAAGTTAATTAATATTAGTTTACGCAGTGAATGTACCAAAAACATTTTTAAAAAACCCAAATACGAAACGGACAGACAGGCGGAAATTTGAGTATAAAGGCAAGTAAAAGCTCCGGGAGTTAATGGCATATACCTGGTAGTTTTCAGGGAGATCACAAGACAGTGTATTGAACGATTGAGGTTAATTATAATGGTATCTTTGCATTCAGGGAAGATTCCTTTGGAATGGAGAAGTGCCAACGTATCGCCAATACATAAAGGCGATTCTAAGAGTGAAGTTGGTAGCTACAGACCGGTTAGTCTGACATCAGTGGTAGTGGTAGTGGTAGGAAAAATCTTAGAGGTGGTAATTAAGAGAGCAATTCAGGGACATTTAGATAGATATGGCATTCTGAAATACACATGGTTTTGTTAAGGAAAAATCATGTTTAATTTAGTCGGCTATTTTGACACAGTTACTCATGATGTAGAGAACAATTTCTACATAGTTTATTTGGATTTTACTTTTTTTATTTGACTGAGTCCCTAATGAGAAGTTACTGTAAAAACTTGAACAGATTTGGATTACGGGTAAGATGGATTGCTGGGTGGCTGCAGGGCAGAAAGCAGAATGTTGTGATTAATGGATATTCTTCAGATTAGTATAAAGTCAGGAGTGGGGTACCTCGAGAATCGGTTCTTGGACCACTGTTTCTCATTTTCATAAATTACATATACGAAGGGATGAAGGCATTATGTCAAAATTTGCAGACGACGTAAAGATTGGTACAGTCGTTAATGATCAATGTCAAGCAGCGCACCTTCAGGATGACTTCAACACGCTGGAATGGTCAGAAAAGTGGCAGCTAAGTTTTACTGCAACAAAATGCAAGGTCTTCCATTTGGGAAAGAGCAATCCAAAAATAAATTATACACTTGGTGGAGCTGAATTAAAAAGCAATAGAGGAAGAAATGGATTAGGTGTTACCATACGGACAGATATGAAGTTTTCTGAGCAGAGTTGAGCAATATAAACAGGCAGCCAGGAGATCCCATGGTGTCCTATCGATGATTTATCGAACGTTATCCTGTAAAAGATAGGGAGGTCCTAATCCCACTATATAAGGCAACTGTAAAACCACATCTGGAATACTGTGTTCCAGTAAGGAGACCTCATCTGAAAAAATAGTTTCTTGAAAGGATCCAAAGACGAGAAACTCGAATGTGTAGATCGGCAAAAGAACGACCGGACAAGGAAAGACTCCGATTATGTAGGATAGAGAGCTTTGCAACCTGGAACCTCAGGGGTGACCTGATTGAGATTTATAACGCCCTGAGAGAGGTTAGTAAAATGAATGAATTTTTACTGTTCTAAAGAATTTCAGAACTAGGGACCATAAATTCAAATTAGAGTTGGGGTTCAAATTAGAATTGTAAGAAGTTTTCTTTTAATCGTTGATTGCTGGAACAAGTTCCCCTCGTAGGTAGTGGAGTCTGACAGTTTGAACCAATTCAAAGGTCAACTGGATAGTTACCTGTATGTATGAGGAGGGAAGCATGTAATTTTATTTTCTTATCTACTTGTTTTTTTTTTTTTTTTTTTTTTTTTTTTTGCCAGGTGCAGCAAAAGCCTATGGCTTCCTAGAACTGTATGGCGAATACTATTACGTGGATATTATATATATGAGAACGCGCCTAACAAAGGAAAAAAAAAGCGAATTTCACTGTTTTCCTTTTTCCAAAAAGAATATGTGCATATTAAATTATATGTCAAATTATTAAGCTGTAATATACTTTTATAAATATGAATACTATATATAAATATTACACATACTGTATATATTCATATTTATGAATATTAAATTAGGGTGTAAGTAAATTTACGTTTTATCATATTTAAGAGTTTTTTTCTTTAATTTTGCTGATTGTCCGAATAAATTTATTTTCAAACCGCCCTGGCAACATATTTACCTAATGAAGAGAATAAAAAAAACTCTAAATCTAAAACTCAATCCCGTTTCATTCGTTAAAAAAAAAAAAAAAAACTGCTTTTTCCGTTATCATATTCAAGAACACTGATACTCCACACAAGATTATTCTCATCAACCTTAACTGGGAAATGGTGTATGTGTGTTAAATAACAAAGCAACTAAAGCTCTGAGGAGTCTGCAATCTCCTGCATCTTCGTTCGATTTGCCTGTCTGCTAGATAAAACGATACAGCCATGCTGTGAAAAAAAAAACCGATTTAAGCTCCTCCCGTCGAGACGTGATTCGATTCCACGCCTCTTTCAGGTGTGAAAGGACGGTGATCGTGACTACTGTGCTAACCTCGACGGCTACTGGAGAGACTTCTACTTATCTTGGCATAAGACATCACACAAATAATTGCTTCCCATGAATCGAAAAAACTAGGTTTTCTCTTTCGCTCTCGTAGTTACTTTTCTTCTACGCAGCTACTGACTCCATAAAAATCTAAAACTCGACTTACCATTGAATACTGTTCCAACACCTTGGGGGTGTTTCTCCAAAACTTCTCTTAAGTTCAACTATATCCCAAAAAAGGGCTGATAGGTTAGTTAATGAGCCTTCGCTTACAAACTCACTCCTCCCTATCACACACTCCATAAATTTCCTACAGATAGTTCGCTGGGCACTGTTCTTCTGAATTTTAATCTGCAATTCCAGTTGTTTTTAAAAGTAGTTAAAGTCCCTTCACAGCTCTACTCCAACGTTTTATTCTATTTCTGCTCCTAGCGAAAAAATTTTGGACGCTCCTGCTCTAATTGGTTGTTGGTGTAGGTTGTGCACCTACAACATTATTGCGGTCTTCAAAGAACTACCTATGTACAGAAGACTGCGTCTCGCTGGGTTCCTCATTCTCTTGCTGATGTCAGAAAGTGTCATCATTACGAAGTTGCAAAAGTACACCTGAAACATAACGGGAAGCATAATGAGGTTTTTCTGAAGAGCGTGATCACATTGGATGAAACCTATGCTCATTTGATGCTGCTGATACTATGAAGCGGTGGCAGTGGGAAACCATTTGTTAGTTTGTTCCCCAAGCTGAAGGAGTCAGTCAGAGGTCATCACTTTCAGATACCTCAAGACATACTGCGAGCAGCTGATCGGTAGAACAAGAAGGGAAAGATTATTTTGGGATAAATATTCATATACTGTACTTTCCTTTTTTTTTAACAGCTGCGTTCTATTTTCTGAACAACCCTCGTATACTAAATATAATAATTAAACAGTAAATATGCTGCATGTTCCACTAAAAGAACAAACACCGATAAGGTGTTTGTTCACGGTGTTTGAGACTACTGCGTACTAAGTGCTTCTCTCTCTCTCTCTCTCTCTCTCTCTCTCTCTCCCCCCCTCTCTCTGGGTTTCTAGGCAACGGGACGATAGAGGAACAGCAGGACTTATTTTCTGAGTTTCAGATGCTGAAGGAAGTTTGCCACCCAAATGTAGTGAGGCTACTTGGAGCATGCACCCAGAAAGGTGAGCAATGTGAAGTCTGAGTAAGTGTACAGCATCTGCCTTTATAAAACAACAGAGATAAGATAACGAATACAAAATATCAAATTACAGATGTTACAAATATCTTCCGATAGACAGCGATACATATTTTCTTAAAAACAGCGAATCAGACATAATTTCTTTTTTCTTTCTTTTCCAGGAGGGCCCTTTTATATTATTGTAGAGTACGCGGAGCATGGTTCTCTGCGAAACTACTTGAGAAAAAGCCGCGACCCGGAACTGAGTGTCAAGGTCCCCACTATGCGATGTATTGACAACCCTTCGTACGTGCCTCACAGCGTTAACTTTTGGCAGAACGAAATCGGATCCATTTCAAAGAAAGATTTGCTGTCCTTCGCGTGGCAAATTGCTAAAGGGATGGCTTATTTGAGCGACATGAAGGTAAAAATTATGTTCGAAAGATTCTATGTGTGCCACGAATTACAAGTGGAAATTAATTATATGTTTCCTTACCGAAATTAATCTTTAATATTTACAGTTGGTGCACAGAGACCTTGCAGCCAGAAATGTGCTAGTGGCTACAGGAATGGTGTTGAAGATCTCAGACTTTGGTTTAAGTCGAGACGTCTATGAGGGAGATACATACCTTAAGAAAAGCAAGGTAAGTGACCAAAATAACCGAGGAACGATAAAATAGTTGTAATTAATTTATTAACTATTAGTCTTTACTGTTTAAAAGATCGAACAGAAACAAAGCAATACAATAATTCATTCTGCTGTACGATCTTTCCGTTTAATACGACCTTCCGATATAACATGCCGTATATCTGCCATAATTACCTAACATGCAAGTTCTTTTATATCGATGCAAGACATTTAATTTTAACTAAAAAACAGGGTAACCATAACGTAACTTAACTTATACGTACGTTTATCAGTAAATTATTAATCTAATCACAAGTAAACATAATAGTCCATATTATCCAAGTTTCTTGCGACGACCGACTAACTGGTTAAAATAAATTTATTAAAATAAAAATGATATATACATAAGATAAAACAGAAATAAAATAAGATAAAAGCGTTAAAATACAATGAGATAAAAGTGTTAAAATATAATATAATAAAAGCGTTAAAATACATAGTAGCTTTCGAAGCGAAGTGCCTCTTCATAGCTGATGAAGAGGCACTTCGCTTCGAAAGCTACTATGTATTTTAACGCTTTTATTATATTATATTTTAACACTTTTATCTCATTGTATTTTAACGCTTTTATCTTATTTTATTTCTGTTTTATCTTATGTATATATCATTTTTATTTTAACCAGTTAGTCGGTCGTCGCAAGAAACTTGGATGATATAATGCAACCCGACGCACAAAGCCTGTTTTCTAACATAACAGCCGTTTTATTACGGAGCTTCAAAAGGAAAAAGAAAATACAAAATTAAGGTCGGTGTTAGGACTGACCACGTGAATGTATTAACTTACTCAACTTACATATTATAACTAGGGTTCCATTTTTTTTAATGAAAACTCCAAACATGAAAAGTTTTAGAACTTATAGTATTTAGTACCGTGCGTGGGTTGGAGGTTGCAACAAAATGTTGACATTAATCTTCAGGAAATACGTATGAAGCGAGGTTTTTGTTTGTTATTTGGTTTTTAGGAGCATTAGCAACTAAGGCCATATTGCTCCGGGGATATGCGGTGGTCATTCCCTGACCTTTCCGCATTCGGTAGTCACGGGTTCGAATCCTGGTCTAATCAAGAAGCGTGTGCTACGCACTGCTGCTCCTGCCCACCTGGCTACGGAGGCGCCATGAAGCGAGGTTGTTCCAGAAAACGGAAGCTGTAGAAATAAAAGATAAAGAAGAAAAGTTGGTTCGGTGAGATTGAATTTGGACAGTAAAAGGATGCTGACTGGTTGCGGCGCGTGTTCGGACTGGTTTGGAAGAGAGAGCGGGAATTATAGTAGCCAATTCAGAAGAACAGTGCTCATGGAAGTATTTACAGAAAAGGCATGCCGCAGAAACAGAACGTTTATGAGACAGAGAGCGGAGAGATTTTGTAAGAGATCGGTCATTAATTAACCTAATTGCTCTCTTTGGAATGGAGTGTAGAAGCCTGAGAAAGGTTTGAGAGGGGAAGCATAGTGTTTTGTGGACACTATGTAACTTGTGACGTGCTTATGCCAAGAGAAAGATTACAATTCAGGATAATCTCAAACAGATATATATATGATCCTGTCTAGAAATCTGAGTGTCGCCCAAGATAAGCATAGGAGCAGAATAATTCTTTTTACGAAATATTAATATATAAGAGGAAGAGAGTAGGAGAAAGAACTGAAACTTGGGGAACACCAGCATAAGTGGAGAAGTCAAAAGACAGAGCCATCTACCGTCACCCGTTGTGAGCCGTCAGAGAGAGAAAACCGTTCACTGCCTCTTACTTTGGAATAAAGAGAAAAAGAATGAAATAAAAAGATCGTATGAAGTTAGACAAGTTGGATAAGGCAAAATTAATTCAGTGAAAGACACTATGTAACTTGAACGTTATAATATTAAAAGATAACGTTATAATATTAAAACGTTATAATATTAAAAGATAACGTTATAATATTAAAACGTTATAATATTAAAAGATAACGTTATAACAACATGAAAGGTTTATATAACACAAAAAAATGAAAGGAAAGCAAGTTCGTTAATTATAGGATGAGGAATTTCGTTAATACGATAATAAATGCCAGACAAGACACTGTGGCTCGAGAGCTTCCATTGTTTTCATGGTCCAACCAGATGTGGGATGCACTACTTACACCGATAGCTTCACTATAGTATTTGCCATATAGTACAAAAAAGACAGGCTTTTGCTGCACCAACCAAAAAAAAAAATTTAAAAAATACAAAACAAATTATGTGCTTCCTTCCTGACGTAGGTAACTATCCAATTATCCTTGGAATCTGTTCAAACTATGGCTATAAAAAACATTTCCTAAGGCTAATCCAAACCTGTTCCCTTGCAATTTGAATTTATGGCCCCTAGTTATGGAATTCTTTATAACAGTAAAAATTCCGTCTAAAACCCCTCTAAGAGATTTATATAAACCTCAATAAGGTCACCTCTAGGGTGCCTGGTTGCGAAACTGTATCCTGCATAATCTAAATCAGTCTTTCCTCCTACGGACGCCATTTTGCCGATCTCAACCATGCAAGTTGCCCGTCTTTGGACCCTTTCAAGAAGTTCAATTTTTTATTCAGATGAGATTTCCATATCTGAATACATTATTCCAAATGTGGTCTTACAATTGCATTATACACTGGGACTACTCCATATCTTTTCAGGATAATGTTCGATAAATCATCGATAGGACACTATGGGCTTTCCAGGCTGCCTGTTTACACTGCTAACTTGATATCTGCCCGTATCGTAACTTCCAGATTCCTTTCTTCCTCTACTGTTTTTAATTCAACCCCACTAAATGTATAATTTATTTTTGGGTTGCTGTTCCCCAAGTGTAAGGCCTTGTTGCATTTTCCTGCGTTAAAACATTGCTGCCACTTTTCTGACCATTCTTGCAGCCTGCTCAAGTCATCCTGAAGAATGCCTACATGTTACTGATCATTAGCAACTCTACCAATCTTTTCGTCGTCTGAAAATTTTGACATCAAGCCTTCTATCCCATCGTCGATGTAATTTATGAAAATCAGAACCAACTGTGGTCCAATAACAGACCCTTGAGAGATCTCACTTCTGATTTTACAATCTGAAGAATATACATTAATCAGAACCCTCTGCCTTCTGCCCTGCAGCCACCCAGCAATCGATCTTAACATTTTTCCAGTAACCCCAGCATGTTCCAGCGTATGCAGTATTTCCTTTCTGAAATCCAAATAAACTGTCGGAATTGTTTCCTACATCCAGCTCATGAGTAACTGTGTTAAAACAACCCACTAGTTACTTAAACATGATTTTCCCTTAAAAAAACCATGTTGTGTATTATCCAGAATGCCATATTATCTAAATGTCCCTGGATCGCACTCTGATCATTGCCTAATGATTTTTCCTACCACTGAAGTCAGACTAACCGGTCTCTGGTTACTGACTTAGCACTTAGAACTACTTTTATATATTGCTGATACGTTGGCACGTCTCCAATCTAAAGGAATCTCTCTCGAGTGTAAAGATTGCCTTCATGCTCGAAAGGTTTTTTTATAGTAGTCATCTGTAATTTAAAAATCACTAATTTCATGTGACTCAACCTCACTGGCACAGCCTCCTCTAGCAGGAATGGTCTTTCTTCAGTAAAGTCAGATGAAAAATACCCACACCCAGTGCACAAGGGCCCGATCTGATTCGCTTTTTCTTTCTTTCTTTCTTTTTTTTTTTTTATTCACATACATGAAAAATTCCTTGCTCTCTTAGCCAATGCTTTCTCATAAGCAACCTTGGCCTCTCTAACCTTATCTGTAGACTGTTAAAAACCAACTTGTAGCTGTTGTAGGCTTCAGTGCTTTTCATCGCTCTTTAACTGTTCCTTACTATCTTTTTTTTCCGCTCAATATGACCGGCCAGCTGCGCATTCATCCATCTCTAGCATCCTCCTCCTGCAGTATTTTCTTAATATGCATGCATTCATGGCTTCAGTTATTATTTTTTCTTTAAAGATAGTCCATAATTCAAGTGTATTTGCTCTCACTCTGCAATCAGCCCAATTAATCCGATGCCATGTAGCACCTTACACTATGGCAGTTTAAATTGCCATAATGTTCCCTTTTCTGAAACTAAATCTCGTGCCTTGACCTTTAAGTACTCTAACATTTTTTTTCTTTTTCATCTTCCAACTAACGACTGCGTGATCACTTTCTGTCAATGGTTCCCTTGCTCTAAGCCCTGTAATGTCATCTGATTCGTGAGTAATAAATAATTGTTATATTAACTCGAACTTCTTTGGGAACATTTTGAGTGCAATTTGTGCAGCTCATTCCAAGTTGTTCGTAGGTTTCATGATTAATGTACATAAATGCGCACATAAATTAATGTACACCAATTTCACGTTAGGGTTGTCCCTTTTCCAAAAAATCTCAATGTAGGACGCGGCCATCGCGGAATCGGGAACTACAAGCCGATGACCACAATACAAAATGACGTGAATCAGCTAACAAAGGAAACAAACTATCAACTAGGTTGATCAATGAGTTATCGTTATGGGCTGTGGAAACTTGAGCAGAATGCACAGAATTAGTATTGTATTTATTTTTTAAATGCACCTCTTTCTTAATATAATGGGATGCTTTGTAGAAAGAAACAGCCAGCAGAAGAAAGGTATATTGAATTGAGGAGGTGAGTTGATCCTAATGAAGGCCTATTGTTTTTATATGGTACTATTTTTCTTTTACAGTCGAGAGTTCCTGTCAAATGGATGGCCATCGAATCTTTGGAAGATCACATTTACACCACAAGGACAGATGTGTGAGTTGTGTTTCTATAAATCTAATCTAAATGACAACATACAACATTCATGAAATGCATTATGAATTCGAATAAGAACTTAGAAATTATAAGAAATTCTCTCTCTTTCTCATTTCAAATAATTATATGTAGAGTTTGCTATTTTTGCAGATGGTCATTTGGAGTAGTGCTCTGGGAAATCCTCACATTAGGTAGGTGTCAGTCTATTTATTTAAAACAATTCTCCACCTTAACTCAAAGAATAATTACACTGAGTGGCCACTTTATTAGATACACTTACATTTTCATTAAATGGTGCTCCCCTTCAGCAACAGCTTCACGTGTTCGTATCGCGCGATATAAGGTAGGTGGACAGATACGTAGAGATACTGTATGTGTGCAATTCAGTGCGAGATTGTATAAGATGAAAGAATTGAGCGACTTTGAACGGTGCATGGTAGTTGGCACCAAACGCGCCTGTATTAGTTTCTCGAAAACTGTTGATTTTTGATTTGGTAGTTGTTGGCGCATCGGCTTCTGTGGCCATATTGCACCTCCCAAGGTTTTTGCAGTACTTTGATCCAAGCCCGAGGCGGGAATCGAACCCGCGACCTTTGGGTTGCCGGGCAGGTACTTTACCCACTCGGCTAGCCCGGTCGGCCCTCGAAAACTGTAACTCTGCTGAGATATTCAAGTACAATTGTGTCTCGAGTGTCAGAATTGATCCAATAAGAAAATGTGCCTGTTTTAAGCGCCAAAGAAACTAAATTTGCAACTCTCGCCTGAGACAGACTAACTCTGTCACCCTGTCACGTTGTGAAAAAAAAAAAAAAAAAAAAAAAAAGAAGCTCATAAAAATTCCTTGCGTCATTGACGGGTTCGAAGCCGGGTTTTTTCAATCCAGTGCAAGGAGACGGTATTAGCCAATAATCAACGTCCATCCAACAGCTAACTCTGAAGGCCAACGGAAGCTGAAAAGCCTTGTGCACAGTAACAGAGAGGCTACAGTCAGTTCAGTAACAACGCAGTATAGTAGTGGTAAACAAAGAGACATTCATTTCAGCAAATAATTGATGTTGAATGTTGAGATGGGAGAGCAGCTGAAGACATTAATAGTATGAAATACAGAACACCTAAAGGTGATCCCTGTGGGACACCCGAGGTGACTTAGATTGGGCATGTATAATGGCTGCAGTACCTACCACAGTAACTAACCCAAAGGGAACCTACCAGCAAAGAAAAGAGGAAGGAGTACATATAATGGTTCTAAGTTTTAAGACTGAGAAGGAGTAAATTAATGCATTTAAAAGTAAAAGAGATACTGGAAAATGTAATATTACAGAAGTAAACAGGAGAAATCTCAGAACTGTAAAGTAGAAGCAACTTTATCGTAAAAGTAACAAAATAGATTGCAAGTTTTGTTTTTGTATCAAGTACTGAAAGAAAAAAATGTACCATCAAGAAATTATAAGCAATTATGATACATCCTACTAGCCTTTATTGCAGTGTAAAGATGATTACTCTTTGTAATAATGAGAGTAAATAAACAAAAAAAATTGTGGCTTATTAATTTGAGACTGCACCAGGTAAACCATAAGACAGTCTAGATACGGTACATTACTTTATAGTCCATTTTCGAATTTGGATCTAGCAAAATGAGAAACTTATAAGGTGGACCCAAGAGCAATGAATGAGTTGCTTTAATAATATCTTCATTGCAGAAGGAAATGTAATTGTGTCGGAAAAGCTCAATCGAAAATAAGTACTTAAATGGTGAATTAAAAATAAATAATAAATAAATAAATGTAAAAATGAAGTTAATAACAGATAAACGTATTAAATAATTACAAATAAGCTATTCAACTGAAAGACTGTTTGAGAGAGCACACTCTGAAATTATTTTCCTTTTCTATTGTTTTCTTCTTTAGCTGGCTGCAAATAGTGTAAAGAATTTTAGTAAACTAATAAATTAACAAATCTTTTCGATTTACATCTAACAGGCTGAATTTCTTGGTAAAACATAGCGGTATGTTACACTATTATTAAAGAAATCTGTTTAAACTTCTGCGCAACTGGCAGAATGTGAAGTTGGATATCGAATTCAGAACACGTCCGGACAATTTTATGCAGCGTGAAAGAAAACACATTTCATTTGGATGTGAAACTTTTACAGGTGTTATTTATTATCCGAGAACATGACTGTAAACTGAAGAACGCTTAACAGCAGTAATTTTCATATCTTAATGGCACTAAACTACATGGAGACAGATAAAATTACTATACCCGATGCTGAGGGAACGAGTTGCACAGGTGGAATATTGGATTACAAATAATAAACGATATTCTTATATATCGTGAACTATATTATTAGTGTGAGGGAAGTGTACACGGTTGAATATTAAATTAAACATCTTGAGAAAATATGGGCAAGTTTCAACCATTTCATGGAGTTTTAGATCTGGGATTGAAAATTCATAAACTCTTTCTACTGCTTAAATTTTGTCCACTGCCATTGGGCAGCAGTTTCGAGTAGAGTTTTCAACTCTCATCAACTATTATCCTTTCATAATTTCTTTAAGTTGAAGTGACAAAAATATCGCATGGAGAAATATTAGATAAATTATTACTGAATAAAAAAGTTGTGTATGAATCTACCCTATCCGGCTGAAATCAAGATCCAAAAATATTTCATATGCATCTTCAAAAAGCCTTCAAGAGATCCAATAGCCAACATATTTGGAAACATTCACCCTATTGGAAAATTAAGCTGTTACTTAAAACGATCTGGGTTCTCTATACTCAAATTATATTTTCTGACATAATAAATAACTGAACAAATGCTTATAATAATGAAAAACAATTTTTGATGATAATTCGAGAATTTCAAGGAATAAAATTATGTTCAGCACTGTTACAATTAAAGCTTAATTAGTTCGATATTTTAATTTATTAAAACGCTGACAAAACAATTGGCTTACTGTTACAGGCGCAACCCCTTATCCTGGAGTCACACCAGAGAGGCTTTTTCATTTGTTAAAGGCAGGCTACAGGATGGACAAGCCAGAAAACTGCTCAGATGAACTGTAAGTAAGCTCTGTTTATTTTTATTTAAAATTTTTATTCGGTTTTATTTTATTAAATATAGGATGTACATAAAACGTACACTCTATTTTAAACGTTACCTAGGACAGAGGCGGAGAAACTTACTGGTAGGCCCTTTTAACAATGGTAAATTCTAAAATAGGCCGTGTTGGGAAGGCACACGAAATTAGCGTAAACGCTGAAGGGAATTGCCCCTTCATGATCAATATGAAGGGGTAATTCTTTCATCATAAATAATATATAAATAAATAAATGAAATATTTATTATTTTCTTCTTATTTGTATATATTATTTCTTATTAATATTATTTATTATTTTAGCTATTTTTAATATTTGTTACCACTCAAAACTCCGTAGTCATTTTTAGGCGCGTTAGCATAATATGCATAACCTCCGTATGCGTGTCCGAAACCGACCATGAAGGCCGACTTCATAAGCTGCATTAAAAGATTTTCTGCAATATTTATTATTATTATTTTTTTCATAAATATAAATATTTCCACTGAACCTTTGCGAAAAATTAGTGGAAAAATTTCTGCGTAGAATGAGTGCATGGAAGGCCAAACGTGGTCAGACAATATTGCTTCTTGGTGTCCTAACATTTTTAATAACATAATGCATTGAGTCAG
Source organism: Mastigoproctus giganteus (assembly GCF_048544385.1). Taxonomy (NCBI): domain Eukaryota; kingdom Metazoa; phylum Arthropoda; class Arachnida; order Uropygi; family Thelyphonidae; genus Mastigoproctus; species Mastigoproctus giganteus. Next base: position 224,834,942 of record NC_143581.1, on the reverse strand, counting down.
CCTTTTGGTAAAAGATAGTATGCTAGGTGGAATGAAATGTTCTGCGTGCGTTCTTGGTTTTGAAAAATAGAATGAGCAGCGTTTTTTTTTCTTTTTTTTTTTTTTTTTCAGTAAAAAATTACTGATGGTCCACTGGAGTTGGGTTTGTCACCTATTCCATTATTTGTGGTGTACATCAGAAAACAGATGTATGCTGCATTATTAACCTATTTCCCACCTGTTAACTTCTTTAAAAATGACTCCGACTGTCACTTAATCAACATTTGTAAATTCAGCTAATTTCCGAAATTCCTGTTCAGTGTCTTTAGTGTTAATTGCAACATATTTTCTCCTCAGGTATCAGCTCATGAAAAGTTGTTGGAGGGAGAGCCCGCATGACCGACCCTCGTTTAAGGAACTGATCCAAAGGTTCGATGGGTTCCTGCAAGATACAGTGGTAAGTGAAAATTAAACCTTGGTCACACACCTAACCGAACCTTAACTGTTCCTCGCTAGTTAATGATTACATACTTGTTTATCACTGAAAGAGAAATAAACAGTATTTAAGAGAGATATTGTTTATTAAATGCTAAAATTTGATTTATTGTCGAACTCACTCATTAAATTATTATTAAATGAATTAATTAAGAACGCTTATTCCGAAATAATATTCAATTAAAATATCATTTCGGAACAACCAATTTCAACGAGCATCTGTTAAAAAAATTTTATTCAATAATTTAAATTTAGCAATGAGAGAAATTAATTATCACTTATTAATCGAACAAAAGTAGTAGACTAAATTGCCTAGTAGCCAATGCTAGAATACAGTAACACCCGTTTCAGGTTATAGTGGTTCAAAATCACGTGACTGCTAAATATGGTTAATGATCGTAATCTTGTCATGGTTAGGTGTAAATACATCTTAGGTGATAATGCCGGTGTATAAACAGACCATTTTTCTTTCTGATTATATTTAATAATATAATTTGTAATCGACTCCGAAAACAACAAAAAGAAGTTATTGTAATGTTAAGTGTTTTTAATTATGAAAATTCAATAATCCGATTAATAAGAAAATAAATTTTTTTTACTAATTTTCTGTTTTCTACACTCTAAAAAAATAGGAATAGACGATAATCGGCAGATACCATTACTAGCTTCTCTGATAAAGAATAAACTGCGATTACTGTTTTAATTTCATGATAAGGAAAATTTAAATTCTGCGACTTTTCTTTTAAAACTGGCTCTTTGGATATCCAATGGATTCGAGACAATAACATATCGTCCGTCTATAATATCCTTTCCCTCGACAAAAACCTGAACCGTCTGCAGCCACCAATTTTAAAAGCAGGCGTTTTGTTTGCCTCTGAAGTTTTTCCTTTGTGTCTGTTGCTATGGTTACAGCGTTCCGTAAAAGCTGTTCTGTCCTTTTTGATATATTTTATCAATTTCTTGACGTTGTCTGTTCGCTTCCATTTTGAATCTCAAAGTAGTTTCGACGCAAGCTATTAACTTAAGCTAAGTTAAAACCAAAGAGTGCTCCGCTCTGCCAATTTATATCGATAGTAAATGCTTAAAATACCGAAAATGTAACTAGCGTACAAGTTACTGCAATTGCATCATTTCTCTGCGTAGCCAACTACTTAAGTAGTTATAAATTGTCATCATTAAGTATATCTCATATTGTGAATACCTTCATAACGAGTTGCCAAGGCAATGCACTACCTCGAAAAAGTAACACTTCACCATAGGAGAAGACTATTGTTACTTATTCTCAGCGGATACCATCACCCATACGGCACCGTTTGAAATATGGTATGGGATAAAGATCTTTGTTATCCTCATACTATCCCTATTAGACTTAGGAAAGCAGAAAAGATGTAGGAAGGTGATAGTACGAGAGGAAGAGGAAGAAATGCCGTCGAAGGAAGAAAGGAACAGTTACTCCAACTCACAATACTCAAAAGCTCATAAATTCCCCGAATAGGCAACGCTTCCCCAGTAGAGAAGATTGTTGTTACCTATTCTCGGAAACTCCGTGGCCATCAGCCCCACCCCCATATGGCACCGTTTCGGAGCTTGCTGGCTCCTCATCAGTGGGTGGGCAGGTACTCTGGTATTGCAATATGACAACCCAGTTGCGAAGTATAACTCCACAATATGAGAGATGTCTGATGGTGTGGAGTAATTTAGATTACAGAATAGTTTAGGGCTGAAGCCTCTCATATTGTGGAGTTATATTTCACAACTGGGTTGTCATCATTGCAACACCAGGGTACATGCCCACCCACTGATGAGGAGCCAATAAGCTCCGAAACGGTGCCCTATGGATGATGGTATCCGCTGAGAATAAGTAAAAATAGTCTTATCCTATGGTGAAGCGTTACTTATTCGAGGTAGTGCAATATCATGGCAACTCGTTGTGAAGGTATTCACAATATGAGATATACTTAATGATGCCAATTTATAACTACTTAAGTAGTTGGCTACGCACAAAAATGATGCCATTGCACTAACTTGTACGCTAGTTAACTCCCTATGTAACCTGCGGCTTCAGCGCTAAACTATTCTGTAATCGAAAATGTAACATTAATTAACTCGTTAATCAAGTATTTCTCGGGATACATTATAAAAGAAAAGTGTTATTCACTTAATTATCTACAGTTTATGACTCAAAAATAGTATGTAAATAACACAAACATTAATAGCTATTTAAAAATACGTGAGTAGGCTGTGCCTAATAAATGTCACGCTAGTTGTTATAAGGGAAGTTTTATTTATAAAGGACTACCGAATAACTCGCCATAAATGTGAGAGATCAATGCCAGAGTGCAGGGGCTTTGTTTACCCTATCTATAAAATATGAAACAATAAAATACAAGTAAGCAATGCATGAACTTTAACAAGCAAATTTATTTTGTTCTCAACAGAATTATCTCGACTTAAGTCCTGGATTGACACCAGAAACTATGAATCACTCTCCTAGTGGCCTTTCGTGTCTACCAGATGACGACAAAGATGGTAAGTATATGGCAGTGAGCAGAGTCTATACCAGCTGTTCCAAACCTGTGCGCTGCGGCGCCCCAGGCAGCCGGAACGAACTCACAGGGGCGCCGCGGGATAATTTTCGAGGGAAACACAGCGGTATTCGACATCTATCGGACACCGCGCGAACTACTAGCTCGAGTTAGTTCACAGTGTCAACGTTACTTATCAAGTTGTTTGGACTTAAGTACAGTACTTAATAAACGGAACTGTCAGGTATTTCATTTGGCCTAGGGGCACCGTGAAAAAATTACTGAGACACTAAGGGTACTGTGAACGAGAAAGTTTGGGAACCTCTGGTCTATACATTAATATTCACGATTAGATTCATAGTGTTATTCAGCCATGTTTATTTATTAGATCTTGACAAAGAAGGGGGTATACCAGTATCATTCATAATACACCAAAGACCTTTACAACAAATCCTTATAACCTTTCACAGTGAACTAAAACTAATGGTCATCTTACTAATACTCGTACAGTATTAATAAATGTTACGTTTATAATTTTCACAACCCGCTATTCAAATGTGATTCTTGTATTACCCTCACACATCGTAACAAGGAAAAAAAAGAGATAAAAAATAGGAACTGTTTTATCCTTTAACTGTAATTTAATATAAATTAGAAAATCATATGTATATCAAATTTAGAAATAATAGTAATACCAAAGAATACAAAAAAGGAAAAAAAAAAAAAAAAAAGTAGAAATATTATAATTCTTCTTTGTCGAGATCTAACAAAGCTGGGTAAAGGAGGTATATATAAAGCTTTTATAACACTTCCTATCCCTAGCCCGCTATCTCCGTAGCCGAGTGGGCAGGAGCGGGAGTGCAGTAGCACACGCTCTTTGAGTTAGACCGGGGTTCAAGCCCCTGACTGCTGAATACGGTCGATCTGCCAACCCGCACTGGACCAGCGTGGCAGATTATGGTCCATTTCCCTCAGCATGAATTGTTGAGGAGGCTTCCATCCTGCAGTGGGTTGATAATGGCTGCACTTTACTTTATCCCTAGCCCATTAATTATATCAAATTTTACAGGGTCATAAATCTGGAAATTCTGGGTAGATAGTGTTAAAAAATCTGTCCAATATGAGCTCATTCACGCGAACTCAACAATGCGAATGGTTTTTGCTAATCCAAGAAGATGGCACTATGATTAAGAACTATTTTAGGGGTGATCTTAAAAGCACGCCTTGGGTCTGAAATGGCGCCCAAAGGTTAAATTCCAGAGGTGTAAGAGCAGTAGCAAACGAAGAAAACCGACCAGAGAATACGCGATTTACAAATATGACAACATTAAGCCTCGTGGCCTTAGCACAAATCCAAAGTAACTTGTAACCAAACTTAACATATTGCACAATACTAATTTCAAATCTACTTCCTACCCGCCCCCTAGCTTGCATGAACTCCGTAATATACAGTTTTGTAAATGACGGATTTCAAGTCAAAGAATAAAAAAAAATAAATAAATATATTTTTTTCAATTCACTCTTTATTTTCTTTTATTGACCAATAATATGCTAATAAAATACTTTGAAAAGTCGACTATATTCACATTTTAGAATTGTGTATTTATAAATTATTAGGGTTGGCACTATGACGATAAATTTGGTATAAAATAACATATATATACACTGAGTGACCACATGATTAGATGCCCTCAATGTGGTCACTCCATTTCCATATCACGAAAAAGGCACAGAATTGTACCTTTTCAGTAACAGCTTCTCTGTGTTCCAGCCACACAGTATAAAGCAAGTAAGCAGATACACGGGGATGCTCATTTGCGAGAATGGGCAAAAAGATTTAAGTAACTTTGAACGCGGCACTGTAGTCAGGCGCCACACGCTGCGGTATAAGTATCTCAGAAACTGCAATTCTGCTGGGGTTTGCTATATGACTGTGTCACAGGTGTATCGAGATTAGTCCAACAACCAAATTGATGCGTGGAGACCAACAGGCACTGACAAGACTTGTGAAGGGTAACAAAGAGGATACAGTTAGCCAAATAAAAATCCAGTAAAATAGTGGTGTAAAAATAAAAAAAAATAAAAAAAATTCAGAATGCACAATTCGTTGAACCTTATAACGGATGAAATAACTGCAGCCGACAACCTAATGGGTTTCCCTCCGGTACGGGCGGCCTCAATGTTCGACAGTAGAGGGTCGTAAATATGCTGCTCGGTCTGGCAAATTACGGGACTACATACAAAATTCATGATGAGGGAAGGACAAAAAAATTGGCGAAAACAGGCATGAGTCCATGGATCCATCCTTCAGGTTCAACAGTGTAGGCTGGTGGTGGCACAAAAACACTCCCTACCTATAATGGTGTGGGAAGTGTTTTAGTGGGGCACACTGGGCCCTCTTGATAATAGTGATGCAACATTTCGATGTCACAGGTTATCCGGAAATTGTTTCCGACCATGCGTCTCCTTTCTTGGCTACAGGTATTCATCTGCGGTTCTTCCAGCAGGATAACGCCAGAATTGTACAGTAATGGTTCCAGAAACATGGGAGGGAATTTAGCCTACCGCGCTAAATTCCCTCCTGCGGTGACCTCCCCAATCACCAGAACTCAATCCCAGGGGCTCACATCTGGCGAGTATGGGCTTGGCACACCCAGGGTCCTGAGCTGGATATCATCATTCTTCCCTTTCTTGCTGATTCCTCTCTCTCTCTCTCTCTCTCTCTCTCTTGGAAATTTATTTTTTTGGCTGGTGCAGCATAAGCCTCAGGCTTCCTTGAACTATATGGCTAATAATAATAATAACTGGGAGAAGATGAGAAAACAGGAAACGGACCACCCGAGAAGAAGACGATCGAGGAGTTCTGGGGAAATATCTGGAGCAAGACATAAGTGAATTAAGACATAACAGCCGAGACCCCTGCGTAGCAGTAGAACGGAAGAAAACCAAGGATGTACAGGAGATGAGAGAGTGGAAGATTCGAGAAGAAGTAGTAAAACAGTCGATCAGGAACACCCACAACCCGCGAACCCCAGGAATTGATAACATCCACAACTACTGGTACAAGAAGCTCACTTGCTCATACAAGCACCTAGCAGAGCAGTTCACTAGAATGATAACGGATCCGGAGACAATCTCGAAGTTTCTCACTGAAGGAGTCACATATCTGAAGCCTAAAGACGAAGATACAAGAAACCTAGCGAAATATAGGACAATCACCTGCCTCCCAACGATGTACAAGATCCTGACCAGCTGCATAACCAAAAAGATATCAGACCACTTTAGAGAGTCAGAACATAATGGCCAAACAGCAGAAAGGATGCAAGCGGAGAAGCAAAGGATGCAAGGAGCAATTAACCATAGATGCCGCAGTTATGGAGCAAGCCTACAAGAAGCACCGCAACCTATAAACGGCCTACATCGATTACCGCAAGGCCTTCAACTCCGTACCTCACAGCTGACTAATAAAGACCCTGAAGTCTACAAGGTCAATCCGATAGTGACAATCTTCCTATGAGCAATAATGGTGAAATGAAGTACCACCATTAAGGTCGAGAAAATCCCAACCCGACCAGTCCCCATCAGAAGAGGAATCTTTCAGGGAGATGCTCTGAGCTCACTGTGGTTCTGTCTAGCACTCAACCCTCTATCCACCATGCTTAACGGCAGCAAGTATGGATATAACCTCAAACAAGGAAGAAAGCACCTGTACACCCTCACCCACCTAATGTACATGGATGACATCAAGCTCTACGCGGCAACCGAGAAGCAACTCTAGCAACTACTCCGGATCACCGAAGAATTCAGCGAGAACATCAGGATGGAATTTGGTCTAAACAAATGCAAGACCCACACACTGCACCAGGGAGAATTATTCGGCCGAAACTACGAAAAACTACGAAGCTGCTGACTGGTAAAGAGCTATGACAGAAGGAGAGACCTACAAATACCTAAGGATGATGCAGACTCAGCAGTTAGAGCACAAGGAAATCAAGAAGTGCATGACCGAAAAATATCATCAGAGACTCAGAAGCCTGCTGAAAGCAAAATTGAACGGAGGGAACACAGTTAAAGCCATAAACACCTATGCAGCTCCAGTACTAACATACTCCTTTGGGGTCATAGATTTGACTAACACCGAGCTATGACGAAAGACAAGGACAAGGATGACCAAGAGCCGCCAACACCACTCGAAGTCAGCAGTGGAGAGACTAACAATAGCTCGGAAAAAGGGAGGAAGGGGCCTGATAGACCTGATAAAGCAACAGAAAACAGCGATAATTAACCTGAAGGATTACTTCGAGAACAACACAACACCAGGCCATAAGGAAGATAGATAAGTGGTATATCCCACTCAATCTAAGCGAGGAGCCCTTTCCGCCCAGACGGCACAAGAAACGAAGCTAGAAAGATGGGCAAAGAAGACACTCCATGGCAGACACGACATTGACTTCCATCAAGATCACATCGATACCATTGCTTCCAATGCAGGGCTCACAAGAGGGACGCCCTTCCACGAGACTGAAGGATTCATGCATGCTGGCCATCCAAAACCAGGTGGTCAACACCAGAAACTATAGAAAATACATCGCAAAGAGCCCGGAATATCAATGTCAGATGACACATGTCGACAATGCCACCTGGCCTCAGAAACGATCCATCACATCACCGCGAGGTGCAAGGCGATCACCCAGACTGAGTACACTCATAAACACGACCAGGTAGCCAGGATAATACAACAGAAGCTAGCGAGGAAATACCAGTTGACCAAAGAAAGTGTACCATACTACAAGACCGAACTCCAGGCAGTAGTACTAGAGACTCCAACCCCCAAGCTGTACTGGGACCGAGCCCTAATAACGGATAAGACCATCCCGCACAACAGACCGGACATGACCCTTGTGGACAAGATAGAAAAGGCTGCCTACCTGATTGACATAGCGATGCCCAACACTAGCATTTTCCAGAAAACCCATGAGGAAAAAAATAGGAAGTACACGAACCTTGACCTGAGACATGAGGTCAAGGAGATGTGGCATATGCAAGAAGTAACGGCCATCCTGATCATCGTTTCGACCACCGGTATGGTGCCAAAGATCCTACATAGCAGCAATAGGTCTCCCAGAGAACACATACAAGGAACTCCAGAAAGTCGCAATCCTGAACACCTGTAGGATAGTCAAAGTTCTTCGACCAACAGTAACACCAGACATTACAACCACCCTGTGTACTTGGTAGCAGTACCCGTCACGGAGTGAAATTCCCACTCCGTGACGGTTCGTTCGGGTTTAAGGTGTCCGAACGAACTCTTCGGAGTAGAAGACCACAACTGATTGAAACTGTGTAAAGCAATTGAGTCAACATCGACCAACATTCCTATGACACCATATCGCCAATTCGTTCAGTCCGTGCCATGACGAATTACGGCTGTTCTGTGGACTTAGGAGTCCTACTTGCTCTTACGTAAGTGTACATAATAAAGTGGTCAATCAGTTTACAAAAGTAATTTTCTATGATCGACTTGCCTACGACACCAGATCAGAGAATATCATAGAATTATTCAAAGAAAGTTCGTTATCAGACTGCAAGCATAAATAGATTATCCAGGATTTTGCCTAATTGGTTTACGTACTTATCTATCTACACATTAAAAAAGTTTTCCTCCTAGTGATATTTATTCGAGCCAATGGGAGAAGAGAGCGAGTCACTACAAATGCAATTAATTATTGAAAACTGCCTCCATAACCAACCTCGTGCACGTGATTCACTGTCTAACATTTAATGTTCCATTGTAACGTTTTTGTATATTAATGAAAATTGTATATTTGTAAATACTGTGGTTTAGTATTTTGTAAATATTTTAAATATTTGTATAGTTTGTAAATATTTCAGTTAAATAATTTAGTCCTGCTCTTGCGGATGCAACAATATTCCTCATGTATTATGGAACCCGAAGCAAAAGGCCTCTTCCTAAGTGACCTATGTAAACGCAGGTAAATAATTACATAGTAATGATATTGGCTCAAGTCCAGGACAGTATACAACCAGCAGGTACTTCGATGAAAGCGAGGAAGACGGCGATAATTGACAGGTGAAGGCGCCTCCCTTTTCTAATTGTTCTGTGTCGTCGAGGAGGGGAGGCTTAGCTTAGGTAGGGTGTTTATCCCTCCATCCCGCTGTTTTAAAATAGGAAAACGATTTCCGATTTAAAAACAGCGGCAAATGTGGGGAAAAACACCCTAGGCATATCAAACTAGGATGGGTGGGGAAAGCAGTGGCATCTGCCAATCACTGCTTTATTCCTGTTCGTTAGTCGAAATATGGGAGGCAGAACTTGTCAATCACTGCCTTCCCACTGTTTTGCTTGCCGCCATGTTGGAGGGTGTACAACGTTCTGGAGCTTTACCGTGATATTTATTCTACTTTGAGAATGCCGCGCACTATAAATGCACAGGTAAATAATCAGATAGCTAATTTCCTGATTAGATATCGGCCAGTGCGTTTCGACAGATGTGTCTTTTACGTAGAAAAGATTTGACCTACTCCGTATACCTCTACATTTTACGTAGAAAAGCGTGCGCGGGGTGTGGGCGAGCAAAGCCCTCCTAGTATTTATTATACACTGAGTGATCACTGAATTATGACCACCTACCTAATACTTCGTAGGTCCTCCTTTCTCCTTTTGCAACTCAGCTATCCGACGTGGCATTGATTCAATAAGATGTCAGAAGCGTTCGGGAGGTATGGCCAACTAGCTGTGTGTAATGCGGCCAGCAATGCAGGTATGGAGGTGATTGGTGTATCCAGACGCCTGATATGCCTTTCCATAGTGTCCCATAAGTGCTCTATGGGATTGATATCGGGGGAGTTCAGAGGCCAATCAATATGCTGGAAGTCAGAACTGCGTTCCTCAAACCATTCCTGCACGCACAACAAGTGCCCGATGGCTCGGCGCATTGTCATCTTGGAAGACATCGTAGCTATTCGGGAGAAAGTGTAACATAGAGGGGTATACACAGTCAGTAAGTAGCGGAGTTGACGATAGCGGAGACCAGTGATATGTTGTTCCACATGCAACAGGGATCCAAGTTCCTGCCAGTGAAACATGCCCCACACCATACAACCGCCTCCACCGGCCTGCACTTTTGATACCATGCATGATGGATCAAGAGCCTCATGTTCTTGACGCCAAATCCGTACATGACCATCCACAGTGTAGAGTAAATAACGTGAACTCATCCGACCAGCACACCTTCTTCCAACGTCCAACTTGCATGCTCTTTGCACCAGGCGAGTCTTTTATGCCGATGAACCTTGGTCAGCAGAGGATGCCTTAGGGGCCGTCTGCTGGTATAGCCCATACGTGCGACGCATGGTCATGGCAGATATTGTTCCATGTTGTTCTGGGTGGTCAACTCTTCAACAGTGCTGCGCCTGTTCGCCTGTACGAGTCGTCGGAACCGGCGCTCACCTCTAACTTCAACCTTTCGCTAACCTTTGCAGTTTTGCCGTCGAGTCATTGTTTGACCATTTTGACGCCAGTCCTGGTACACTTTAACTACGGCGGCTCTCGAACACCCCACCAATTCAGCCTTTGGAAAATCGAGGCACCAGCTTGTCGAGCTCCCACGATCTGTGCTTTATCAAAGTCTTTTGTCGTTTTGTTTGTTTCATTGAATTAAAAATCTGGGTTCCAGGGGGAGAGCTGTGCGACACTCCCAGAGACTAACTAACTGAGCCACTTCGCATTACTCCGTATTTTACAGTAAAAACATGTATCATAATGTACTACTTTTAATATAATCAAATCTTTAATATATTTATAAATTCTGATTACTTTATTTTCAGACTCTGACAGCCAATCTGAATATGGAAGTATTCTCCGACAACAGGATGGAGAAAATACTCTCCCAAAATGCTCTTTTAACCCACCAGAAAGTATTCGGATGGTTGCAATTACACGGTACGGCCAAGAAAATTCCCGAATTCAGATGGACGTGAGAGAGGCAGTAGCCTAGAAATATTTGGAAGTTGCCGTACGCAACCTGCAACTTTTGCTTTGGAAAGCCATCGAGCAGTCTACAATGGTGCAGCCAGAGGGTATCTCTGCACCACTATTCACGTGCCTATATTAGGTCTACAAAGGTACCTCAATGTCGCTGGCACTGCGGAAAGATGAAGTTGTGTTATTCCGACAGAAACAGGAGGAGCAACTTGGGTCCAGCGACACATCTGAGTCATATCAGCGACCTCAATTTTCGTCCGTCACCTGTTCACACAGCCGTAGGCAGCTACTCATAAAAACGGCCTGTCGCTACCGTTAAACGGAAGCAAAGGTTACGTTCTTGGTGTGTTTGGTTCCATTTATAGTGTTAATTGCGCCTCGAACATTCGAGTTGCCTTCTCTTAGCTTTAGAAAACGTCCGTCCTTTGTTCTGAACCGGCAGGCCTGTGTTTACTTTTCTGTTGTCCCGTTAAGGAACATTTTTATCTTACGTAAACACGAAATATGAAAATCAATAATAGAATTAATTCTGAATATAATTATATAGTATATCATGTAGCAATGATCAGACTTAACCAGACTTTTTAATGATTTTCTCATTGATGAGTTAATTCAAATTTTATGAGCATGTTTTCAGAGCTCGTTTTACAAAATGTTCGTGTACTTAACTTTATTCACGATCAGCAAATATTATCCAATTCCAGTTGTAATTAAAAATGCCGATTAAATATTCCACCATTATAATATTTGCCTTCACATACTGGAAATTATCGGCATGCCTAGCTAATGATATACACATATTGCAGAAGCTCTTTACAGTCCGGCCATTTCTTTGAGAAGTATATCTATTTTATTAAAAGTCTCGTAATATTTTATTCGAAAATTAGATATTTCTTGACAAACTCACTAGGTGGCAGCATTTGTAAAGAAGCGAAGAGTTTCTGTTTTTGTATGAATAAGGGAAAATACGCCTTTCCTACTCTTTGTTTCTATGTTTTATGTTGAAAGAGTCCGAAAACATTTCTGCATTATATAAATTTAAGTTATTTTATATGTTTATTTACAGGCAGTTTATACAAGGACCAATCAGTTCATTTAACGTTTCATCTGTGGTATATTTCGTTTAACATTTTTAAATTACAGTATATATAAATAGGCCTTAGCAGTCATTACTGTTACCTAACTGATAACGGAAAAATTTAGGTATCATAACTGATACCTAAATTTTTCTTTTATACTCTATGTACAAATATTCTTTATAGTGATGCGTTTTACGGAAGTCTTAATAATGTAGAATAAACACAAATTATCTTTACATCATCTTTGCTAAATTTTAAAAGATAAATGAGTTAAACAGCTTGTTTCATTTTTTTTTACAGTAACTCAAACTTTTTGTTTGACAGCTCCAATACGGTGTCTACTTGCCTTCCTAGACAAAAGAAGAAAGATAATTTCTTCTAAAAACATAATGCGACAATTCATTCGATCAAGAATGGTTGTGAATCACTTGTCGCACATGTTCTTCGAGGACACTCAGTTCATTGCCTGACTCCCATAAAACAGTTTACATACCATTCAGACATTTATGATCACCAACATCACCAACGCGATTCCTTCTAGTACTGGTACTTTCTTAGGTAACGGATTTGGTCTCAATGAATGAACCACTCGATATATCTTATGTGACAACGGCATTTTCTCTAAATATTATGACCCGCTTCAAAGTTAAACAGCTTGTTTAACTTTGAACCTATTGATATAGCTTAAATTGCGAATAAAATAGTTTCTTTAAACTAGACACCCTCATGTTGGTAATCGCGAATACGACAGCTATCCCATTGGGTTTATAGTACTCTCCATCAAGTCCTGAAATAGTTTTAGTGACCTCCGGTTCGCTACAATTATTATTTTTATTTATTTTTAGAGTCAAGTGAAGTAAGACTATGGGAGGTCTGTACAATGTGTATTCTATGGTCGAGTTGCCTGTTTTTCTTTGTCAAAAATATGAGTTTCTAGAGGAGGGGGCGAGCAATCCTCTCCAGAGAACGAACTAACTCGACCAAGGTGTGAAAAATTTTTCACGTCTTGGTGGGATTCGAACCTAGGCCATTTCGAAATGATCATAACCATCACTGCTTATCGCGCAAAATCTATCTCCATTTAAACTGACTAGTGTCCACTATACTAAAGATTTGATCTATTTAGATAGTTCGACATTGAAAAACATTTGTCCCAATGGGGCAATGTAAACTGTCATTATTACAAACACTAATAAATCAATTCAACACAAAATTAAATAAACTAGATTTCATAAATTACCAATCAGTTTCAATGGATTTTGCGTAACTTTTAAAAGCTTTTCGAGTTGAGTGGTCTTTTGTCAACTCATAATCAATATGGGCACGGCAATTTAAAAAAGTTACAAAATATGAATGCATTCATGTCATGTGCTCGAAAAAGAGACGGAAATCGACGGAAAAAATAACTAAACCCTTGTAATACTTCGCCAACGATTATCACACTGGAAAATAGCAGCCTCCATTACAGGATGAATGCAGGTCCTCTAATACGATTTATACTGGGATCGAAGATAAGGTTTGTAATGAATAAAGCCGCAGTCTAAACCGGAAAATGTGGGCACGTTTGACTATCACATATCGCGGATTGAGCAGACTATGTAGTACTTAGTACGAATAATACTCGGAGAGGATGAAGCAAGCGAAATTTACTGTCTGAATAGCGTCTTCGTGCTCAAATATGCGATCCTTGTCTTCAGCAATAATACCCCCCTTGTAAGCACGCCCCACAATTCAGGCATATAGCACGATAGAGTAAAAGCGGAACTGGTGTCTTAATGTGTGGTAATGGGATGGAGCTTTCAGCCGAGGCACTGCACGCACTAGATGTGGCAACTGTGCAATACACTCTTAGAAGTGCAGGCAGCGGGATAAATATGCCGTGGCTACCAATTCCTTAGCCCTACTCGAGGGAGCTATTAGGCCAGCGGTCATCATACTGCAGAATATGATAACTGCTGGCGCAATATAAAACTTTTACTCTTCATCAACTGTTCCTCCGGACCTTGACTAATATTCCCGCCCCTCAACTTGTTGAACACAATATGTTCTAAATCACCTGCTTCTAACCTTTTATTTATTTATTATTATTCCTGTTATTTAATATTATTATTTATTTATTTATTATTATTGTCCATATTGAGACGCGGGCAAAGGAGCATTCGCTTTAAAATATTCTCGTGGTTTTTGTCTTATTTTATAATTTTAGTGTGAATTAAAATTAAACCAAATTTATTTATTTGTGTTCAATCGTTACTGTTATTGGCGCTAGATGGAGTTGTAAAGATAACTTGTGTTCACTCTGCATATTTAGCCCATCCTTTTTCTGAGATGTATATTGAGAAATACTTTTTACCCCGATGAAATTATTTTTGCATTAGTTTTATTTTCATGATCCTTCCATATTTCAAATCTTCTTAGCAGATATTCATATTACCATCCGATATTTATCTATTTGTACATATACGCCATTTTCCGACATTCATAGTCACAGTTCCTGGAGTGAATGAGAGAGAGGGCAAATTTATTTCATTTGCCAAGTGATATTTCTGCCGTTATGGAGCAGCCGTCCAATGTATATATATGTAGCTGCTGTCTTCCTTTCAAACTATGTTTTTTTTATGTAAATCAATTCGCTACTGCCTCGCTAATACTGTGTCGTACTACTTATACTGAAATTCAGTGATAAATTTCTGTTGTATGTTAGGTGTAACTAATTTTGAGATTTCCTATTTCGAGGCTGTAATTGCGATGCCTTAAAATCGGTGTTCAATGTGTAACGGCAAACCAATGTACAAATTACATTAATAAATTTTGTTACCTCAAGATGTGTTGAACTCTAAATTACCAGTACATACTAAGGTCATAAATAAAAAAATAAAGTGACATAATCTGACTACAATTTCCTTAGAGGGCATATTTCAGCGATTTTTTTTCAATAAAACAGCGATGCGCCACTATTCAAGACAAATATAAAAATACAGTTTAAAAACTGAATTATCATCAAGGCCTTATAACAGCAGTTGAATAATTATTTTGGCACAGGGCGACATCTCGTGGTAGTAACAATCATTAATACTGAACGAATATTTAATTTAATATAAAATATTACTTTAGCAAACTATTTTCAAAATATTTTTGGCCATTAAATATGTTTCATGTAAATATATCAAATATATTGAATTATTTTAAATTCGTATTTTATTAAAAATTAAATTTATATATTTAATCTATTGAGAGAGCATTACACGGTATTTCTTAAATAATTATTGTTAAAAAGAAGAAAACACCAGTAAAACAGGTAAATTATTTTTACCATAAATAGAATTTACTGTAATAAAAATTAGAGAAATTCCATTAGCATTCATGTATGTTCATGCTCAAACACAAAATCCTTTTATAATGAGTCGATTAAGCAATCTGATCGACTCTTTTTGGATAAAATATGCGAAGTTAAGAGAAGTATTAGGGGACAGACCCAGTTGTGGTAATAATATTCCATGGTAGAGCAGAGTTGTGATTTGCCTTACCACGAAATCTATTGTAATTACAATACTATCTTAAAGCATTTATGGGGAAATGAGGAAATGATACAAAAAATGAGGAACCTTTTAAAATTGGTGTCAATAGATGATTAAATGTACGGTATGCAAATTCCTTGGTTTCAGATAAATACTATGAGCTTTCCTGGGCTTCTTAGCATCATGTGGAAGACAGTGATCTTTCCAATTTCCACAAAAGTGTTATTATTGGAGGACGACAAGCAGAAACCACAATTGAGAATCACTGCTGTGTTGAAAGCAACCACCTCAAAAGTATACAATAAGTGGAAGACGAAAATAATAAGGCAGCTCTAAAAGGAAGAAATGCGGCAAAGAATAGGTTTTCTAAGAATGTGACCGCGGGAATTTAAAGGGAATTGTGCGTCAGAATAGAAGGTACAGTGTGCAGCAAATTACTAACAATTTCAATATTTAAGAAAAGAAAAGCCTCTGACGCTTCGTCTCTGGGTCGTACTGAAACACCCAACACTCATCTCCAGTGACAGTACAATCGAGGATGAAGTCTTCATATGATGACATTCTTCGTTGCTTCTGCTCATCCGTGAGGCTGTACAGCATGAATTTTGCACATATCTTCATGCTCCATTTGTTAAATCGTCTCTTTATTCATATCCAACTCCTTAGCTATCATTCTGAGGGCTAAACAACGATTTTTTGAAACAATTTCCCGAACTTTGCAACTCTGTTTCGAGAGGTTGACGGATGCCCATTTCTTGGGTCATCGCGAATATTCTCACGTCCGTCTTTGAAGCGCTTATACCATTCAAACACACTGGCACAACTTATTTCATCATTAAACAGTTTTAAGCATTTCATACGTTACTCTTACGGATTTTCCCAGTTTAAAGTGAAATTTGATATTTGTTCATTGCTCCACTGCAAAATCGTGACATGGAACGTTAACGCTACTAAGGACACTTTAAACTGGAAGACGAAACTTGTTGCAACCAGTCAGCCTACTGGAAATCTCTATACCACCATCTGTTGGAGAAAGTTTCAACTACTTTGTCTATTTTCAAATTCACTGAACATAACAGGAACAGTCCGGAAACTTTGTCACACCTCATATACCTTAACTTTTGTATTACCACGGTAATATTTGATTTTACACAGAATGCTCGCAGAGTAGCTGTATACTCTGAATCGAAAATCATGGAAACGCATACGGAAGGTAGCCGATAAACTGGCCCTAATTTTTCCAAGTATTCAACTGATATTAACAATTTTTTGCATTAAGATTCCATTAAAAAGGTAGTAATCACATGTATTTGTATCAACATAGGACTTATAAAACAAGAAAATCATAATCGAGAATAACGGGTTTCATTTTTCGCAACGGAAATTGATGGGTTTAGGTACTATTTAATTTCTATTCAACAGTTGCAGTTGGCGAATGTAACAAGTACAAATGCTAAAAAAAGAAGCAAATGTAGAAGTTACTCATCTTTTCATATCTTTAAAGTGATATTATTTATTTATCACAGTTGCATCAAACCCAGTTAGCTAATTCCTACACAGCCGAGGGTGTTCATCATCACTTCGGCTGACATTTGGTAGATACATATGACCTAGAACGCCATTAAACACAATACAAAATCCAAAGTGTAATTCATGAAATAATCATAAACACCGAATAAAATGTGAGCAGTACATTCTCGGGGGACAACACATAACTCAATATACAGAATTATATAACTCTAAAATATACAACTCAATACAATATTTTTAGGGACTATTAACTTTAAGAACCCGATTTGGAAAGCTACGAATTACTATATCCGTACTCCAGGGGAGGCTGAACACGGAATGCGCAAAATGATCATTCATTAGAACTAACTTCATTATAACACTGCCTTCAACATGATTTACCTTCACGTAACTTCGCAGTTTATATCCTGGGTGTTTAACAACTACAGAGTGTTATTATAGAACATGTGGCCCAGGTAGCTCAAAGTTGGTTCTTAATAAGAGATACTACTTAGTGATGTTTGTCCTCGTTGTGCAGGGTGAAGAATGACTGAGCAAATATGAAGAGGTTCCTAGCCATTTTTGTTGTGTTTAGGAATGACAGTAAGGTTGATGACAATGGTATAACTGGATATAGAAGAGTTTCTCGGCGACGTTGTTAAGCAATTGGTCAGTACGTAATTAGTACTTCAGGCAGATACCCAGCAGTTCCAGCCTGAAAGCCCGCACTGATCCGTATGTCTTAGCCTTAGTACTCCTGAACAGATGAGCAAAGCTGTTTCTCGTATTTTGTCTATCCTGTGAACTCCTCTGGCCGTTTGGTCGTCCCGGAGTATAAACAGAAAATTTATTTATTTATTAAAAGGTAACACTGTCAGTCCACATAAGACAGAAAAGTCCAGGTGGTGCTCTCCTTGGATTACCCCGGTGCCACGGCCTATACAGGAGGTAACTTCACTTTTAGTCTTTACTTTTATGAAATTAATCGTACAGTTTTGGTCGGTTTAGCTACACGCTGAAGGCTCGTGCGAACTCTTCATAGAATTCTGATGTTTAGCGGCCTATAGATTAGTATTAGTAGTGGCCATATAGTGCAATGAAGTCACAGGCTTTTCCTGGATGAAAAAATAAATAAAAAATAAACAATATCAGTGTTTTTCATCTGAGAGATGACTGCACAGCTAAGCTTTAAATTTCCATAAGCCTCAAACACACACGGAGGTAATTTACTCTAGCAATAAACAACTTGCTGCCCAAAATAAAACTTACTACAATCTCCAATCTAAATCTCTTTTCCCGTAATTTGAATTAGTAGTCGCTAGTTCAGGATTCATTTATAACAATGAAAAGTTTGCTTTCATTCGTTAATTATCCCCTCTGAAAACCTTATAAATCTCAATCAGATTCCTCTAAGGTGCCAATCTCTGTAGCTCATATATTTGTAACCTTTTCTCATACGTGTGCCCTTTTGCAGATCTCACAAATCGGGTTGCAGATCACTGGACTCTCAATAATCTCGGTATATTTTTTTATGTGCTATCTCCATACTTGAAACCGTATTCAAACTGCAATCTTACAACTGCCTCATGCTCTGGGATAATGATCTATCTATCTCTAGCAATAAACCATAAATAGGACCACTGACCTTCTTTTCCGACTTTCTACACTGCTTGGAGAACTTTCGGTCCACTCGTATCGAAATTGCCAAATCATTTCTTCCTCTACTGTTTTTAATTTAACCTCATTAAGTATATGAATTATTTTTGGGTTGCTGTTCCTAAAGTGTACACAGCTGCCACATTTCTGACTGTCCTTGAAGCCGATCTAGGAGAGAATGAATATCCAAGTCATCTTGAAAGAGCGGTGCTTGACACTAATCATTATTCATTCTCTCAACAATCTTCACATCACTTTCAAACATTGACATCACATCGTCAATGTCACTTACAAAAATCAGAAAGAACAGTGGTCCCAGAAAACATTCTTGAGGATCCCCCACTTCTAACACTAGACCAATCTGAAGAGTAGTCACCACCCTCTGCTTCCTATTCTAGAGCTATCATGCGATCCATTTTAGAATCTTACTAGTGATTTCAACATATTCCAACTTGTACAGTACCTTTTCATAAGATACTAAATCAAATGCTTTGCTAAAATACAAATAAACAATATCGAAATTATTTCCTACATCCAGCTCATCAGTAGCTGTGTTCAAATAGCTAACTAGGTTCGTGAAACATATTTTTCACTTAACAAAATCGTGTTGTACCCTTTCAAAAATCCATCTATAAATGTCTCTGTAGTATACTTTACCCGTTACGACTGCTTCCATACCATGCGCTTTTCCAATTCAGAAGAATCCTCCTGAATTCAACAATGCCTTTTAATAAACCTCAATGGTTCAATGCACTCTGGGCCGCTCCATAATTACTGAGTATATGCTATGAGTACATAATGAGTATATACTGCTTCACAACGAGGGGCTTGTTATTGCACTATCTCGACTCAGGTCTTACTTCAGCTTGGGCTTAAAAGTTTTTCTAATAAACAATCGTCTATGATTTCAACATCATTAATTTCATACTGTTCAGCTTCACTCGCACAGCCTCTTCCCTGTAAAGGGTCTTTTGTCAAAATAGATTAATACGAAGAACCTGTTGAATTCATCAGCAACGTCAGGGCTGAACCCATTATGCGGTGGTCCATGCTCACTAATTTTCTTCATTTTTGTATTCACAGTGACTTCTCATACTCGCTTTTGCCAAACTCACCTTTTCTGAGATACTATACTAATACGTATCAACTGGTAGCTGTCATAGGCACTGGGAATTTTTACTGCTCTTGTTCCATGATATATTTTTCTACCAGACTAGCCAGCTCTGTATTCATCCATCTTCTTGCCATATTTTCTTAATGGTGAATATTCTAAATTCTGTTTAAAGATGATAAACTTGCATGCTCCTTTGAACTAATGCAGAACTTTAGATGAGATCAATCCCAACTCAGTTATAAAGCGGACAGGACGGGCCCCAGAACTGCAATAAAATGTGTTGCCGAAAGGATCTCTTCCCCGCGAGATGCCTATGAAACTAGTAATAATGCACTAAAGACTGGTATGGAATATGATGGAGTTTCAGCTTTGAAGCAGGATTCTCAATAAACTTCGACAGACCGCACATTATTCTAAAACGTTTACTAAAAATATTAACGATCGCTGGAATACGCATGTCACCACATACTGCTTTAATGTCCAGAAAGACAATATCTAATTAAACTGTGTTGTTCAGTGCACATTAAATTCTGATCAGAAGTTCCAAACTGCCAAACTGTCATGCTTCCAAGGGACAAGCATGATAGTGGAAGTTATCATGCTTATATCACTATCTCGAATAAGCAATGCTTCCCCTGTAAAGAAGACTAACGGCGGATGCCACCACCCAGACAGCATCGTTTCGAAGCTTGTTGGACGCTCATCAGTGGGTGGGTACTCCAGTATTACTCCAGCTCTTCGGCAGAGCAATAAACAGATTTAATAAATAAAAAAATAAATATTAAATGAGTGACAACTCAGTTATGAGGTTTAATTCCACTTATGAGAGATACCAGACGGTGTGCAATATAGAAGTATTGAAAAGGGTTTCACAGGGCTCAAAGCCAGTGAATGGCTTCACAACAAGTCGCCTGGATTTACTACGAACTAAAATAATGCTTTGCGCACTAACTTGTTCGTCTAGTAAATTTCCCTTAGTCTGAGGCTTTCAGCCCTAAACCTTTTTAGTCCCTACTATCGAACACCGTCTGGCATCTCTCATATTGTAGAGTTAAACTTCATAACTGGGTTGTCATTCATTGTGTCAGTTACCCACCCACAGATGAGAGGGCAACAAGCTTTGAAACAGTGCCGTCTGGGTGGTGGTGTCTGCCGAGAAACACACGCATTTATATGCATGGGATGCATATAAATTATCAGGCGACACAAAAGACTAAGATATATATAAGCTAGTCTGTAATCAAGTCACAAAGGAGGTTAGGCAGGCGAAGGCAGATTACGAGAAATCTTTGGCAAAGGATGCTAAGAAAAACAGCAAGGATTTCTTTACTTATACAGGGTGTCTCAAAAATATTCGTACAAACTTTTAGGGAAGGTAGGTAACATCTAAAAGGAATGTGAATCGCATAGCCCATAACCGGAAACGTCACCGTAAGTCGGTAAACGGCGCTGTTCATCAGTTCGGGAGAGGGAAATTTTCTGGTTTACTCATTCAAGCAGTAGTCGCCGCACGAAGAGCATGCATCGATATACGAACTGTGAGCTGGCAGACATCCACCTAGTGTATGGATTAGCAGAGGGCCCACACGCGGCACAACATCGCTTCGCAATAAATGTGTGTGTGGGCAGGTATGGTCGGTGACTGCTTAGTCGGCCCATACCTGTTATCATCCCGCATGAACTCCGCTAAATATCGGATCTTTCTTGAACAAATTCTACCAGGGTTACTTGACGATGTTCCAGAAAATGTGAGACGCAACATTTGGTTTCAACATGACGGGGCGCCTGCCCATTATGGAAGGTCTGTTCCTGACCATTTGAACAGGCGTTTTGGGCGTCGATGGATTGGCCGTGGTAAACCCGTTGCCTGGCCCCACGCTCACCTGATTTATCGAGCATTCATTTCTTTCTGTGGGGGCCCTCAAATCTATCGTGTATGAATCGCCTGTGGAGACGGAAATGGATCTTGTGGCGAGACTCGTCTGCGCTGCTGCTACTGTCAAAGAAACTCCAGGTATGTTCGACCGTGTCCGCCAATCCATGCTGCGTCGGTGTCACGCATGCATCGCGTCTCATGGTGGAACCTTCGAGCATCTGTTGTAACATCATGAAATGCATCCATCTCGTACTCCATTGTTAATATTATGTCAAATAAATGTTTGCCACTAATTACTGTCATGTGTCATTTCTGCTTCTTGTGCCTCTGCTACTACTTTCCCGTGACGTTTCCGGTTATGGGATCCTATGCGATTCACTTTCCTTTAGATGTTACCTACCTCCCCTAAACGTTTGTACCAATAATCTGAGACACCCTGTATACACTCTAAAAGGAAGGGGATGAATCTGATTGGTCCACTTCATATCGATGGTTCGACTGTTGATGATCCTGCTCAGATAGCAAACAAACTAAATGAGTATTTTGCATCTACATTCACACATGAGGAGTTATCAAGGTTTCAAAATGCTACAAGGTTATCAAATTTTAACAGGGTGCTTAATGATTTTGCAATAACTGAGAACAAAGTGGAGAAGAAATTGTTGAAGTTAAACATAAGAAAGGCACCTGGGATAGATGGGGATCTATCCAGTTATATTAAAGGAGGCGGCAAAGGAAGTAAGCAAACCCTTAGTCATAATTATGAGAGCATCCTTGGACTCAGGGGAGATCCCCACGGACTGGAGATGTGCAAATGTATCCCCAATTCACAAAGGGGGATCGAAGTGTGACACGAGTAATTACAGACAAGTTAGTTTAACTTCTGTTCCGGGTAAAATAATGGAGTCACTGGTTAAAGATGCATTGCAGGATCATCTAGACAAGACTGCAGCAATAATTCAGACACAGCATGGGTTTGTTAAGGGAAAGTCTTGTCTGACAAATTTGATTGGTTATTATGATGTGGTTACAAAGGAACTGGATGCAAAAAATAATTTTTATATCATATATTTGGATTTCAGGAAAGCTTTTGACACTGTTGCACATGGAAGACTACTGTACAAATTGGAACAGAATGGTATTAAGGGTAAGTTGCTACAATGGATAAAAGGATGGTTGAGTGGCAGAAGACAGAGGGTAGTAATCAATGGGTACTACTCTTCGTGGACTAATGTTATTAGTGGAGTCCCACAGGTTTCGGTGTTGGGTCCACTGTTGTTTTGCATATTTATCAATGATACTGATGAAGGTATATCAGGCTTAGTTTCGAAGTTTGCAGATTATAAAAAGGTTGGCAGGGTTGTTAATGACAGTAATGGCAGTGTGTTACTGCAACAGGATATAGAAAATTTGAGCAGATGGGCTGAAAAGTGGCAACTGAAGTTTAACATTGAAAAATGTAAAGTACTGCATATCGGTAGAAGTAATCCCCGAGAAACGTACCAACTGTGTGGTACTACACTTAAGGAGGTAGAAAATGAAAAAGACCTGGGAGTAATTGTGTAGTCAGATATGAAGTTTTCTGAGCAATGCAGACAGGCTGCCAGGGCAGGTCATGGGGTCTTGTCAATGATATACAGGAATTATGTTAGCAGGGAAAACGAGGTGATTGTCCCTCTGTATAAGGTAATGGTCAGGCCACGCCTTGAGTACTGCGTGCAGGTCTGGAAGCCTCATTTTAGGAAGGATGTAGATTTGCTTGAGCGTGTACAGAGAAGGGCAACAAGATTGGTGAGGGGAACGAAGGGATCCTCTTACCAGGAGAGGCTTAAGTCCTGCAAATTGCAGCAGCTGAAGACTAGGCACCTGCGATGTGATCTGATTGAGGTGTATAAGGCCTTGAATGGGTTGAGAACGCTGAATTCTGATGGGATTCTTACACTTGTTCAGCTTACCAACCCTAAGGGGGCATAAATTGAAATTGAGGAAGGACAGATGTAGAATAGATGTGCGGAATTTGCCTTTAGCCAGCGGGTGATTAATTGCTGGAACAAACTTCCATATGTCGTTGTGGAAGTTGATAGGTTAAATAGATTTAAGGAGGAACTGGACAAATATTTAGAGGGGATTGTTTTGTAATTTTTTTTTTTTTTTTTTTTGGCTGATGCAGCATAAGCTCATACGCTTGCTTTCTTGCATCACATGCCACTACTACTACTACAATCCGCCATGAAGTTCCTGGACTGGACAGTGTACACAGGCTGCTAGAACTGATCATGTGGGTCGGTAAATTTTTCCAGCCAAGAAAATAAGTGATTGTCCCGTTGTATAAGACACTGATGGTTATGCTGCATCTTCAATCCACGTACAAGTTTGGAAATTTCGTTTTAGGGCACACTTTGAAAATGCGCAGAGAAGAGCAAAAAGTGTAATGCTAGAGACATGATTGCATTTTAATTTTGATATCTGAAAAGCTACTGAAGCTAAAACAGCGTCAAGCCTCAAGGTCGGATAGTATAATACAACCAGACACATCGAAAGAGGAGACAGGTGAGTACCTCCATTGATTAATCATTAATGAGACCATCGTTAGATTCAGAGGTTATTAGAAAGTACGGACTGGAAAAGTGTCAATGTTTGCCAGTCCATAATTGAGGAGCTAAACAGTAATGGACAATTATTGATCAGTGAGTGTTACATTTGCGTTTGGTAGGATTATGGAGTCCATAGTTAAATGAGCAATAAAGCTCATCATCATAAGCCATTGTCGAACCACTGCAGTGGGAGAAAGTTCAACATGCAGTCTTAGCAGATGACAAGAAGGGCATATAGTGTTCTTATGATTTTTCGGAATTATGCAAGGAGAGAGATAGAGAGAAAATAGTTATTCCTGTCTATAGGACGATAGTGAAACCAACCTTGAGAAAAGCCAGGGGAGGGGGGTAAATTTATACTAGATAATGTAGCGTCCTCAAGTCATATCTGACTTTATGATCAAACATCACAGCTAGTCCTACATGCTGTTTGGCAACCGGTATCGGAGCATCTTCAATGGACAGCTGGATGTTGGATTTGCTTCTATAAAGACCTCAAAACGTATCTAAACAGATATAAAAGTATCTAAAGAAAACTGAACGGTGGAAAAATGGGAAAAGATCATGTGGTCTGACGAATATCGATTTAAATTTTTTTTTGCACCAATAGGTGGATGAAAGTGTGGCTGACCAATCTACTTAATTATTATGACGAAGTCATAAAACAGTTATATGCAAGAAACAACTCTGACGTTATTTCCCTTGACTTCGGTAAGCCTTTTGATACGGTTCCCAATGAAAGGCTATTATTTAAATTAGAGCTTCGTTGGGTCGAGAGCCCGCTAAAGATTAAAGACAGAGTAGTTATAAATAGACATACGTCAGGGTGGAACAATATAGCGAGTAGATTCTCTCAAGGTTCAATGTTGGGGTCACTTCTTATCTTCTTTAATAACTTCGATAAGGGAGTGCAAGGAAAGTTTTTAAAGTTTTCTGATGATGTAAATGTAGGAAGGGTGTTAACCACAAGGATCGGACCATTCTGCTTCAAAATGACAGATCAGTTGCATATATGTCTCAAAAATGACAACAGAAGTTTAATGCTGCTAAATGATATGTATTCTCACGGTACAAATCCATAGAACAGAAATCGTGAGTTACTTACACGCTTAGGGAGCGTGGAATTAAAAGTGGTCCAAAATGAAAAAGATTTAGAGATTAGGACTCTATTAGACATGAAATTTTCATTGCAGTGCAAACAGGCAGTTAGGAAGGCGCAGTCTATGATATATAGGTCCTGCGCAACAGTAGCGGATTAAGGTCGGTTGAGGCCTCGGGCGCAGAAGAAAATATTGGGTCCCTTAAAAAAAAGAGAGAGACAGGGAAAATAAAAATACATGTTAACCATTTTTTTAAATAAATAAAAAATATTATGTACTATTAATGTTTTATTTCCAATAAAATTTGAATATAATATATGTATAATATAATTAATAATAGCATAATAATAATCACAAAGTTTTGAACTAATAGTTGAACATATTAGTTCAACTAATTTGTTGGGGTTTTGCGAATAAAGTTGGGGTTTTGCGTGGGCCCTTCAGAAGTCGGGGCCCACGGCGCGTGCCGTTAAATCCGCCTCTGCTGCGCAAGTAGGAAAAATGATGCCTTTATTCCTTTGTATAAGACGATGGTTAACTCATTAAGAAAATCTTAATCAGTTATGCACAGTTAGTAAGGATTTTGACTAAAGATGAATATGGCTAAACCAAAAGTAATGATTAACAAGTATGCCACAGAAAGGGATATAATGATTGAAGGAGCAGTAATTAAAAAGGTGGAGTCATACTTATTTGGGACAAGTCATTAGCTGTAATAATGATAAATGGCTGGAAGTCAAGAGAAGAATAAATTTCAGATGGATAGTACGTATTCAGAAAATATAGTCACATACTAAGGAGCAATATCCCAATTTGTCTGAAATAAAATAATGAACCAATGTATACTCCCCACCATGACTTATGGAAGTGAAACTTGGGCACTCACCAAAAGAATGGAAGAGAAGCTGAGAACTACACAGTGAAGAATAGAACGAATTATATTAGGAATCAGACTGTTAGATAAGAGAAACACATGGATTAGGCAGCAAAATCAAGTAAAGGACATTTTTATCAAAACTAAAGAACTAAAATGGACTTGGGCAGCACACATAGCTCGAAGACATGATGAAAGGTGGACTAAGAAAATAACAGAATTACCCAAGAGGAGCTAGAAGAAAACCTGGAAGACAACAACGAAGATGGACAGATGAAATTCATGAGTTTGTGGGTAGTAAAATGGATGGCCATTGCACAAAACAGAAAGAACTGGAAAGGCCTTTATCCTGCAAAAAAAAAAAAAAAAAAAAAAAAAAAATGATATCAGGGTACACTGTAAATGATTACATCTACCCATATTTATTTTGTCAGTAAATTGCGTGTGTTCTCTAGTCGATTTGTCTATTTGGGGGAAAAAACCTTGCTATCTACGCCTGAGACCGACTAACTCAGCCACGGAGTGAAAAAAGTCCACTAAAGTTGCTCGCGTCATCGACGGGATTCGAACACGGGCCTTTTCCACCCGGTGTGCGGAGAACGGTGACAATACCACTGTGCTACGCGCGCAGACCCTTCATCCTGCAGTGTTTTGAAAATGGCTGATAATGATGATTAACTATAATTTCAATCAATTAGTTTGTCTTAAAGTTACATGAAATTCAGGGGGCGCTGCTTTCTTTGGTGTTATAAATTAATATTTTTTAAATTTATTTAGTTTATCTTGCAGTTACCTGAACTAAGACGGCGCTGTTGTCCCTATTTGTTTCATAATAGATAATATATGCTCGAAAAAATTCATTCTTTTATACTTAGTGCAGAATAGAGGAGAACAGGTATCCTGTGTGTTATGACACTCAGCCTAAAACACTGATGGATCCAATATCTCTCTATTACAGAAGATTTAGGAGAAGTCCGGTTGACCTGCCTCCCTAAAATCCACTCATGCACACCTTCTCGATGGTAAGTCCTGTTACGTCACTTAGGTGGCAACGAACGTGCAGAGTGGTTCTCTTCAAGACGCCTGGTCAGCGTGAAGAGGAAAAGACCAAACCCTCCAGCATATGACAGCACGATAAAAGAAATGGCCTTCAGTCCCAAGCAGCTTTCACTCTCCCTCTTACGGCAGCGAGAGGATCAGAGTGGAAGCAGAGGGTGCTAAGAATCTCTGGGTACGACCAGGCTGCCATGCACGGAAACTGAACTTGGCCTGTTATAACGTAAGGTCACTCATCGGTGAAGACAGGATATTAGAGCTGGAAAAGGAATTAGAAAATGTGAATTGGAATATCATCGGTTTGGCTGAAACAAGAAGAAGAAATGAATCACTTATAAGTTTATCAAGTGGAAATCTGCTGTACACCAATGGAAACAGTGAAAGGAGTGAAGGTGGAGTTGGGTTTCTGGTCCATAATGATTTTAAAAACAACATTTTGGAATTCAAAAGTACATCACCAAGGGTGCCAAGACTAATACTCAAGATTTCTAAGAGGTACAAGCTAAAGATTATAATGATTTATGCACCAACATCGAGCCATGATGATGAAGAGGTTGAAGAAATGTACATCGAAATTGAGTCTTCTAGATGAGCAGAAAACCCACTACACTATTATTATGGGGGACTTCAATGATAAGGTCGGAAAAAGGCAAAACAGCGCAGAAAGGGGAACTATAGGAAATTTTGGAATTAGTGAAAGAAATAAAAGAAGAGAAAGACTTGTGGAATTTGCAGAATCTCAAGGAGTGTCAGTAATGAACACTTTTTTCAAGAAAAGGGTGAACAGAAAGTGGACATGGAAGAGTCCAAATGGATTAACAACTAATGAAATCGACTTCATCCTCACTAACACAAGATATATTGTGAATGATATTACCGTCCTGAATAAGGGTAAATGTTGGAAGTGATCACAGAATGGTAAGATGTACACTTGATATAGATGTAGGAAAGGAAAGGAAAGGAAAAAACTGACTCGAGTAAATAATACAAAGGTCTTTGAGATAACAGAAGAGGAGAAAAAACAGTATGTACTGGAATTTAAGAATAAGTTTGAGCTTCTGCAGACTGCTCAGGACCAAGATATCGACGAGGAACATTACAACTTTCTGAAAGTGATAAAGCCCAAGAAACCTATAGGGAAAAAGAAATCCAAAGAAGAAAAAATTAGTCAAGAAAACTTGTCATGATGAACCGAAGACGACAAATGAAGAACAAGAAAAACACTGACAAGGAGAAAATTGAGTATACTGAGTTATGCAAAGCCATTAGAAAGAGACTCAGAGAGGACATAAGAAGATTTAACACAAGAAAAGTAGAACAAGCATTAAGGGAAAACAAAGGATTTAAATCAGCAGCCATGAGCAGTAATACAGAAAGACAAATGATACTGAAACTGAAGAATAGCGATGGTGTACTTATAAACAGCAGAGAAGGCATAATTCAAATAGCAGAAGACTATTATAGAGAATTATACAAGGAGCGAGGGAATGATGCCGGCAGTGGGGAAGATGGGTTGCAAAGTAGCAACACATACGACATACCCGATATTCTTCCTGATGAGGTAGAACATGCATTGAAGAAAATGAAGAATCAGAAAGCCCCGGGGGAAGATGAAGTTACTGTAGAGTTGTTAAAATTGGGAGGAAGAGACATAACACAAAAACTGGCAAGGCTCTTCACAATGTGCATTAGAAAAGGTCTGACGCCTAAGCAGTGGAATAATGCAATCATAGTTTTGCTGCATAAGAAGGAGATAAATCAGAAATTGGAAATTATAGACCAATTAGCTTGTTATCCCACATCTACAAGTTGTTCACAAGGGTCATTACTAACAGATTAGAAAGAATGCTTGATGAGAATCAACCGAAAGAGCAAGCTGGCTTTAGGACAGGATTCTCAACTATGGATCACCTTCACGTAATATTACAGCTAATGGATAAAGCAAATGAATATAAATCACCATTATGCCTGGCATTTGTGGATTATGAAAAGGCATTTGACTCCATACAGCATAAGGCAATGTTTCGGGCACTGGAAAGACAAGGCATAGATACCCCATATATTATGATTTTGAAGAAAATATATGAGGGAAAATATATGAGAGTGCTACCTCCTTTATTAGACTAGACAAAGACAGTATGAAATTTAAAATCCAGAAAGGAGTTCGACAAGAAGACACAATATCTCCGAAGCTGTTTACTGCTGCCCTTGAGGAAGCATTCAGAAGATTAGACTGGTCGCAGAAAGGAGTCAATGTGAACGGAGAGTACCTAAACCATTTACGATTTACAGATGACATTGTGGTCATAAGCCACGATCCCAGAGAATTAGAGGAAAATCTTAATCAGTTATGCACAGTTAGTAAGGATTTTGGACTAAAGATGAATATGGCTAAAACAAAAGTAATGATGAACAAGTATGACACAGAAAAGGAAATAATGATTGAAGGAGAAGTAATTGAAAAGGTGGAGTCATATACTTATCTGGGACAAGTTATTAGCTGTAATAATGATAAATGGCTGGAAGTTAAGAGAAGAATAAATTTTGGATGGATAGCATTCAGGAAATATAGTCACATACTGAGGAGCAATATTCCAGTTTGTCTGAAACGTAAAATAATGAACCAATATATACTCCCCACCATGACTTATGGAAGTGAAACTTGGACACTCACCAAAAAGAATGGAAGAGAAGGTGAGAACTACACACCGAAGAACGGAACGAATTATATTGGGAATCAGACTGTTAGATAAGAAGAGAAACACATAGATTATGCAGTAAACTCAAGTAAAGGACATTCGTATCAAAACTAAAGAACTAAAATGGTCTTGGGCAGGACACATAGCTCGAAGACATGATGACAGATGGACAAAAAAAATAACAGAATGGTACCCAAGAGGAGCTAGAAGAAAACCTGGAAGACAAAGGCGGAGATGGATAGATGAAATTCATGAGTTTGTGGATAGTAAATGGATGGCCAGTGCTCAAAATAGAAGGAATTGGAAAGTTGCTGGAGAGGCCTTCATCCTGCAGTGGATTGAAAATGGCTGATGATGACGACTTTTAATTGAAAAATTCTGTAAGGATGGTTTCCAATTTATTATTATATCAGATAGGATGAATTATTTTAATTATTATAATATTCTTACAAATGGCAAATTTTATTTAAATTATTCATACATTTAATAATAGTCATTACTTTTATTTCCTTATTCGCTGTATGATTCCTTTCGCCTCAAAGGTGGTACTTGTGCATATGTCCGTTCCGATATTCCCTGTCAGAGACTTGGTAATTTGGAATCTCCTCTTTTCGATCTTCTCTGGCTTAAAATCTCTCTACCTCATTGTGTC
This sequence comes from Mastigoproctus giganteus, assembly GCF_048544385.1. Classification (NCBI taxonomy): domain Eukaryota; kingdom Metazoa; phylum Arthropoda; class Arachnida; order Uropygi; family Thelyphonidae; genus Mastigoproctus; species Mastigoproctus giganteus. The sequence continues at coordinate 224,804,211 of NC_143581.1, read as the reverse complement.
AAATTAATCTGCTGTCTCTACCGTTCACCCAGTTCCACTAATCACTTGGAGCTCATTGACTTCCTCTCTCTTTGCAACGTGACTTTCTCCAGTCCAACTTTCCCAACAGTGAGGTAATTTTCCTTGGTGATTTTAATGTTCATAACTCCAGCTGGCTTCCGTTTTCTAGTCACACCGACCCAGTTGGTCGAGATGCTGAGGCTTTTGCAATTACTAATGACCTAGCACAGATTGTTCATTTACCTACAAGAATAACGGACAATCCAAACCATACAGCCAACACGCTTGATCGTTTTCTCACAAACAACCCTTTTAAGTACACGGTCGAAGTGAGAGGTCCTTTAGGCACCTCAGATCACAACTTGGTGATTGGTTCTTCTCCAATGGAGCCTTTATCTCATAGCTATTCCCAACCTCGTATTGTTTGGCATTACAAGAATGCAAAATGGGATGACCTGCGAGATTTCGTTTCTTCTTTTCCTTCGTTGGATTACTGTTTCAAAACTTCTGATGTCAATATTTGTTCAGATCGTGACAGAGAAATTATTCTTGCAGGAATGGAATCCTTTATCCCACACTCCACTTTAACATCTCGTCCTTTATCTCCGTAGCCGAGTGGTCAGGAGCACACGCTCCTTGAGTAGACCGGGGTTCAAGCCCCTGACTGCTGAATACGGTCGATTTGCCAACCCGCACTGGACTAGCGTGGCAGATTATTGTCCATTTCCCTGAACATGAATTATTGAGGAGGCTTCCATCCTGCAGTGTGTTGATAATGGCTGCAGTTTACCCTTTTATTGTATCAGAAAGAAGCCCTCAATTTGCTTCAGTTTATCATTTTAAATGGAAAACAAAATGAAAAGTTCACCAGATGCAAACTAATATTTAGTTGAACCGCCTCTGGCCCTGATGGCAGCAGCACACCGTCGAGGCATTGACAAAATCAATTTCTGAAGATAATCAACTTATAGTTCGTGGTTCCAAACACCAATTATGGCTTCTTGAAGTTCACGAAGAGTCTTTGGTTTCTTTCTGACAACTGCAGATTCCACACGATGCCAACAGTTCTCTGTAGGATTCAGGTCCGGGCTGTTTCCTGGCCAGCTAACAGTTGTAATGGATCGTTCTTCCAACCATTGTTTCACCTGTAACAAATGTAAACACATTAGTGTCGAACTCTAATGCAGAAATGAAGCTAAACTAACTACAGAAGTTCCTACTTACACTTTTCGCCCGATGTCAAGGAGCAGAGTCGTCCTGAAAGATGCAGTTACTTGGCAGGTTGAAATGGTCTCTAATGGTTGACAGCAATTTGCCTTATAATATAGCCAGGTATCCACTGGCAGCCAGATGGAACCTTTTATAAACTGCAGGTGACCTACTCCGCGATACGAAATGCAGCACCCCCATATCATTTGGCTGGTAGGGAATTTCACTGTAGACACCTTGCCGTCTGGATAGTATTCTTCACCACGTCTACGGCGAATCGTTTGTCTCCCATCAGAGCCATGTAGGTTGAATTTCTTCTCATCCGAGAAAATAACTGACTTACACTGCTCGGATGTCCATTTGACATGCTCCTTGCACCAAATTAATCATGCCTTTTTCAATTTTAGTAGCCGAGTTGTCAGGAGCGGGGTGCAGTAGCACACGCTCATTGAGTAGACCGGGGTTCAAGCCCCTGACTGCTGAATACGGTCGATCTGCCAACTCGCACTGGACCAGCGTGGCAGATTATGGTCCATTTCCCTCAACATGAATTGTTGAATACATGAATTGATGGAAGCCTCCATCCTGCAGTGGGTTGATAATGGCTGCACTTTACTTTTTTTTTACTTTTTTCAATTTGTGTGAGGAGGGGCTTCTTAGGACGACGGGCTACAAGTCAATTTTTGAAGAGGTGTCTTCTGACTGTTACTGCACTTGCTACCACTCCTGTATGTTCTTCTCATTCTCTTTTCAGCTCAGAGGAAGAAGCTTTACGGTTTTTAAGGCATAAGCGCTTCAAAACGCCGTCCTGTTTTGGCGTAGAGAGTCGTTTGCGTCCGGTTCCTTTTTTCTTATCAGCAGAACCAATATTCTTGAGTTTGGAAAGAATGCTACTCACTGTCTACTGATTACAAGACACTCTATAAGCAAGCAATATGACGGGAAGAACATCCTTCCTCACGTAATGCAACAATAGCACTCTTCCTTCCTGGCGTCAACTGCACATAACTCGCCATCCTGACACAAGCAAGGAATAACTGGAACTCTTGCAGAGGGTGCTTGTATAGCTGAAAGTAACAGCTGATGCAATATTACGTCATCACCTACGCGTGTCAATCTTATATGATGCAATCTGTAAGAAATATTGTCATATACCTACGTTATTCGGACGACAATTACAATTTTAAGGGGTGATGCAATTTCTTTCGGGTGAAAAGTGTAAGTAGGCGCTTCTGTAGTTACTTTAGCTTTATTTCTGCATTAGAGGTTCGATAGTAATGTGTTTACATTTGTTTCAGGTGAAAAAACGGTTGGACGAACGGTCCATTACAACTCTTAGCTGGCCAGGAAACAACCCGGATTCAGGTCGTATAGAGAAACAACAGTTCTCTATAGGACCTGAATCCTATAGAGAACTGTTGGCATCGTGTGGAATCTTGCAGTTGGCAGAAAGAAAACAAAGACCCTTCGTGAACTTCAAGAAGCCATAATTGGTGTTTGGAACCACGAACTACCAGTTGATTATCTTCAGAAATTGATCTTGGCAATGCCTCGACGATGTGCTGCTGTCATCAGGGCTAGAGGCCGTTCAATTAAATATTAGTTTGCACCTGGTGAACCTTTCATTTTGTTTTCCATATAAAATGATAAACTGGTAGTAGTTGTTGGCGCATCGGCTTCTGTGGCCATAATGCACCTCCCAAGGTTTTTTTGCAGTACTTTGATCCAAGCCCGAGGCGGGATTCGAACCCGCGACCTTTGGGCTGCCAGGCAGGCACTTTACCCGCCCGGCTAGCCCTTGATAAACTGAAGCAAACTGAGGGCTTCTGATAACATTTCAGCCATAATTGTCGTGTCTGCCAAAAACTGTTATATAAAGGTTGTAAATGCTCATTTTGGAATATTTGGAGAGCACCTGTCAAATATTACTTAGCTTTGCCTTAACTATTAATAAATATATTTTGTTTAAATTTCTATGTGTGATGCTAGTCATTAATGCAACATACCATCATGAAAAAGGGTTAGAGTAGGCCTGACGTAGCCCAGTAGTCAGGAGCGAGAGTGCATAGCACGCGTTCCTTGAGTGGACTTGGGTTCAAGCCCGTGACTACTAAATACGATAAATATTTGTATTGACGATTTATTGTAAACTACTGACTTGGTTGTTGTGCCGGAGTATAAACAGAAAATTTAAATGTGAAATTCCCAGGTGATGCACTTTCTTTGAACACCAGTGTATACGATAGATGATATACCCAAGTATATCGTCTCTGTTTTCGGCTTACCATGTCAAGCAAAAACAGTAGCAATGGCGTATTTCAACGATTTAATTGATTTTTACCTCTGTGCATGACCACAAGCGAATGGTCAACACGAGTTCAGAATTATACATGCCATTCGTTCGAACCATGTGATACTACTAAATATGTAGTGGCCTTGCAAACTCCTCTCACACTACGTAGCTGTCCCGAAGTATAAATAACCGTGTTTATTCGTAAAATTCCTTACTGTGCTTATTTTTATGCAGATAAACCACTTAGTTTATGTGCATGAAAATAAGATAATTTCATCCTCTTTGTAACCAATAGTTGCATATGCGGTAGTTAACTCCCTTACTCCTCCAACTGTACGTCACGTTGAAAGGAGTCTGATTCACTAAAACTGCGCATTTATTCAATACAATTACTTGAAAACTACCAACTTTAAATCTAAATAGTTGCGATTTGCACGTTATTTGTTTTTCCTGATTAGTGTTATGGGTCCTAGTGTTATTTGGCTTGTAATTAAGAAATGTTTAAGCTTTCGCAAACCCCAACTAATCTAAAGAATGTGACGTGAGGCACATGCGCAGTATCGAGAAATCAGAGCACCTCTGTCATTTGGTATTAGCAGCAGCTAACGTCACATCCATCCTGCAGTTTAAAACGGTCACTTAGGCGCGTAGAGCTATGAATTTTGGATTTTCCTAGATCATCATCTACTTAACGCCTGATATTAAGAACAAGACGTGTTATAGGATCATCCGTCTAGAGTTAACATGGCAAAAACGGTACGTATTTGTTCCTGTTTTACAGCTAAAAAATCTGTAGGGGTTTCCCGATCTCTACCTTTAAAAGGTAATTTCAGTAGGAAAAACAGTCTGCTGGTGAATCCATAAGAAAAACAGAAATCACAGTGGGAAACTCTTTTTCTTTTCTTGTCTTTAGGTACTTTCTGAAAATGTGTCTAAGAATGTTAGGATTATACCAAATTGGCTTTCTATTTAAGATTCTCTCTCTCTCTCTCTCGAATCTGTTGGAGGGTGTGTTTGGTACGTTTTGTTTCTTTGTTATGGATCGGTTGGGTAACCAACGGATACACGTATGTCAGATTTATGGATATGTAGTAGAGAACAGCTGAAATCTGAAACTACACCCCTGTCAATCAACTCGTTATTCTATCAATAAAATTTAGATTTTCGATTTTTCACGATCAGGAATATTAAAAATTTTTAGAGGCCCTTCGAACGAGTCATTGTCCTACGATAGTGCACCGTTGCTTGTATTTGACCATCTGTATCCTAGCAACAATTCTCAATATCGACGAACGTTGCCATGATAAATTACTAAAAATATCACAAGACCAGTATTTTGTGTAATGGCAAGCAATAAATTTTACTACGTTTGAAGTTAGGAGATAATATTTACTTGTGCTACTTGAGTAACTTCTGAAAACGTACCTTAATTTTGCACAAATACTTATGTATCTCAAGGTAATTAATCGCGGAGTGCATAATTAAAGAGACAGCGAGATTGCAGAGGGAATATACTACGAACTTTAGCTGCCCTACCGCAAACAACACTCCGAGGCTGTACATCCGACTGAAAAGGTACTTAAAATTACGCACTGTGAACAGTGAAGTGGTTTGGCAATCTCTCTCTCTCTCTCTCTCTCTCTCTCTCTCTCTCTTTCTATATAGTATTCTTGGGTTCGTGCCGAAGAAATTCATTTGCCGGAGTGTGGAATAACATCAGTGATGGTTTTAAAGAGTTCTGTCTTGTTCGGAGGAGCGACTATACCACACAGGCTCACCTTTACGTGCTCATGCCCTCGGGGTATCGTTCATACTGTTGCCTCTTATATGAAAAGAATGGACTTCACCCAGACGTCACGTTTGGATAAAGATGATGGGAAAAAGTGTCAGTTTACCATGAAAACTGAAGGTAGAAATAAGTTGTGTTTGCAGCAAAAGTAGCAAAAAGAATCTGTCTATAAAATGGAACAAACTGGGGCAGGAATTGAATAAGGCTTCGGTCCTTTTTCTGGATACATTCAGGGAGGAACTATATTCTACCACCTCCTAGGAGAAAATAACAACATAAATACTGTTTTTATGCAGAAAAGCTGTAATAAATTGGCCGCAGAATGAGCCATAACGTCTAGTCAGTGCTATCATTCCATATTGCCACTTTTATCATTAGTATTAGTATTAGCAACGGCCGCATGGTGCAAGAAAGCCTATGGCTTATGCTGCACCAGCCAAAAAAAAAAAAAAAAAAAAAAACCCGAACAAAACAATGATAAAAAAAAATAAAATAAAAAAATAAATAACTAAATAATAATAATTAATAAAAAAAAAAGGAAATTAAGCCTATCATCCTATGCGCTTCCCTTACCCGAAAGTACTATCCAGATGACCTTTGAATTTCCCCAAACTGTCGGCCTCTACCACCCATGAAGGCAACTTATTCCAGTAATTTATAACTCGCTGGCTAAAATAAAACTTCCTGCAGTCCAATCTAAACATTTCCCCCCGTAACTTGAATTTATGTCCCCTAGTTCTAGCATCATTTATAATCTTGAAAATTTTGTCCTCATTCATTTTACTGATGCCTCTCAGAGCCTTAAAAACCTCAATCAAATCTCCTCTAAGGTGTCTAGTTTCCAAACTCTGCAACCCACATATTCGAAGTCTTTCTTCATAAGGACGCCCTTTTGCCGATCTCACCAGGCGAGTTACCCTTCGTTGCACCCTTTCAAGAAGCTCGATGTCTTTCTTTAGGTGCGGTCTCCATACTTGAACACAGTATTCCAAATGTGGTCTAACATAAGCCTTATATAATGGGATTATCACGTCCCTATCTCTACTTGCAAAAGTTCGATAGATCATCGATAGGACACCATGGGCCTTCCTTGCAACCTGTTTACAATGCTCAGAGAATTTCATGTCTGACCGTATCGTAACATCTAAGTCCCTTTCCTCCAGTACTGGGTTTAGCTGAACTCCACCAAGTGAATAGGTTTTTTTGGGATTACTGTTTCCCAGTCGTAATACCTTACACTTTGTTGGATAAAAGCACAGCTGCCATTTTTCTGACCATTCCTGAAGTCTATCTAGGTTTATCGGAAGAAGCTCAGCTTGACAGTGATCATTAACTACTCTACCAATTTTAACATCATCTGCAAATTTAGACATCACGCCCTCTATCCCTTCATCAATGTCGTTTATGAAAATTAAAAACAACAGTGGTCCTAATACTGATCTTTGGGGAACCCCACTTCTTACATCAACCCAATCTGAGGAATAGCCATTTATCACAACCCTCTGCCTCCTGCCCTGAAGCCATCCTTCTATCCATCTAAGGATTTTCCCAGTGATTCCAACCTGTTCCAGCTTATAAAGCAACCGCTCATGTGGGACTGAGTCAAAAGCTTTGCTGAAATCTACATAAACAATGTCGAAATTATTCCCTAAATCCAGCTCGTGAGTGGCCCTTTCAAAACAGCGAACCAGATTTGTTAAACATGATTTTCCCTTTACAAAACCATGCTGAGTATCCTTGAGAATTTCAATTCGATCCAAATGATCCTGAATTCCACCCTTGATCATTGCCTCCATGATTTTCCCTACTACTGAAGTCAGACTGACAGGTCGATAATTTCCAACTTCACTTTTAGAGCCACCCTTATGTATGGGAGATACATTTGCACTTTTCCAATCCAAGGGAATCTCCCCAGAGTCTAGTGATGCTCGCATAATTAGCCTCAATGGTTCAATGCACTCGCTTGCCGCCTCTCTTAAGATTATAGAGTATATTCCATCAACTCCAGGAGCCTTACTGGTCTGTAGGCTCGAAAGCTTTTCATTAAATAATCTTGCGAAATTTCAATATCATTAATTACATATTTTTTAACTTCGCTCCCACAATTTCCCATTGCCACAAAAGGCTTTTCATCAAACGTGCCGTCAGGATTCTAAGAGAATACAACACAAATTCTAATAGTTTCAAGGAAAATTACGATTCATCCTCAACACGTTAAACATCTTTATCCAGAACCAAGACAGACTGGCAGGAATGAAGTGCAAGGTTAACTGGATGTATAAACTTCATTTAGGAACTCTCCTTCAGAATTCTCCTTCGAACACCTGGAGAAATTTCTACAAAATAAGCAGTTACAGAACAGGAGTTCCAGAATTACTATAATTCTGCCATGATTATCTGACGCATAATGATATGGCTCAGCAAAAATACAGGTTGTAGGCTCTGTGTCAAGCACAGTGTTCAACATGCAAGTATTAGCAAAGAAATAAAAGATTTAATAATTTTGAATCTTGTATTCAGAAGAAAAAAAAAAACTCAGGACACAAGATGGCTGAAGAGTTCTCCTGCAGTACCAAGTGTTCCACAATTTGGTCCGAGCGCATCTAAGAACACAGACAAACTACGAACTTTTACCAGACGTTTTCTGAAGAGGGGAAAACACCAACTGCAATGGTGTCAAGTTTTCACACATCATTCCTCGGCTTCAGCTACTCTCAAGTTGCACCATAAGTGAGACCGTTATCACACAATACCAATAAGTAATAATACAAGACAAGGGAACTTATAAAATGGTCACGGTGGCATTTGCAAAATCTACTGGACGAAGAACAGACTAACGAAACTTTCTTCGTTTATGATCTCACGCTGTCCAATGCATAAGTGTTGGACAGTCTCAAGAAACGTGTCGTGATTCAAATTACGCAGTATTCTCCAAACTGAAGGACAGATAACAAGCTACATAAATTGGTTACAACAATAACGGAATACAATCAGAAATCCCAAGATTTTATAGAATGCCTCCAAAATAATAATATTCCTACGTGCCGTAGGACTCTATGGGTACAGTGTGTATTTTTCGATATCGCATTTTCACAAGCCTCGTGGGCAGCACAGTAGTTATAATTGTCGTCCTCCCACACCTTGCGGAAAAGACCTGACTTCGAATCGCGTCAATGACATCAGGAATTTTTATAGGCTTTTTTTTTTTTTTTTTTTATAACGTGACTATTTGAAGATTAAATGTACAAGGCATAATATGACATGGGTTTAAATTAACTATTATATATAATATCGGTGTAGGTACACCATAGTTTACCCATAAATTAAACTATTTACATAGTGTGAAAGGCATCGATTTTAATTGTATCCCATATTGTGGCTACCTTCATCACAACGAGATACCAGGTATTGTATTACTTCGAATAAGTAACGCTTCTCTAGTAGAGAAGACTAATGTTATTTATTCTCAGTGTATACCACCATCCAGACGGCACTGTTTCAAAGCTGTTGGCCTATCATCGGTGGGTGGGCGGGTACCCAGATAAGATATGAGATACAATTAAAAACGATGCCTTTCACACTACATGCGTAAGTAGTTAAATTTATGGGTACACTGGTGTATATACACCGATATTATATAGATAACGTGATTAGTCGGTCTCAGGCAAGGATTGCACATTTCAAAGAAACTCGGGTTTTCGTCCATCAAACAGCACAACCGACCGATGAATATACCCAGATACAATATACAAAAACCTCATAGCCTTAGTTGCTTTGGCGCTCAACACACACATAACCTAATCTAACTGTTTTAATACTGTACTTATTCTGAAACAAAACTAGGCGATTCTGTTGCAATCAACAGAACTGTCTATACATTTACTACGCATGCATACAGAAACCGTGTTATTTGTCATTGCAAGTTAGTTTGTTTCTGAACTGCAAGGAGGTAACTACTGACTAAAATAGAAGACTACTACAATTTATAGCGAGACGTGCACTTTCACTTAAGAACATCAGGACTATTCTTCGCTGAGAGACTGCTGTTAAAATAAGAGCCTCACACAGAGCGCTACCTTAAGAAAAAGGAACTATTCGCGCTGGGTCCTAATAAACAGAATATATCCACTTGTTAAGGCCCCGCGAGACAGCATGTGAACCCATACTATTCCACCAGATATTGAAAAGTTAATAAATTGCATTCATAGTGAAAAAGGAAGACATTGCTTAGGGGGAAAAAACGCGCTTATCGCAGTACCACTGATGACCTCAATATACAGTGACCTGTATATGAGAGAAAACCACGAATAAGCAATGGCCAGTGGCAGGAATAGAATAACAAAATATAATTAAGTTGGAAAGAATGGCCTGAACCGTACATTTAGGTAGGATCTCATCCGGCTTATAAAAACTAACATAGATCCATTCTTGTGACCTGAGAATCAAAGTGGATGTTACAACCGGTGATGGTCCTAGATGGGAGTATAGGGATACCACCCCATTGCCTCATGATGAGCACAGTTGGTATAATCAAAGTCCTCCCATAGTGAAAGACCTGAGTCACGTCCAGTCAATGACGTGAGAAGCTTTTATTCACATTTTCCACAACGTGGCTAAGTTAGTCGGTCTCAAGTAGGTCAGCATGGTTTCTTCACCAGGAAACGCGGGTTTTTCGTACAGCAAACAACAAATGGACCACAGAACACACGCAGTTATAGACATTATATACAGCGCAATATGGCCTAGTTGCTGATGCACCCGAAATCCTACAACAACAACTGCCCCATCCAGTATGATAAAAATAATGTGATGTGATTTTTTTCAATGATTACCTGGAACTGCTTTACCCACCCCTTCCCTTTCAGGAAATCCAGAGATCGCCATTGGTTTTACCCATATAACGAAGCTGGGATTAATGAATTTGAAAAATCAGAGGGACCTTAAATAATTCTAAATTATCACTTTGTACAGTGTTTATGTAATTTATTAAAGCTACCTATCCATATGTAGTAGTATATTTCAGTGTGTTACTTTGATTATTAATAACTTAATAAAAGTGGACTTCAAAAGTCCACTTTTCAAGTGGACTTGGAAAGACCTTTTAGGGCTTGATATGTACGATTCCAAGATGTACAATGGCTTTCTGAAAGTTAATCTACCACTATGCTTGCAATGTAGAATGAATCATTATTCTAATTTATTATGAACTGTGGAAATGAAACGTGGTCCCTTAAGAAACAAATAGAATAGAAGATGAAAGTAACTGCCCTCGCGGGTGACACAGTGGATATAATCACCGTCCTCCCCAAACCATGTGGAAAAAGCTTCGGTTCGAATCCCGTCAATGACACGAGGAACTTTTATTAGATTTTTTCAATCCATAGCTGCCTTAGTTGGTCTCAGGCGTGGATAGCAAGGTTTTTCGTCCAGGCATATCAACCAAAGAATAGACAATTTATGGGCATATTACACATGGGAAAATTAGTTGGTTCTCGAGTGGCCCTAATATGACAAGTTATTAAATTCTTCCTTGAATTTTTCCAAGCTATCCGCCTCGGCTTCGATTTTCAGGCAATTTATTCCAATATTCCACAACACGCTGCTCGAAGATAACTTTCATAAAATCAAGCCTACTGTTGCTCCCTAAGCTTTTATAGTAGTATCCTCTGGTTCTTCTTTCACTCACCAGTGAGAATATCCCTCACTCATTCATTTTACTAATCGCCCAGGGCCTTATACACGTACTTCAATTAAATCCTCCCTAAGTTTTCCATTGCCAAACTCTATATCGGTGTTTAGTTGGCAATGCTGTTATTGCTTTTTATTTTTCCAGGAGGCCAACTGCAATTAAATTATTTTTCTATCATGGCCGCACATAGGACCATTTTAAAGGAAATAATAAAAACTACTTGACTTTTTTATTATTTTCTGTCATCAGTATCAAATAAACAGCGTCAAGAACTTTCAACTCTCATTAAATATTGATATCAAAATGGTATTTCGGTTTCATTATTTATTACTATCTCTTAGAGATTAACAAAGTGCATTACTGAGTAAATTATAAGATTTATTAAAACCGTGGGAATTCGCGATTTCATAATAAAACAAAGCTGTTAATGCACAATATCAGCAAAGAAACAAAAAAGCGGTAATTAAAAAACTCGCATGTAGTGCACGTGCAAGTGATATCATAAATCCAATTACATTCTCAACTCTTCATTTATATTCTGATGGCTGTAGGATAATGGGCTTTAAGCGTAACAAGGCGCTCAAATTATATAAAATATCTGTCTCTGCTTTCGAGGTAATGCTGTCAATTCCTCTTCGTGTCACCAACGGACACATATCCGGCACGCCCTTCACAGTAACCTTACTAAAATTAAACACGCGATTGTGATAAACTGCGGACCTCGATGTTTATTTTAAAAAATCGCAACCTTGCATGGTAACGAAATAATCTAGCTTAGTAGATTCTAAATTTGTCTTATTTTTCTTCATTACATCGCTCACAAATTAGTCTTTGTGAAATGACTACGTCTTAGGATTTTACACTATCACGATTTCTGATGTAAACACTTTAAGATGCAAATAGCATTAGCATTAGGACAGGCATACGATGCAAGAAAGCAAGCTTATATAGCATCACCCGGGGGAAAAAAAACCTTCCCATTTCACCCATCCATTCACTCCAAATGTTTTAGTTCTGTTTTGAACTTACATTAAGTTGTTGTTTTTTTTTTTGATTTGGTAGTTGTTGGCGCATCGGCTTCTGTGGCCATATTGCACCTCCCAAGGTTTTTGCAGTACTTTGATCCAAGCCCGAGGCGGGAATCGAACCCGCGACCTTTGGGTTGCAGGGCAGGTACTTTACCCACTCGGCTAGCCCGGTCGGCCATTAAGTTGTTGACCTCCACTTCAGCAGATGGAAGTTTGTTCCTACTATCAACCACCCACTGGCTAAAAGCAAATTTCCGCACATCCATTCTACAACTGTCTTTCCACAATTTGAATTTATGCCCCCTCAGGCGAGTAATCTTGAGCAAGGTAGTATATGACTCTCAGCAACCGGTGAAATGCTTATTGGAGGATTGAAGTGGTGGAACCCATGTTTAGCCTCCACAGCTAAGTTCCAGTCAATCCTCTCCCCATCTGTTCCATCTTGCAGTATGATTGACGTCTTTTGAGGTTATGATGAACAAAATGGTGAAATCCAAACTTCCTTACATTCGAGGGTACAGCTCTAAAACGGTGTTCGCAGGTCAGCCGCTAGTTAGTACACCGGACTGAACCTATTGGTAACTCTCTAGGAGGCTTCCGGATCAGCTAGTGTACAATCTTGCTGCTTCTACTCTGCCAGATAATGACTGGAGGGAGTCCGAGTAGTGTGTATGCGGGGGGGGGGGGCATTCTCGAGGCCACGTTATGTCAAGGATCTGTGTATATTTTTACTATGTGTACGCCATATCCAAAAATTTCATTACTTCACACAGCATGTCATGTCCCCCCCCCCCCCACTTTTTCTTACTATTGAATACACCATGAATTGTCAAACTGATAGAGTAAGCTTATCTGCGAAAAGATCTAAACCTCCGAAACACTTCTTAGTTCATTTCGCAAATATACGTGGTCTCAGTTCGAATCTTAATGATGCCCAATTCCACTCAGTCTACCAAACCCCATGTACTTTTTCTGATAGAATGTCAGTTATCGGTTGATTCAACGACTGCTCATCTCAGTTGACCAAATTATTCCTTTCGCCTCAAAGGTGATACTTGTGCATACGTCCGTTCTGATATTCCCTGTCAGAGACTTGGTAATTTGGAAACTCCTCTTTTCGATCTTCTCTCGCTTAAAATATCCCTACCTCATTCTGTCAAATTCCTCTGTTGCATCTACCATTCTCCCAATTCCACTAATCACTTGGAACTCTGACTTCCTCTCTTTGAAACTGGACTTTCTCCAGTCCAACTTTCCTAATAGTGAGGTAATTTTCCTTGGTGATTTTAATGTTCACAACTCCAGCTGGCTTCCATTTTCTATTCATACAGAACCAGCTGGTCGAGATGCTGAGACTTTTGCAATTACTAATGACCACACAGATTATTCGTTTACCTACCAGAACAGAATACCGGACAATCCTAACCATACAGCCAACACGCTTAATCTATTTCTCAAAAACAACCCTTCTAAGTACACGGTCGAAGTGAGTGGTCCTTTAGGCACCTCAGATCACAACTTCGTGATTGACTCTTCTCCATTGGAGCCTTTATCTCATTACTATTCCCAACCTTGTGTTGTTTGGCATTACAAGAATGCAACATGGTATGACCTGCGAGATTTCTTTTCTTCTTTTCCTTGGTCGGATTACTGTTTCAAAACTCCTGATATCAACGGTTGCTCAGATCATGTCAGTGAAATTATTCTTGTAGGAATGGAATCCTTTATTCCACATTCCACCTTAAAATCTCATCCTTTATCTAAACCTTGATTTTCCAATAAATGTGCTAAGGCTCTTCAAGAGACGAATGCTGCATATCGCAATTGGTTTGTTTCCAATTCTTCAGTTTCATTTTCTGCCTACACCAGAGCTTGCAACAGTTGTAAAGCAGCTATTAATCAGTTCAAACTAGATTTTGAACAGGCTAAGAGTAGAAAACTTGCTTCTTGCCCTATCGGTAGCCTAGAATTCTGGGCTCTTGGCAAAATTATTGGCCGCAACTTTTGCCCATCTCTGCGCTCACCTCTGTCAAAACCAGATGGTTCTATTGTCACTTCAGCTAAGGATAAAGATGACCTGCTAGCATCCCATTTTTCTTCCAACTCATGTATTAATGATCATAGAAAAACACCTCTCACCTTTCCCAGCACGCTCCATTCAATGCCTCCTGTGATCTTCCGTCAAAAGGATGTCAGCAGGATTTTGACCAATCTTCATTCAAGAAAGTTCCAGGTCCTGATGGTATTTCTCCATCTGTTCTCAAAACCTGCGCTCCTGAACTTAATCCTGTTCTTTGCCGCTTTTTTCACTTTCTAATTCCAAAAATGTTTTTCCTTCTGCTTGGAAATTTGCTCATATCCAGCCAGTTCCTTAAAAGGGTGACAAATCCCTCCCATCCAATTATTGTCCCATTGCAATTATTTCTGCTCTTTCCAAAGTAATGGAGAAATCAATTAACTGCCAACTCTTAAACTATACAGAAACGATTCGTCTGATCAACGATCGCCAGTATGGAGTCCGTCATTGTCGATCCACTGTTGATATTCTGGCTTATGTTACCCATTTAGGGACTAATTCAATGGAAAAGTTCGGTGAAACACAATCAGTTGCTCTTGACATCTCAAAGGCTTTCGATCGTGTTTGGCATAAAGGCATTCTAAACAAGCTTCCATGTTATGGTTGGCCAACTGTTTTTGGTAATTGGTCATCCAGTTTTCTCTCTGACTGCTCACTGATGGTACGTGGCTCTCTGTCTTCTAACTTCTCCCCTAATGCTGGTATCCCCACTCTTTTCCGCTTGTATATTAATGACCTTCTTCCGTTGCCCTGAAATCCTATCCGTAGTTTTGCCGATGATAGCACATTGCATTCCACTTTCCAGTTTGAGAAACTTTGCCCTGCTCAATCAGCTTCAACTTCTCGAATATCCGCTACCAATTCGTTAAATGACAATCTCCAGGTAATTCTTCAGTGGGGCAAAGCCAACTTAATTGACTTCAATCCTTCTAAAACTCAGTGCTATCTTATATCTCGCAAATTCCTCTGCACCTATGCTTATCTTTGGTGACACTCCATTTCTAGAAAAGATGATACATCACTTTTGTTGATTTCCCTGATTTCTAATCTCTCTTGGCACGAGCACATTACAAATATTGCTTCCTCTGCATCTAAAAAACGCGATTTTCCCTTTCGCTCTCGGCGTTACTTTTCTTCCAAACAGCTGTTCACTCTGTACAAATCGAAAATCCACCCAACCATGGAACATTGTTCTCACATCTCGGGCGGTGCCCCAAAACCTCTCAGGTTTCGAGATTACATTCAGAAGACGGCAATTAGGTTAATTAATGATTCATCTCTAACAGACTCTCTCCACTCTGTCTCATAGACGCACTGCTTCTGCTGCATGCCTTTTCTACAGATACTTCCATGCGCACTGTTCTTCTGAATTTGCTTCTATAATTTCCGCTCACTCTTTCAAAACAGTTCAAACACGTGTCGCCACCAACCAACATCCATTTGTCGTCAAACTTCAAACTCACAGAACCAACTTTTCATCTTCCTCGTTTATTTATTCAACTGCCGTTTTCTGGAACAAACTTCCTTCATATGTATTTCCTGAAAATTACTGTCTACAGAAGTTCAAGTCTAATGTCAACAAATATTTTCTTTCGTCTTCTCAACCTCCAACCCATGCACGGTACTAAGTACTATAGGTTCTAATACCTCTTGTGTTTTGGGGTTACATAAAAAAAATGCCATCAGCATTCAGCTTGATCAAACCATTCAAGGTCTTATACACCTCAATTAGATCAGTTCGCGAATGCTTAATCTCCAGAAGCTGCAATTTGCAGAACTTAAGCCTTTCTCGGTAACAGCAACACTTTGTTCCACTAACTCTCGTTGCCCTTCTCTGTACTCGTTCCAGAAGCTCTGTATTCCTTGGACTCAGGGGAGGTACCCATGGACTGGAGATGTGCAAATGTGACCTCAATTCACAAAGAAGGATCAAAAGGCGAGACAAGTAATTATATACCTCTTAGTTTAACTTCTGTTCCAGGGAAATTAATAGCGGCACTGGTTAGAGAAGCACTGCAGGATCATCTAGACAAGACTTCAGTTATAGCTCGGACACAGCATGGTTTTGTTAAGGGGGAGTCTTGTTCAACCAATTTGGTTGGATACTATGATGTGGTCACAAAGGAACTGGATGCAGGGAATAACTTTGATGTAATATATTTGGATCTTACAAAGGCTTTTGATACTGTTGCAATGGAAGACTGCTGCTATGGATAAAGAGATGGTTGAGTGGGAGAAGACAGAGTGGTAATCAATGAACACTGCTCTTCGTGAAGTAATGTTATTAGTGGAGTCCCTCAGGGTTCAGTGTTGGGGGTCCATTGTTGTCTTCTGTATTTATAAATGATATTGATGATGGTGTATCAGGCTAATGTCAAAGTTTAGACGATACGAAGGTTGGCAAAGTTTTTAAGGACACTAATGACAGTACGCTGCTGCAACAGGATCTAGAAAAGTTGAGCAGATGGGCGGAGAGGTGGCAAATGAAGTTTAACATTGACAAATGTAAAGTACTACATATGGGAAGCAGTAACCCTAGAGTAACGTATCAACTCTGTGGTACTACACTGACAGTGGTAGGAATGAAAAGGACCTGGGGGTTATTGTGCAGGCAGATATGAAGTTTTATGAGCAGTGCAGACGGTCTGCAAGAGTTGCTCATGGTGTCTTGTCAATGATATACAGGAATTTTTCTAGCAGGGATAAGGAGGTGATTATCCCCTTGTATAAGGCAATGGTCAGGCCACACCTTGAGTATTATATACAGGTCTGGAGGCCTCATTTTAAGAAGGATGTAGAGCTGTTGGAACGAGTACAGAGAAGAACAACAAGATTAGTGAATGGAACGAAGGGTTGCTCATACGAAGAAAGGCTTAAGTTTTGCAGATTACAGGGTTTGAAGACTAGGCACCTGCGAGGTGATCTGACTGAGGTGTATAAAGCCTTGAATGGTTTGAGCATGTTCAGTGCTGATGGGATTCTTCCTCTTGCTCAGAATAATCACCACCTGAGAGGGCATAAATTCAATTTGAGGAAAGAATGTTGTAGGATAGATGTGCGGAAGAGTGCCTTTAGCCAGCGGGTATTTGATTGAACAGACTTCCATCTTTTGTTGTGGAAGTTGATAGCCTAAATAAATTCAAGGCTGAGCTGGGGCCTGCCCATTCCTTTATACAAGGGGACAATCGCGACCTTATCCCTGCTAGCGAAATTCCTGTATATCATTGACAAGACACCATGAGCTACTCTTGCACCCTGCCTGCACTACTCAGAAAACTTCATATCTGCCTGCTGCACAATTACCCCCAGGTCCTTTTCATCCTCCACTACCCTGTGTGTAGTACCATCCAGTTGATGTTACTCTGGGATTACTGCTACCCATATGCATTACTTTACATTTGTCAATGTTAAACTTCACTTGCCACTTCTCAGCCCATCTACCCAACTTTTTCAGATCCTGCTGCAGCAGCATACTGTCATTAGTGTCCTTAAAAACCTTGCCAATTACATAAGATACAGAAAAATACAGAAGACATGTATTACATGTCTTCTGTATTTATAAATGATATTGATGATGATGTATTAGGCTTAATGTCCAAGTTTGCAGACGATACGAAGGTTGGCAAGGTTTTTAAGGACATTATTCTCAATATATAAATGATATATAAGACATGTATAAATGCAGTAGCGTATTATCATTACTGTAATTAATAACCTTGCCAACCCTCGTATCGTCTGCAAACTTAGAAATCAACCCTGAAACACCATCAATATCACTGATAAATACAGAAAACAGTAATGGACAAAACACCGAACCCTGAGGGACTTCACTAATAACATTAGTCCACGAAGAGCAGTGTCCATTGATTACCACACTCTGTCATCTCCCAATGAACCATTCTTTTATCCATTGTAGCAACTTGCCCTAAATGCCATACTGCTGCAATTTGTATAGTAGTCCCCCATGTGCCACAGTCTCAAAAGCTTTGCTAAAATCCGACTATATGATATCAAAATTATTTTTTGCATCCGGTTCCTTTGTGACCACATCACAGTATCCAATCAAACTAGTCAGACAAGACTTCCTCTAAACAAACCCACGCTGTGTCTGAACTATAACTGCAGTATTGTCTAGATCAGGGGTCACCAAACTACGGCCCGCGGGGCAGATCCAGCTCGCGTAGTCTGTTCATCCGGCCCGCCCCGCACTGTGCTACAAATGATCAAAATTTCTAAAATATATTGTAATTATTTATATGGAAATATAATAAATAGTGAATCAACGAAATACTACTGTTTCAATGATAGCTTGTGAGCGGGGTTTATACCTTGGCAACGGCGAGCGAAATCGGAGAAGATATCAATCTCGAGTTTCCAAAGAAAATTATTAATGACTTAAAAAAGCATTTTTTGGAAAGATTTTCAGACCTCCATAGAATTGAGAGTGATATTCTTTTGTTTCAAAATCCGTTTCATTGTAACGTTGATGACGTGCCAGTCGAACTACAGTTAGAGATCATTGATTTACAAGCAAATGACCTATTGAAAGAGAAACACAGAGAAGGAAATCTTGTAGAATTTTATCACTGCTTATCTGACAATGAGGATCGGAAGGTTAGACTGGTCGCAGAAAGGAGTCAATGTGAACGGAGAATACCTAAACCATTTACGATTTTCAGTTGACATTGTGGTCATAAGCCACGATTCCAAAGAATTAGAGGAAAATCTTAATCAGTTATGCACAGTTAGTAAGGATTTTGAACTAAAGATGAATATGGCTAAAACAAAAGTAATGATGAACAAGTATGCCACAGAAAGGAAAATTATGATTGAAGGAGCAGTAATTGAAAAGGTGGAGTCATATACTTATATGGGACAAGTGATTAGCTGTAATAATGATAAACGGCTGGAAGTCAAGAGAAGAATAAATTTTGGATGGATAGCATTCAGGAAATATGGTCACATACTGAAGAGCAATATCCCAGTTTGTCTGAAACGTAAAATAATCAACCAATATATACTCCCCACTATGACTTATGGAAGTGAAACTTGGGCACTCACCAAAAGAATGGAAGAGAAGGTGAGAAATACACAGCGAAGAATGGAACGAATTATATTGGGAATCAGACTGTTAGATAAGAAGAGAAACACATGGATTAGGCAGCAAACTTAAGTAAAGGACATTCTTATCAAAACCAAAGAACTAAAATGGTGTTTCGGCAGGACACATAGCTCGGAGACATGATGACAGATGGACTAAGAAAATAACAGAATGGTACCCAAGAGGAGCTAGAAGAAAACCTGGAAGACAAAGGCGGAAATGGATAGATGAAATTCATGAGTTTGTGAGTAGTAAATGGATGGCCAGTGCTCAAAACAGAAGGAACTGGAAAGGCCTTCATCCTGCAGTGGATTGAAAATGGCTGATGATGATCTGACAATGAGTTTTCAAAATTGAAGAAATTTGCCTCTGCTATGGCATCAGTGTTCGGTACAACTTATGTCTGTGAGCAAGCATTTTCAAAACTGAAATATGTAAAGTCCACATATCGAACAAGGCTGAGTGATGAACATTTAAAGGCAATTCTCTTGGTTGGGTGTAGCAATTCAAAAGCAAACACTGATGATATTTTAAAAGATAAACGCCAGTTCCTTATAATCACATTAATCTTTTCTGCTTATCTTATTCCTAATGTCGCCTTCCTTGATAAATAAATATATTTGTTATCTTTATTTTTCTATATATTCTTTATTTTTGCATATTTTGTGATTGGTAAATAAATATATTCTTTGTCTTCATTTTTGTTGTATTTACTTAATTGTACATATTGAACAAAATGATTATACGGCCCGCGCTCGTCAATCTCTCAGTTATCTGGCCCGTCGAGAAAAAGTTTGGTGACCCCTGGTCTAGATGATCCTGCATTACTTCTTTAACCAGTGCCTCCATTAATTTCCCTGGAACAGACGTTAAACTATCAGGTCTCTAAATACTCCTCACCCTTTGATCTCCCTTTGTGAACTGGGGACACATTTGCACATCGTTAGTCCATGGGGACCTCCCGTGAGTCCAAGGAAGCTTTCATAAATATGGCTAAGGGTTTACTTACTTCCTTTGCTGCTTGCTTTAATATAACTGGATAGATTCCACTCCACCCCAGGTGCCTTTGTTATTTTTCAATTTCAACAATTTCTCCTCCACTTTGCTCTCAAGTTATTACAAAATTATTTAGCTCCCTGCCAGAGTTTGATAAACTTCTGGCATTCACCTCCGTGAATAACTCCTCATGTGTGAATATAGATGCAAAATACTCATTCAGTTTCTCAGTTACCTCAGCAGGTGCATCAACGATCGAACCATTGTTGTCAAGTGAAACAATCTGATTCTTCCCCTAGAGTTTACATAAAAGTCTTTACTGTTTTTTTTTTTTTTTATCGTTTGCCAAAGATTTCTCGTAATCTGCATTGGCTTGCCTAACGTCCTTTGTGACTTGATTACAGACTATCTTATATCTACCATACGTATCTGTCTCCTGATAATTATATGCCGCCCATGAATTTTACTTCTCAGCCACGTCTTACTAGGTCATCTGACATCCGTTTAGGCCTAAACCTTGAACAATATTTCTTAGTTGGTATGAAAAGCCTAGTAGCTTCCAAGATTACTTCTTTAATGCTTCCCATTTAGAATTTGCTGTTGGTAACATCATCAGTTGGTCTCACCGTACAGAATTTAAATACTGGCTCAGACCACCGTAGTCACCTTTACGAAAGCAAAAACCCTTCCCTTTACCCCTGATGGTAGTTACCTCTTTGAGTAAATCCCACTTCAGCACACTGTGATCACTGCCACCTATCTGCAGATTCTTAATGCTTGAAGAATCACTACTGATAATCAGATCAAGAGTATTACTCCCTCTAGTTGCCTCCCGAAAATGCTGATGTAGAAAACAATCATCCAATAAATCCACAAAAGCCCTTCTAGTGTGTGAGTGACCAGTCCCCAAATTCCAGTCAATATCTGGGAAATTAAAATCTCCCATTATAAGACTCTGATTTACTGGCCCACTCTATTTCCCTGTACAGTTTCTTATTATACTCATCAGAGTCATTAGGCCTATAACACACTCCTACTCTCAATTTTGATCTCACAATGCTTATGTCACACCAAACTGACTCCACACTGCACTGTCCAGCGATGTCGACTGGCTTCACTTCCTTGGATTTTATGTGTTTCTTAACTAATAGCATAACCCCTCCCCCCCTTCCTATCCTGCCTATCCTTCCTGTACACATTGTACTCCCCAAATTCCATTTCTGCATTCCTTATATCTGCGTGACACCACGTCTCTGATATCCCAACATGATCAGCCTTTGATGTCTTCACCAGCACCTCAAATTCATTTACTAAACTCCTAACATTGGTGTACATGCAAGTATACACGCACCTGTTCTTACTCTTAGTTTCCCTAACACAACTTATGTATTTACTTGTTCCATGATGACTTCCAGCAACTCTTGAAATCCCCAGTACCTTGCTTTCCAGGCTGCTGCTCATTCCAATAAAACAGTGCAAGAACCACTTTCACCTCTGCCTGTGGCTCCCGTTAATCTATTAGTCTGTGAATCCCCCCAAGCTAGCAGTTTTACGTCTCATCTAACACTGCCTCAATAGCATCAGCAAATATTACTGCACGCTTTCTGTTTAAGTGTATCCCATCCCTGTGGAAACAAACAATCTGTTAACAAGCACAGACCACGCTAAAAAAAAAAAAAAAAAAAAAAATTCTACCCCATGAGCCTTGCACAATCTCTTCGAGGATGAATTGATATACTCTCCTCTATATACTCCCTCCTATCGTATCTGGGAAGAATTGCAGACGCTTTCAAATTTAACCTTAACTCGCGACTTTTTTAACATTGACCTGTACTTGTTATTTAAGTCCGCAGATCTACTCTTAATGTCATTAGTGTCAACATGTACAACAATATCACCCTTTGTCCCCTTAAAAAATGATATCTACTCTACAACGTCATCAACTTGTTCCCCTGGCAGACATACCCTGGTCTTGTTCCACCTATCCTTTTTGCACAATATATTTCCCGGCTCCAATAATACAGTCACCGACAATAACTAGCTCCTGCGGGACCAGCGCATTCTGCCCTGAAGGTTGCCGGTGTTGCCTGATGCACAAACGTGAGCCGTGGCGTTGAGTTGGGCAGCTAACAGTTTGATGGGCCCTCCATTTCAATTCCTTCTGGGGCATCTAGCCTACTCTTCAAACTCTCATAGACGCCCATCAGAAAGCTGAGTTGGCGCCTAATTTCTTTATACTCTGTGCACCTAGAAAATACAAAGACATCCTCCTTGGCTATATCATGTCCTGTTCCAGAAATCCGCAAACATTTCAGAAGTACACATTTTTTTAGGCTGTTATGGGTTTGAGAATCGCGCCCTTCGGTTCTCCCCCGAGCCACAACACTTCCGCTACTTTATGCATGTTGCTTTGCTGCTCTAGTCTGGGACATGATTTTCCACTCAAATACGATGAAATTAAATAACAATTAAAATTAAAAAGGTTAATAAATTTAATCTACTATACTTTACAATATTTTACAGCAAAACACCATTACGTTTAATCTCCATGCAAGTTTTGGCTAGTTCATCCTTGGCTTGTGCATCACCTTGCCATAGGAGAAGTCGATTTACCAGAATAAACAATCAACGAGTGCACTTAAACAACATCTCTCTCTCTCTTATGTGATCTCCTTAGTAGACAAATTGGACAATGATAACTTTCAACTGCTTTCCTTCAATGTCGAATAAAACTTACAAATGATTTTCACAAGTTTTCAAATGAAACCTGCAATCAGAACAGAATGTTCAGTGTGCACAAGTGATTAAAAAATTCAAATTAGGGAAAGAAAGACCTAATATGAGACGGGAGATGAAGAATCTGGCATTTGACAGCTGCATACATATACCAATACATATCTACACCAAGACTGTGGAACAGTGAAAATAGATCATAGGGTCTATAAGTCTCGATTTACGTGTTTTTTTTTTTTTTTTTGGCACCATTATACGGTGAAAGAGTGGCGTGAACTCAGAAGCCATGTATCCAGACTGTCTCGTGTTCACCATTCAAGCGTTTGGAGGTGGTATCAAAAAAAAAAAAAAAAAAAATTATGATAGTGGTCACCCATAAATGATTACATCTACCCATATATTCATTTCGTCTGTAAATTAATAAGCTTAGTAAATTAATAAGCTTTGCTAAGAATCTTAATTTATTTCGTTTGTAAATTACATGTGTTCTCTGGTCGATTTGCCTGTTTTGCTGGACTTTTTCGTCCAGTTTCTGGGGGAAAATACTTTGCTATTTATGCCTGAGACCGACTAACTCAGCCACAGAGTGAAAAAAAGTTACTCGCGTCATCGACGGAATTTGAACCCCGGCCTTTTCCACCTGGTTTGGGGGAGAACGGTGACATAACACCGTGCTACCCGCTCAAACTGGAGGTGGTATCATACCATCCGAACATACCGTTAGGTCGTGTTACCTACAATATATATCGTTCTATCGCCATCGAATAAACTTAGCCCTGCGCTGCTTCATTTTTACTCGGATTGTTCTTTCAAGAACAACACGACTATCTACAATGCAAAAATATTGTATTGGAATGGTTCGAGGATTTCCAACATCAACTCTGGCCTCCTAATTTCCCAGATGTGAATCTAATTAAGAATGTCTGGTACATGTTGAAAAGGGCAATTCGGCTTGGCAGTTCTCTACTGACCACAATAAGCAGCTGACAAATATCTTGATCGGTAGAATAGGAGCAGAGTATGTCTACGGGGTGCAAAATTTGATGAGGTTTAGAGCAACTATCATCGTTCAAGGGCACAAAAGATGATATTGTTGTACACCTTGATACTAATAATATGAAGAGTAAAGACCCGAAGATTTACTTAAGTTTAGAGCAAAGTCGAGAAAAACTCGTGAGTTAGAAATAAATTTGAAATTGCCAGCAATTTTGCCCAGATACGATAGTTGGGAGTACATGATGAAAACCTTGTCAATCAATTCGGCCTTGGAGAAATTGTGCAAGGCTCATGGCGTAGAATTTTCTCACCATGGCCTGTTCTCGTTAACAGGAGAGACAGTTTGTACAGGAATGGGATAATATTAAATAGAAGGGGTAGAAGAATATTTGCTGATGCCATCGAAGCAGTATTAGGCGAGTCGGAAAATTGCTAGCTTGGGGTAGATACACAGAATAACAGATTAACAACAGCCGCAAGTAGATATGAAAGTGATTCTGGCATTGCTTATAATGGGACATACAGAAGCCTAAAAAACGAGTTGCCAGAGCTTCCATGGCCTTCTGAGGATCACCATGTGATACATAAATTATGGACTCTGTTAGAGTTACTAAAAAATATATTGAAATGTTTACCATGTCAAAAACAGTAGAGATATTAGAAACATAGCGCCACTACAAACATAAACAATGCGGAATTTGAATGTGGTGAGCATGTTATTAAAAAAAAAAAAAAAAGTGATATTAGGGCCACCTGAAAGCTAATTTATCTGCCCGTGTGTAACATGTCCATAAATTACGTATGCTCTAGTCGATTTGCCTGTTTTTCCTGGACAAAAATCGACTATCCACGCCTGAAACCGACTAACTCAATCACGAAGTGAAAAGAGCACATAAAAGTTCCTCGCATAATTGATAGGATTATAACCCGGGCTTTTCCATCCAGTGTGGAAAGGGCGATAATTATAACCACTGTGCAACCCACGTGAGGTTGTATGTGTGGAGGAAGGACAGTAAGGGAAAGAGTAATGCTAAAAATCATATCAAATCCAATCTAAGCCAGTGCATCCAATTTCCACAGTTGGCCAGTTCAATGTTGAGTCAGTCAGTTGTGATGTTACTTAAGCAGCGGGAAAACAAAAAATGAGAGAACGAGTGTGTGTTAGTTCAAATGACAATGATGAGTGAAAATCGAACTGTACAGAGAAATAGAGTGGGACAGTAAATCAGAATGTCTTATAATGGGAGATTTAATTTTCCATATGTTGACTGCAACTTGTGGGTTGGACACTCACACTACCATGTACCAAAATCTACCAAGACTTTGGTAGATTTATTAAAGAAGCAAACAGAGAAAGAAATACTCTTCATCTGATCATCTGCAGAGACTCTTCATGCACTAAAGAATATCTAGATAAAGTGGCAGATCTCAGAGCGTATTTATGTGGGATATATTTAAATATTCTCAAGGTAAGGTTTCGTACTTGCTAGAGGATTCCAAGGAAAGGATTTTGCTTTCGTAAAGGCAATTCAGTGGCCTTAGACAGTTTTTAAGTTCCTTTCAGTAGAACCCTTATGACGTTTCCACTGCACATTCTAAATGGGAGGAATTTATGGAAGGAATCATAGAATATACTAGGCTTTTCATATCAACTAAAGAGATCTAGTTCGAGGTTTAAATCTAAATGGATGCCAGATGATCTAATGAGACTAGTGGCAGAAAAGAAAATGAGTGAGATTATTATAAATTATAGGGGATATGGAATCCTATAGCAAGTACGAAATAGTCTGAAATCAGTTCACTAATGCAGTTAGACCAGTTAAGACAGATTACGTGAAGTCTCTGGCTAAGACTGAAAAGAAAAGAAGCAAATAATTTTTTGCCCATTTTAACACTACGAGGGGCGTTTGAAGAGTTCGTGACCTGAATACGAAGGGTTTATTTGAGGGGCCTGGTAACATGTTATTTTTCAACATTGTCCCTTTGGAATCAAAAATCAAAGGGGGCTATGCTGAAATTTGATTATGTCAATACACTTTTCACACCGATGCTGCAATGCGTTGATTCCAACTGCGAAGAAAGTTTTCGCTTTGGTCTCCAGAAACGCATCCACTTCAGCAATGACTTTAGAAAATGGATGCCGACCAGGGTTTTTTTTTTTAAATTAGGAAATAAATGAAAGTCCGATCGTGCTAGATCTGATGAATATGGCGGATGTTCCAAGATTTCAAAGTCGCTCTCATGTAGTGTAACCATTACAATAACAGGCTTGTGAACAGGGGCGTTATCTTGGTGGAACAAGATTCCTTTGCTGAGTTTTCCTCAGCGTTTGTGTTTTTAATGTTTTCATGCAGACGCCTCACAAGGTAAGTAATATTCCCATATTCCCCTGTGACTGTCTGACCTTTCTGAAGGTAATCCACATCACCAGATCCTGCACACTGTCAACAACATCTGGAGGTGGACGTTGCAGGTCTTGCACAGCGTGGGCAACATAGGTAATCTCCCTCGTTTAAATTCTGCTGCACACTTCTTAACCACGGAACAGGAAGGGAACATCCTCCTCCCTAATGTTGCAACCATATCCTCATGAATTGACTTTGGCGTTAGTCCCTTTTCCCAAATATTGGATGACTACACGGAGACAAATTTTGTCCATTTTTTCTCATTCACAAAACTTTGTTAAATTCAGAATCTGCAATTAAAAAGAGATGTCACTGAAAGGCATGAAACTTGTGGGTTACTATTTGAAGTGTTATTCTTTAAGTACAAAATTTTTTAACACTATACTACCACCTTTTCATACTAAGGCCATGAACTTTTCAAACGCATCTCGTAGAAAGAAAAGGATGAAGGACATTGGCCCACAAGATACGAACGGCATAACTACTATTGATTCTGTTCAAGTTGGTGACAAACTAAATAAATATTTTGCATCTATAGTCACTTGCGAAGAAATTTTCATGGGTGGGAACACCAAAAATACACCAAGTTATAGTTGTGCGCTAAGTGATTTTGTTATAGCTGATAAGAAAGAAATTGCTGAAGCTAAATGTAAATAAGGCACATGGAGCTAATGGGATCTATCCGGTTATATTAAAAGAAAAGGAAAAAGATAAACAAATCATTGGTGACAATCATAAGAGCAACCTTACATTCAGGAGAGGTTCTCATATACTGGAGATGTGCGTATGTGTCTCGCATTCACAAAAGGAGATCAAAGGGCAACGTGAGAAATTATAGGCCTATAAACTTGACTTCTGTTCTAGGAAAAATGGAGTAAGTACAGCATGGGTTTGTCAAGAATGGGAGATCCTGTTTGACCAATCTGATTAGTTATCACGCAGCAACAAAGGAGCTATGCAAATAATAATTTTTACTTCATATTTAGATGTCAGGAAAACTTTTGATGCTACTGCACATAAAAGACTGCTGTACAAATTGGGACAGTGTGGTATTAAGCGAAAGTTGCTACTAAGGATAAAGAATGGTGGAGTGTGAGAAGACATAATGGTTATCAATGGACATTGCTCTTCTTGGACTGTCATTAGTGGAGTCCTGCAGGGTTCAGTTCTGAGCTGCTTACTGTTTACAGTATTTAGTAACAATATTGATGAAGGCATTATCAGACTTAATGTCTAAGTTTGCAGATGATATAAAGATTAGCAGGGTGGTTAATGACAGTAATCAGGGTATGTTACTGCAACAAGATCTCGAAAAATTAGCCAGGTAGGATGAAAAGTGGCAATTGTCGTTTAACATTGGTAAATAAAAATTGTATATGGGCAGCAGTAATTCCAGAATGGCATAGGTTCTACCACACTAATCGGGTGGAGCACTTCATGTCGGGACTGTACAGTCCGACATGAAGTTCTCTGAGCAGTGCATTCAGGCTCCTAGAGCAGCTCATGGGTTCTGTGAATGATATACAGGAATTTCCAGCAGGTACAAGGTGGTGATTATCCCATTGTACAAGGCAATGTCAGGTCACATACTGAGTAGTGCATCCAGGTCTGAAAATTTCATTTTAAGAAATGATGTGGATCTGTCGGAACTTATTTCGAGAAGAGCAAAAATTAGTCAAGAACACAGAGGTGTACAGAACTATTACCATAAAAGAGTGTTTATAGATTTAAACGGATTAAGTATACTTAATGATGATGGTACTCTAAACCTTTCTCGCACAACGTACAAGGGGATATAAAATTAAATTGAAAAACAATGGATGCAGGTTATATGTTGGAAAATTTGCTTTCATGGAAGTGGATAGTTTCAATAAATGTAAGGAAGACTTAGATATATTATTATAGGGGATGGATAGATGGGGTGGTTTTTTAACCTATGAAATGTAAACTTGCTTCCTTGCATCATTCATCAGTACTAACAATAAAAAAAAGGATAAATTTGGAGATAGACTCCCTCAGACACATAGTGGAATCCATGTCATGGTGTATACGGGCTGTAATCGGACTGAAGTTAACCCAACTAGATACTGAATAAATGTTTCTAATTTTTTTGGCCAGTGAATGCAACCTTCTACTCGGGTACGATGTTCCATACGGAGATCTTCGCAATATGCAAAGTTCCATAATTTTCTACGTTCAAATTCGTTAAGTTTGTTTCGACGAAGCATGTCGACTGTGAATGCTTGTTTATTTGTACAACTTCATTTAATTAAAATGTGTTATTCACTATCCCGAACTTTTAGTAACATAGTGTAGACCTAATGCTACATTTTCATCGCCGAGTTAGGTGTAAGGAAATTGATAAATGTAATTTAAGTAACACGAAGAGCTTTTATATTACATGTGTGCTTATCTGACTAAACAGTCTACTGCAGTTACTCTGTGAATATTAGGCACGTCAAGTGCTGGCCGAAGGTTCTCTACGAGCTCACCATTTTACAGCATGATATTAAATGTTATAGAGAAGAAAAACATCTCGTACATTCTGTTCTGAACGGTAAGGCATAAGTATTACACAACGCTTCCAACATAAAAAAAAAAAAAAAAAAAAAAAACAGACAATTATTAATTTTTTTATTTCATTTAAAACTGATCTGCATGAAGAAATTATGTTAAAATGCGCCAAAGAAAGAAGAACTGTGTTAAATGTTTTGTGAAACTAAAATGGAAAAAATTATCTTTTTGTTTGTTATCCTAATAACCAGTAGGAAATTCTAAAACGCAACTGCAGATAAACACTAACATAAAAAATTATACAGGTTACAAGTGAACCCAAAAGCAGAGAGTTAAAGCTTATGTTTTCTTTGTTTCTTGTTCCTAGTCTCTTGAGAAACAAAGTTGTAAATACCTGACGAAGCTTCCTGCATTTACTTACGACTCTGTACACAATCTTTATTTCTTTATTACTTTATTTTATTTAATTATTTGAGATATAAACATATATAACAGAAATAGTAATACCTATATAGTGAACCAAGGAAACCACGGGCTTTTGCTGCACTGACAAAAAAAAAAAAAAAAAAAAAAAAAAAACATGTAGACAAGAAAATACAAATTATATGCTTCCCTCCTCATACATGCAACTATCCAGTTCACCTTCGAATTTATTCTAGTTCTGGAATTCTTTATAACTGTGAAATTTCCACCTTCACTCATTTTACTAATCCCTTTCAGTGCCTTATAAACCTCAATCAGGTCACCTCCGATGTGCCTAGTTTCCAAGCTCTCTAGTCCATATAATTGGAGTGTTTCCTCGTACGGTCCTCCGTCTGCCGATCTCAGCATTCGAGTTGCTCGTCTTTATACCTTTCGAGAAGCTTAGAATGTCATTTTCGGATAAAGTTTCCATAATTGAACACAATATTCCAAATGGGATCTTACAGTGGGATTATGACCACGGGCTTAATGCAGCAAAATGCATTAAGCCCGTAGTCATAATCTATTCGATATAAGCCCTATCTATTCGATAAATCATCGAAAGACACCATGGGCTTTCCTGGCTGCCTGTTTACACTGTTCAGAAAACTTCATATCTGCCCGTATCATATTCCCAGATCCCTTTTTTCCTCTACTGTTTTTAGTTCAACCCACCCCCAAGGGTAAAATTTATTTTGGGATTGCTCTTTCACAAATGTAAGACCTTGCATTTTGCTGCATTAAAACTTAGCTGCCATTTTTCTGACCATTTTTGAAACCTTCAAGTTATCCTGAAGGAGCGCTGCTTGGGACTGATCATTAACGACTCGACAAATCTTCACGTCGTCGGCAAATGTTTACCTAATGCCTTCTATCCCATCATCGATGTCATTTATGAAAATGAGAAACAACAATGGTCCAAGAACCGATCCTTGATGAACCCACTCCTCACTTCACACCAATCTGAAGCATATCCATTAATCACAAGCCTCTGCCTTCTGCCTCGCAGCCACCCAACGTAAATTTTCCAATAATCCCAACATGTTTCAGCTTATACAATAACTCTCATGTGGGACTAAATTAAATTTCTTGCTAAAATCCAAATGAACAATGTCGAAATTATTCCCTACCTCCAGCTCATGAGTAACTTTGTCAAAATTACTTGCTAAATACATGATTTCCCTTTAACAAAACCATGCTGTGTGTCCTTCAGAGCGCCATATCTCTTTAAATGTCAAGGGATTCCACTCTTAATCATTGCCTCTAAAATTTTTCCTACCACTGAAGTCGGACTAACAGGTCAGCAGTTACCAACTTCACTCTTAAAACTGCCTTTATGTATTGGCGATACGTTGACACTTCTCCAATCCGAATGAATCTCCTCCGAATCCAAAGGTGCCTCATAATTACCTCAGTGGTTCAATACAGTCCCTGGCGATCTCCCTCAAAACTGCCAGGTAGATGCCATCAACTCCGGGAGCCTTACTTGCCTTTATGGTCAAAGGTTTTTCTAATGAACAATCATCTCTGTAATTACGAAATTACTAATTTCATATGGCTCAGCCTCACTCGCACAGCCTCTTCTCAGTACGAAGGGTCTTTCGTCAGTAAAGACCAATGCAAAGTACCTATTCAATTCATCCGCAACGTCGTCTGGATTATCTAAGAATTTCCGAGTGCACAAGGGTGCGATCTCAGCTTTCTTCTTCGTTATAAATGTTTCGGCGACAAGGCCACTACTTCCAATATAGACTGAACGAGCCTTCACATAACAAAAGGAGATGTTAACTTTTATCTGCTAGCATGGTGTCTGACACATGCAACTTTTTCCAATTTTTCTGATATTTTCTCAAATCTTAAATAAAATGAAATCCTCCCCTTTACCTTTCCCTACTAATATTCTCTAACTGGACATACAGTATTTTCTGTTTTCATTTCGATATACTGTACTATGAATTACGAGACACAATTTTTGTTGGGCTTAACAGCCGCTCTTCTAGGCAACTCCTATCCCGCATGGTGTCCAAGAGACGTCAACGACAGATGTCTAATCATGTCGTAATGTTATGATTTCGTCAGCTAAACGCGGACAGCTGACAAAAAATACAGACTGTCAGACGCCACGCAAGCATCTCTTTC
The DNA here is from genome assembly GCF_048544385.1 of Mastigoproctus giganteus. Taxonomy (NCBI): domain Eukaryota; kingdom Metazoa; phylum Arthropoda; class Arachnida; order Uropygi; family Thelyphonidae; genus Mastigoproctus; species Mastigoproctus giganteus. Next base: position 224,772,780 of record NC_143581.1, on the reverse strand, counting down.
ATTCCGTGATCGGTGACCTGGAAAATTCTAAAAATGTACGATAAAAACTTTCGTTATTATTATTGGTTTTGCTCATTTATTTTCGTTCGATATTTTTAACTGGGTTTAGCGAATCAATTTATATATCACCGTTTTCGATTCAGTAAACAAGCTAAAAATTATTTTTTTTAATAATTAAAACAAACAAAACAGGGGGTTAAGCAGACGCCACATGAGTATCTTGGTTACAACTGAGGGGACGAGTGACCGAAGATAAGGGTGAAATGGATACGTACACATACCTGCAAGTTTACCTTTTAGGGCAAAAAATTTATGGAGTCCATAATTAAGAATGCATTGCATGAACGAGAATGGAATTATACTGAAATCGCAGGATAGATTTGTTAAAAGGGAAATCATGTTTAACTACACCCATTAGCCATTGTTAAGTTGTCACCAAACAACTGTATAAATTCAGTAAATGCAGGATAGCTATAATCGAAGTACATCACTCTGGGTGCCAGTAGATGGCAAACAAACCACGAATCATCCAGATATGGAATTTGAAAAAGAGAGCATCGACACCATGCAGAAACGAACGAAAAGTACAAAACAGTTTCAAAAAAAAAAAAAAAAACTGTATGCAGCCATAGTTGACACACAACAGTTCATTTGATCAAGTTACATTACAGTATGACGAAGCTACAGGTTTTGAAGATAAAACAGCTATATAAGTTATAAATGAGCTGTAGACGCAGTATAGCATGGACAACTATTGCCCGAAACATGTCCAGCGTCAATATACCGCGACAAGGTTTCCAAAAGTTAAGAGTCTATGCTGAGAGAAATCATTATTTTCTGGGCACGGAATTTTAGACACTTGTACCAAGGGGGGAATCCAGTATACAAATATCTAAATGACTCTTCCAAGTTTATTTCCCCACAAAAATATGCAAGTACCTTTGAAAAGACGACTCTGTTCAGGCATAAGGAGATAGAAAAATCGCTACAACGTATTTTCACAGTCTCAATATGGATTAACTAAAGGATTAGTATAATTAATTTAGGGCTATATAGCTTCAGGTTACGGTACGTTTATTACATATAAGTAAATGCAGTTTTTCCGGTTAAGTATAGAGATGAAGCAAGCTCCACTTACTTATATGTACTAAAGTATTAGTGTTTAATGAAAAAACTTTCGCTATGCAAAGGACATTGGGAATTTCCAGCTAAGCTGGAAGTGCTTAAACATACTTTCAGGGTAGTTTTAAGAAATTACAAGTACTGAAGAATGGTCTCTACACTGCGAATTGAATCTGCATGCTTCAAGTATTGAATTTCTCTGCGTCCTTCAAATACTGGGGGATGCAGAAAGAGTTCACAAAAAAAAATTGGTTTCATCAGCATCAGAGTTACAAAGAGAGGTTGCTGTTGCTCAATTTGGACAACGAAGTGGGCCACGATGTTGTGATTTCATAAGTACTGAACAGTATACCGAATTTATTTTTTCACTACGTACCAATACTGTTCACTACTTATATATTATCGCGTAGCTAAAAAATACTTTCAAATATAAGTTAATTCAAATTAATCAGCAAATAACAATATTTTTCGATAAAATAAGGTTCGGTTACCTTAAATTTGAAATAATATTGATCAAAAATGCATCGCCTCTACTTTCAGTACGCTCGTTATTCAGCATGGAATAATTCGACTTCTAGTTGACATATTTTCATGAAATTTATATTTTTAGATTTAAGCTGTTCCACCAAATTTCATTAAAATTGGTGAAAAAAGAAATCGGCTATGCTTTTTTTTTTTCGGAAAATCTCGATAAGCAATCTTTCAGAAGTTTCAGATATTCGGGATTACTCCATAAGGAAGAGAGTGAGATCAACACAAAATTTTAAGCGTATGTTCTTTTTAGTATCCTTGAAAATTTAGCGTAAATTACGATTCTTTATTCCCCTCCCTTTTTAGTATCCTTGAAAATAAGGGTAAATTACGATTCTTTATTCCCCCTACTCCAGAAATCTACATATCGCTTAGGGTGTTCGAACATTACTCGAGAAGAAAAAGTCGATTGGTCTCCAAATTTTCAGCGTATATTTCGTTGATTCTTGGAAAGGTATTAAGGGGAACTGTCGATTTCGCAGACCACTAAGTTCCTCTGCCTCCCCCCCTCCTCCAACGAAATCGGGCATTACCTGTAAGGGAAAACTCCCTCTCTCTCTCTCGCTCGCTCTCAACACTGCGAACATGAAGAATTTGAAGGGCTGGTTTTGGTGTTATTAATTTAAATGTATAAATTTATTATATCAATCACAGCACGTATGCATACAGCAGGCTTCCGTAGCCGAGTGGTGAGGAGCGGGAGTGTAGTAACACACGCTTGTTGAGTAGACTGGTGTTCAAACCCCTGACTGCTAAATACGGTCGATCTGCTGACCAGCGTGGCAGATTATGATCCATTTCCCTCAACATGAATTGTTGAGGAAGCTTCCATCCTGCAGTTTACTTTTTTTACGTATACCTTTCACTTTTGTATATTATTAGTAACAAGTTAATTAGTTATGTACTTTTCTCTATTATTATTATTACAGAAAATGAAAATTCAATCATTTAAGGAAGTAAAATTTAAACGCCCTGAAATGTAACTCACGGACACACATTATCACTATATATTAAAAAAAAAAAACAAAGTTTATGCTTATATTTAACCGTTTCTTAAGGTAATCCGTGTGATGAATGCTACAGTGCCAAGTACGATTCCACTGAAAAAATACGTTGTCCGGTAGTATACGGTATGACGGTTATTCGCCAGTAATGACGCGTGCGACCTCAAATTCGGATTGTGACAAACTTAATACAGTACTGTACAGTACTTTAAATACAAAACTCTCACATCCTTATTATTAGTACTTAATACTAATAACGTGGGTTGGCTTTTAAAGTGAATCCCCTCTAAAATTTAACAAAAGGAGGCTAGGAGAAGAGAGATAATTTAACAAAGGAGGCTGCAGCTGGGACCCTGGCGTACGTAAATATTAAAACCTAAAATATTTACTCCTTACAATTCAGCAGTTATATGCAAATTACCGAATAGTGAGCACGATTGTTACAGACGTTCGATTGGTTTCATACAGACAACGAAATGGACAGTAGACAACATGTGGATGACTTTACCCGAGGTCGAATAATTGGGAAGCTCGAGCAAGGTCGAAGTGCGAGGAGTGTGGTTACAGAGTTCGGTATCTCCCATAGCATCATCTCACGTGCGTGGTCGGCCTTCAGAACGACAAGTACAGCTGTTCGAAGGACCAGTGGTGGTGGTGGTCGTCAACGAAAAACAACGCCCAACGATGACCGCTATATACACCTACAGGCTAAAAGGGACCGACACCAGACAGCGGGATCGTTTGCAAACCAACTGCACAGAACACAGGATATCGCGGTTTACTGTGGCCAGGCGATTCCACAAAGGTGGACTGTTTTCCCGAAGGCCAATACGCTGTGTTCTTTTCACACTTGCCCATCGGGACACCGTTTACAGTGATGCATCGAACATAAGGACTGGACAGCAGCGCAATGGGGTAAGGTACTCTTTACTGATAAGAGTAGATTTAGTCTCAGCAGCGATTGTGGACGTCAGCTAATCTAGCGAGAGGTTGGCACACGGTATCACTCCGCAGACATCACTGAAAAGGATCGATATGGCGGTCGAGGTGTTCTCGTCTGGGGAGGCGTTATCTTGGATGGACTTTCACAACTCCAGATACTGGAAGGCGGTACTGTAACCGGTGCACGCTACTGTACTGAGGTAATCTTTCCCCATGTGAGTCTGTTCCGAGGTGCCATTGGCCCCGAGTTCGTGTTTATGGATGATAACACCGCAACCACATCGCACTGCAGCTGTTCATATGCTTTTAGAAAGTGTTATTGTTGTTATTTTGGTTTTTAGGAGCATAAGCAACTAAGGCCATATTGCTCCGGGAATATGCGGTGGTCGTTCCCTGACCTTTCCGCATCCTCCGTATTTGGTGGTGACGGGCTCGAACCCCGGTCTAATCAAGAAGCGTGTGCTACGCACTGCTGCTCCTTCCCACTTGGCTACGGAGGCGCCTTTAGAGAGAGAGAGAGAGAGAGAGAGAGAGAGAGAGTGTGTGTGTGTGTGTGTGTGTGTGTGTGTGTGTGTGTGTGTGTGTGTGTGTGTGTGTGTGTGTGTGTGTGTGTGTGTGTTTAGGGGCGCATAAGCTGCCGGGGCTATAGTGCGCCTGCTTTTGAAAAGTAAGGACATTGTTCGTATGTATTAGCCTGCCCGTTCCATCGATCTAAATGCCATCGAATACATATGGGCCGCTCTGGGGAGACGCCTAGCGGCACGTCCACACCCACCAGAAAATGTTCAGCAGCTGAAGATGGCGCTGACAGAGGAACGGACGCTATTACCGCAAGAACTTATCAATAACATTGTTCTAAGTATGGACAGGCTGTGCAAAGCCTGCATCGACATTAGGGGTGGCCATATCTCCTACTGAGGACCACCTCTTCCCTTTGTTCCATCTTTGGCAGTGATGCATCTGTATCATGGCAGCCAGTGCTATGTTGCCATTTTTGAATAAAGTCCTTCTGTACCGTTTTGTTTCAGTTGTGTCGGTATTGTTTCCTTCATCATTTCTGTACTTCACGAGGTTCCTTTAGTATGCTTTTCCCATATCCAGGTCACTCCTATGAGAAGCTACAGGTGAAAACCTGACTGGTCCTTAAATTTTGCACACCAGTATATTTTATTCTTATAATTTTATTTATTTATTTTTTTGTTATTTTATTATTATTTATTTTATTATTATTGTTTATTTTATTATTTTATTTTTGGCTGGTGCAGCATAAGCCATAGGCTTTCTTGCACCATGTGGCCATTGCTAATACTAATCCCATGTGTCTTTCTTATGTTTAACTTCATCAATTTCTCCTCCACTATGCACTCAGTTTATACAAAATCATTAAACACCCTGTTACAATTTGATAAACGTCTGGCATTTTCCTCCCTTAATAACTCCTCATGTGTGAATGTAGATGCGAAATACTCATTCAGATCGTCAGCTATCTGAGCAGGATCATGAACAGTCGAACCATCGATATCAAGTGGACCAATCTGATTCAACCCTTTCCTTCTAGAGTTTATATAACTAAAGAAGTCCTTGCTGTTTTTCTTAGCATCCTTTGCCAAAGATTTCTCGTAATCTGCCTTCGCTTGCCTAACTTCCTGTGTGACTTCATTATAGACTATCTTATATCTATTATACGCATCTGTGTCTCCTGATAATTTATATTCGTCCCATGAATTTTACTTCTCAGCCATGTCTCACTAGGTCTTCTGACATCCATTTGCCCTAACCTTGAACGTATTTCTTAATTGGTATGAAAAGCCTAGTAGCTTCCACGATTACTTCCTTGAATGCTTCCTATTTAGAATTTGCTGCTAGTTAACATCATCAGTTTGTCCCACTGTATACAATACAAAAACTGTCTAAGACCACTGTAGTCTCCTTTACAGAAGAAAAACCTTTCCCTTTACCCCCGATGGTAGTAATACCTTTAAGTAAATCTCACATCAGTATACTGTGATTACTGCCCCCAGTGCTTCCTTTATCTGCAAATTCTTAATGCAAGAATAATCACTAATGTTAGTCAGACCACGTCTTACTCTTTCTGGTTGCCTCTCGAACATGCTGCTGCAGAAAACAATCATCCAATAAATCCACAAAAGTCTTGCTAGCGTGCGAGTGACCAATCCACACGTTCCAGTCAATATCTGGGAAGTTAAAATCCCCCGTTATTAGACAATCTGATTTATTGGCCCACTATTTCTCTGTACAGATGTTCGTTGTACTGATCGGAGTCATTTTTGCTTTCCCAGTGCTTATGTCACACCAAACTGACCCAACATTGCACTGACCATCTCTGTCAACTGGATGCACTTCATTGGATTTTGTGTTTCTTAACTAACAACATAACCCCTCCTCCCTTCCTATCCTGTCTATCCTTTCTGTACACCTTGTACTCCCCAAATTCCAATTCTGCACTGCTTATATCAGTGTCACACCATGTCCCTGATATCCCAACAATATACGCCTTTGATGTCTTGACCAACTCTTCAAATTCATCAAATTTATTTACTATACTCCTAGGATTGGCGTACATGCAAGAATACATATTGGAAAGATGAAAGAAGATACTTGTTGACATTAGACTTGAATTCCTGTAGATTGTGACTTTCAGAAAATGCATATGAAAGGTTTTTCCAGAAGACGGATGTTGAAATGATAAATGAGAAAGAAGAAGAAAAGTTTGTTCTCTGTGTTTAAAGCTGGACAGTAAAATGATGCTGACTGGTTGCGTCACGTGTTTTCACTAGTTTGGAAGAGAGGGCCGGAATTATAGAAGCCATCTCAGAAGAACCGTGCCCATGGAAATATCTATAGAAAAAGCATGCAGCAGAAACAAGGCGACTATGAAATAGAGAATGGAGAGACTCTGTTAGAGATGAGTCATTAATTAATCTAACTGCCCTCTTATGAATGGAATATAGAAGCCTGAGGAGGCACCGTCCCTGATTCGAAAGCTGTTCGGAAGAAAAGTGGGAAAAATATTCCATGGTACGGAGGATTTGCAATTTGTACAGAATGAACAGCTGTTTTGAAGAAAAGTAACGCCGAGAGCGAAAGAAAATCAAGTTTTTTAGATGCAGAGGAAGCAATATTTGTGATGTGCTTATGCCAAGAGAGATTAGAAATCATGGTAATGTCTAATAGAGATATGTGATCTTGTCTAGAAATCTGAGTGTCATTGAAGATAAGCAAAGGATAAAGAAACCTTTTTTGCGAGATATAAGCCAGGTCTGAGTTTAAGATGTTTTTCAAAGGAGCAAATAATATGAACATCTTAGAAGCAGGAAAAGATGTTAAGTGCATTGAATTTTAGCAACAGAAAAAAAATTCGAATTATAATAAGTAATTAATAGTTTTCTGCATACTTTGACACAGAACGCAGTTTTAACAAATAAAACTAGGAGGTCTCTCACTGTCACTTATGGCTTTTTTCCCGTGTGGTGTAAACAGGCAGCCAGGAAGGAATATCATATTATATCCGACCTTTTTTTTGCGAGTAGGAAAAGGGATATTATTATACAAAAAGAAAAAACTTTTAGAGAGAGATTCAACAGAGCAGTAGTAATCACTGCCTCTACATCCTGAAGGATGATTTAGAAGTCGCAAACTGCAAATCTCGGCAACTAAATACAGTACCTTGGAAGGGGGTTGGGGGCGGACTCGACTGATATGCATTACCTGAGAGAGTTATATTTTCGTCAGTTGGAGAGACTAAGGGCCCCAAATATAAACTCTGAAGGAACAACAAAAGGTTTGATCTCATAAAGTCTGCATTCGGACGCAGCGTTGAAGAACAATAAATTATCTCTCCAGTCTGTCAAGGTTTTAAGGAGGAACTAGACAGGCATAACCTGAAAACGGAATATGAGTGAATGGAGAAGTTTTTTTTTTTTTTTTTTAACTTTTTGCAACATTTGGCCATTCTAATGCTAATTAACACAATCACACTTTCAAGATTACCATCACCCAAAACTTAAATGAGTGTGCATAAATAGTCGTACTACAACAGGACATTCGAAAAGGACACCAACTTAATCAAATGAATACCAGAAATGTATGTAAGTAGAAGAAATTTGAAACAGCTTCACGACTTGTTAAAAAGTAAACATATGATTGAGCTAGACACGTTCTTTTTCTGTTGTTTGCCTACAAACCTGTGATCGTAATAGAATAAAGTGCATAAATAGGAAAAAGTAACTGTACAGATTAATCATACAGAGAACCATTTACCTTCACAATGAATTGCTATGTTACTGTACTCCTTCCAATAGCACTTCCAAATCTCAACACAGAAGCGCGTTTTGAAATAGAGCACATGCGGAAGCAACTTGTGAGGGTGTAGAATCAGTGTCGGAAGCAAATCAATCAACATGGACCAGAAATCTACGTGGCACACTTTCGACATATCTTGAATTGTTACACGGTGTCGACACAGTTATTACAACAAACTCAAGAAATGAATGCGATGAAATAAAGTTACTTATTAACAGGCGCCGACTTCTCAAAGTATCATTAGTTTATCAATAACAGAATTCATATAACTCCGTAGTATTGCCTCCATGCCTTCGACTTCATCGCTTATCTCTGTATACTCTGTTTTCTTCCCGGTCGAATATACACACGTAAAAATCCCGATGGAACATTACTAATATAAGATATTTGGATTGTATATTTCTATGCTTCGAAGTGATGATTTCAATTACGAAATCATCTCATATGACAAATTATCCTTATATCTTATTGTTCTTTTGATTCGGTTAAATTATTCCATTATGCTTCTCTATATTATCGTAACTTATTTTCTTCATTTCAATGTTAAATCCCCGTATTTTGGTGGATGAGTACTTGTACTAGTTTCATAAATAATCATGCTCCTTTGTTTGCACATCAAACAAAGGAGCATGATTATCTTGAAGTGTGCAACATCTGAACACTGGTCACATCAGAAAATATTAACATCGTTTCGGGACTAGAGTATAAATAATATCGTTCAAAAAAAAGAATGCTATACAGTAGGCCCATTTCATTGCAAGAATATTAAAGAAACGTTTCGGCGTTAATACACGGTAATCACATTAAATTACTGACTAAGTGGCAAGTAATTTGTTCAATGAAATTAAATAATACTGTTAAAAATAAAAACTCATATTTCTGATTGATATTTAATCTTTCTATAAAAATCGGCATTCTGAAATAAATTTTAAAGTTTTCATTTTTACAGAAAGGGTTCGACTGTATAAAAAGTGAAAAAAATCAAAACGAGACGATAGTGTCGCCATCTAGGAGGTTAAATGTTCACTCTGTTAGAATTTAAAAATTATAGGCATTTCTCTGCTTTCAATTTCTATCTTGGTGAAATTTTTATCCCTCCAGTGATAGACATCGACTTTTTACTCTCAAGTTTTAGGCTATTGCCGTGTTAAAATTGGTTGGTTGTACACTGCAAGTTTAAAAACACCCGAATAAAATTATAATATAATAAAATGTAACGTCTAAAAAAAAGTTAAGACATTTACTTTGTGCCATATTTTCATTGTCAGATTTGCGACGATGATGGTCAGATTTTCTGAAAATCCGATCGACATGGTGATTATACAAATAGTGCTGACGAATTAACTGAGGAGACATGAACAGTTGGAGGAATTAATAAGGAAAACTAGATCAGGAGACAAGGTGATAATTATAGGGGATTGGAATAAGACGGTTGGAGAAAGAAGGGAAGAAAAGACTGTGGAGAACTGTGGTCTAGGTGTGAGAAACACAAAAGGCCAACGCTTAGGAGTTTTGTACAGAAGAAAGACTAATGGTAGCAAATGTGTGGTTTACCGCACCACTCCGCAGAAGACATACATGGAAGAATCCTGGCGACTCGCGAAGGTACCAAATTGATTACATCTTAGTTAAACAAAGAAACCGTGACCAAGTGAGAAAGCAATGTCCTATCCTGGAACGGACGGAGATTCAGACCACTCACTCGTGAAGATGAATGTGATACTAAAATTAAAGCGCCTGAATAAAAGGAAATCATTCATGAGATGGAACATTGAGAAATTTAGAGAGAATGCAAAAAAAAATTGTTTCAAGGTCTGACCAACGTTATAGCTACTGGGGAGACCACGAACAATCTAGAGCAAATTTAGTCTTAAATCAATCTAGTCTTAAAATTTGTAAAACTGCATCACAGGCACCGGAGAAGAGTGAAAAAATGAGGATGCCTTGGATCACAGGTATTTTAATGCAGAGAATGGATGAGAGGAGGAGACTGAAAGGCAAAAAAATGATGATGATCAAAGGAAGTATCGTACTTTGAAGAATGAAATTGATATAGAATGTACACTGAGTGGACAGAAATCATGGGATACCTACCTAGTAACGGATAGACCCACCTTTCGCCAGGATAAGGGCAGTCACACGGCGAGGCATTGAATCCACTAGTTCACGAAAGCGTTCCACAGGTATTTCCATCCATGTTTGCTGCATCGCAGTCTATAATTCCGTCACATTTCTGGGTGGAGGATCCAAAGCTCGAACGGATCTTTCCACAGCATCCCAAAGATACTCCATAAGGTTCATGACCGGTGAACGAGAGGCTGTTCCATGGTGGTAAAATCTGCAGAATTCTCTTCGTTCTAGTCACCACGGTTCTGTTGGGAGGCGCATTGTCCTGCTGACAGAGTCCATTGCCCTGTTGGTGCACGATGACCATGAAAGGATGCAATGGTCTGCAAAGATGGACACGTTACCTGGACCGTTCAGAGATGCGCCTAGACGTACCAGCGGTCCCGTGCGCCAGTTAAATCCCCCAGACCATTACCGACCGACCGTCTGCCTGCCTGCCTGGACCAGTTCCTTGTTGACATGACGGGTGCATAGCTTCGTGCTGCTTCCGCCAGATACGCACCCTCCCGTTCTCTCGAAACTGGAAACGGGACTCATCGGATCGGGAGACCCGTCTCCAATCATCCAAGGTCCAGTGTCGATGTTCTTTCGCCCAGTTGAGGCGTAGAGTCCTGTGCCGAGGTGTTAGCGATGGGACTCTGGTGGGTGGGCGGCTCCCATAACCTATTGCGGTTAATGATCGCCTGATGGTCTTGGTGGAGATGTTTCTGGTACCACCATCGTTGAGGTCGGCGGTGATTTGGCTGAAACAATGCGAGACAGACGTCGACGGCCACGTTCATCCACCACCTTTCTCCGCCCACAATGTATAATGATCAGAATATATTGATTCTAAATGATCTTAACGCTCAAGAGTTGGTAGCCCATGTAGAGTATCACTTATATCAGGCAATGCTGCAGTGTACTAAAATAAAACAATTCAGGGTGACCCCGGTTCCTTGGTGGACTCCGGCATTGACTGTGCGGAAGTCTCAGGTGCAAAGAGCTAGGAGAGTGTTCCAGCGGAATAGGCATTTGTCGGAGCGAGATGTTCAGCTGTTTAGGGAGAATTATAGATCCTTGCGCAGTGAATATCATAAGGAGATTGCTCGAGCTAAAATTGATTGTTGGCAGGGTCTTGTTAGAGAGGTGACTGATTTATAAGATCTCACGTGATAAGTTATTGCACGGAGAAATTTATAGTACCGTTATATCTGATGGAGAAGAAACTGACAATTGGTATAATACTGTGGAGCATATTGTTAAAAAACTTTTTCCTGAGGATGAGCTAGAGTTTGATACGAGAGATCAATCCAAAATACGTTTGGATAATGGTGCGTATGTGGGTTCATCTGAAATAAATCTTTTCTCCTTGTTGGAACTTGGAGCTGCTATTGCTAAACTAAAATGTTAAAAAATGCCCAGGCCTAGATTTGATTGAAAACAAAATGTTGATTAAATTTTATGATTTTTGTTGAAAATGTACAACAAATGTTTGTTGGAGATGACCTTCCCTAGATCTTGGAATATTGCTCTACTCAAGATTCTACCCAAGCCTGGTAAACCGAAGCGAGGCCCTCGGGCGTATAGACCTATTTCTCTTTTGGCTAATCTTGGGAAGTTGTTTGAGAGGCTGTTGGTTTCTCGAATTGTTAGAATGTTGATAGAAAGTCATATTAGATCAGATTGTCAATTTGGTTTCAAAAAAGGACACTCGACGGAGGAAGCAATTTTAGCATTGATAACTTACATAAAAGATTTTCTCCTGATAAGTATGTTTTGGTTGTGTTTGTTGACTTTGAGGGTGCTTTTGATTCTGTCTGGTGGGAGAGCGTGTTGAAGTCTTTGAGAATGGCTGGATGTGATAGGCACATCTATGGAGTTATACGTTCCTACTTCAGTGATCGGCTAGTGAAGGTTTGTGCAAAGCATTTGATGTTTTGAAAATATGTCAGTCGGAGATGGGGCAGACATTTTGGAATGCGAAGTTCTGGAATGAATCTGGGAGTTTCTGGAGGATCTAGAATAGTGTTGGAGCAAAAAATACAAGAAATTTTGGAGGACCTCTCCGAGTAGGCTGTCTTGAATAAATTTCGTCTAAGAAAACTAAGTTCATGCTATTCATAAGCATTTTGACTACAATCGTCCGCCCAGAGTACTATTAAATGGAAATCAAGTTCCCTTTGTGTCTAATATTAAGCATTTAGAGGTAATATTGGATGACAGATTAGGCTTTCATCTGCATGTGTTGCATGTCTGATAAACTCAAGGAATTTACTTCCTCTGTGATTCGTATTTCAAAGAAAGAATGGAGACTTAATAAAAGAACTATACTATGTCCTTGTACTATAAAACTATCTTTTTGCCAATCGTTGCCTATGCTGCAGGAGTGTGGATGAGAGCAGTGGTCAAAGTTAGAATTAGAAATAAACTCATGTCGCTTCAGAGATCAATGTTGTTGGCTTCGTTGCTTGCTCCGAGAACTATATCCAGGGCTGCGCTGCAGGTGATTGCGGAGTCCATTTCTGTTGACTTGTACATTGTTTATCGTGGAATGCTTTATGCACTGAGAAGAGGAATTCCTACTCATTCTCTGGATATTTCTATTGACCAGGTTGCTGGTATTAAAGAAGAGAAACTTAGAATCTGGAATGGTCTAATTGAAATATGGAGGACTCGTTGGAACTCTTCTGAGGTTGGAGAGATAACAAGGAAAATTATTCCATTGGCGGATTTTGCCATTTCGAAAACAGTTTCGCCATGGTTTTATCCTTCGATGTTTGCCAGTTATATACTGACAGGACATGGTTCCTTTCGTGACAAATTGTATTCAAGGGGATTGGAGCCAGATCCATGGTGTTCTTGTGGTGAGGCGGAGTCTTGGTCGCATGTACTGTTCCTTTGTCCTCTTTATGGTGTTGAACGGCGTCGGCTTATTGGAGAGATTTCTGATCTTGCTGAGGATAATGTACAAGTTCTTCTTAGTGGAGTATCTAGTTTTCAGGCTTTACAGACTTTTTCTGCTGCTGTATTTGCTAAGAGACTGATCATAAGGAATCTATCGGATATTGAACTGGCAGCGTATATGATCAACGTATGAATGCATCTAGGCTTGGTGGCTTCAGACCTGGCAGTGCCTTGTTTGTCTGTGGCTCCCGAGCATTTTTTTTTTTTTTTTTTCGGTTCTCGGGTTTGGGCGGCCTGAGACCGAGAATACAGGCACCCACCAGTATTGGCCTTCCTCTGGTGGGTGCGGGATTATGCTTTTGCACTACAGCTTAAAATAGTAGAAGCAGGTCCGGCTCCACATGCCGGGGACGGGCATCAGTTAGCAGCTGCTTTGTGTCGGCTGCTTCCTGATGACAAAGTGACCTGACATTAACAACATACTACACTCACACACATTTCTTTAACACATTTTTAATCCTTCCTATACAAAATTTTTATTATTAATTTTAAATATTCGCTTAAAATTGTTATCAACTCAAAATTTCTCTTGTTTTGAAAATTATTTCTTTTCTATTTATCAGGCCCATTTTACAGTTTTTCTGTTAACTATTTATGAATTAGGTGGACATGGGCACATGCCTAGGAACCACCCGGACATAGTATATACAAACATACACGTCCACAGCGTTGTCCATGATGAAATGTTATTCCGAAAATGGCGTATTCCCGATACACTCTTGATACTGTCGAACGGGAATCGTGCAATTTCTGTACCACCTCCGCGATAGAGTGACCCATGCGTCGGGCACTCACTATCACATCCCTCTTCCAAAGTCGGTTAACTCACGACGTTTATCCATACTGACATCGAATTACCGTCTACATGAATGCAGTGATACAGTGTACCTATATACCTGCCAAGCGGTGGGTTCGTCCACTAGCGAGAGGGGTGACAGTGTCGCGTTATCCAGGGACCAGGTATCCAATGAATTCTGTCTTTTCACTGTAGGACAAAAGGACAGTGGTGGACAAAGAACTGTCAAGATATTGAAACGCTTGAACAACAAGGTTGAATGGACTTGACACACAGAAAAATAAGAATTAACGAGAAAGAGTAGCGGAATTCTAACGAGAGCAATGCGAGATGAAAAGGGAATGAGAGTACTGAATTTTGAAGACAAAACGAAATATGGAGGAGATATGCTGAAGAACTTTATGAAGATTCCAGCACGTACACATGGAGTATTCCTCCGTGTGTACGTGCTTGAATCTTCATAAAGTTCTTCACTAGAAAAACAAGAAACCATGAAAGAGGAAATATCTAAAGATGAATTCAACTCAGCCTTAAAGTCTCTTAGCAATAACAAAGCAACAGGAATTGACAACATACCGGCAGAGCTTTTAAAATGCAGTGGAGAAAATCTGAATAAAGCCTTATTTGAACTAATAAAGAAGATATACAGGGATGAACGTTAGCCGGAGGAATTCTGCACATCAATCATAATCCTCATACCCAAGAAGATGACACCAACAGTATGCCAAGACTACAGAACTATACGATGCATCCAAGATTCTGCTGAAAGTTAAAGTCCGTATGGAGAGTCATATTGAACAATTTCTGGATGACTCACAGTGCGGCTTTCGCAGAGGCAAGTCGACGAGAGATGCTATTGGAAGGTTGGGAGTGTTGAGAGCGAAAATGTATAACATGGGAAGAAACCTCTATGTATGTTTTGTGGATTACGAGAAGGCGTTTGATAGAGCAATCTGGAGAGAACTGTTCCCATTGTTTGAGAAAATAGGATGCAAGAAGATTATTGGACTGATCTATGACTTATATAGAAGACAAAATGCGAACATAAGAGTAAGGAAGAGAACTGATAGAAAAAGTTAAAGTTAAAAAGGGAGTAAGAGAGGGATGCTTACTTTCACCTGGATTGTTCAATGTTTTTTTTCACCTGGATTGTTCAATGTTTTTACCCAAGTGATAATAAAGGAGGCACTTGGGAGTAAGAAGTGGGGGATTAAAATAGGTGAAAAGTACGTATAGGCTATTAAATTTGCAAACAATCAGGCTATACCAGCAGGTTGCCTGCTACGCTGCAAAAAATTATCACAACACTAAATAAGAAAGCGCTGACGTATGAAATGAAGATAAACATGATGAAAACAAAGGCAATGGTGAATGATAAAAGGTCAATTCCTTTCCGAATTGAGATCGACGGAGTAAGAACAGAACAGGTAGTTTACTTTAGGTATCTGGGGAGTTATTTGCACAAGATATTTCATGTCAAACTGAGATTCGAACCAGAACTGCAACGGCAAAACAATCTTCCAAGAATAAACTGTCGTTAATTACACAGAAGATGTCGCACGAAATTAGGAAGAATATAATAATGACATATTTGGTCAGTGGCACTATATGCAGCAGAGACGGATTCTTACAAAGATGTGGTGGTGGCGCAGGAGGGAAAAAATTCAATGGACTGAAAAAGTGTCAAATGTGGAAATATTAAGAACAAATGAAAATTCTAGGTATAATAAGATTAACTAGACTCAAATGGGTGGACCACATGATTCCACACAGTGGTTTGCTTCTGGATGCCTTGGAGGGGACTGTGGAAAGAAAACGCCCTACGGAAAGACCAAAAATTTCCTTCATCAGGACGTTGCTGGATAAAGCAGGACTTCGACGAAATTTTGAGAAACTAAAACAAATGGCGCAAGAGAGACAAAGATGGAGACAGCTCAGAGGAACTGACCAGTCACAAGACTGAATTACTGATGATTTTCATTGTGAAAAATTTTTTTAATTACACTCATGAGCCAAAACATTATGACCACCCCTGCTCCACTGGTGGGCGAATCCCATAACACCTAAGAGTGACGTTACCGACCAGCGAAGCATATAATTATAGACCAGCTAGTGCTTGTCAGTTCGTCAGAACGAAGCCCGTGCAATGAGAAACGGAAAACCTGACGTAGTTTAGTGTTACACGACAAGCGCCATCGGGGATATCCCCCATCTGGGCGTATAGCGAACTCCGTGTCTTATTCAAACTCTGTAATGCTCAGAGAGGGTGAGTTAGTGTGTTTTTGTGTTATGTAGTTTATCTGTCCTCTTAGCCAGAGGGCCCACAGAACACCACCGACTTCCTGTTTCCCGTCAATCGATGAGTGGAGCAGAGCCAGGAAGTACGGAGGAATAAAGTACTATAGAGGGGCGAAACCCGGGGTCGCCTGAGTTTTACCTAAAGATGGAAATACATTATGGTCCTACCTTCAGGCGAAACCAAAGAGGGTGAAGTAGAAGGGGAGACAGCACTTGGTGTGAGAAAAATAACGTCATAGGGCCAAGGTGCACTCTGTGCAGACAGCGATGAATAGGCCCGCAGTAGGCTACAGGCAGAATTCCCACACCAGTCCCCAGGGGAACTGTGTCAGCAACAAGCTCACAAAGTGCTAAGACACAATGTCAGCAGTCAATTCCGGTCTATTTTTATTCCACACTGGCTGAGCCAGTGTCTGCAACAATCCCGCTTCATACCATGGCGCGATATCAGCGATCGAATCAAGTAGCGGTTGTGGCCGGTCTCTAAGGGTCCCGGGCACAGTATCCTTACCCCTAGCTTTTTAGTCACGATAGGGGAAAGTCTCATCAGTGTGGTTACAACCGGATCAGGGTGAGCTCCTGGGGCCTGAGATAGTGCCGTTGGATTATCTAATAAATTTGAAGTTGTATTTTGAGGCAGTGCTAGCCATTAGTTAGAACATCTTATTGTAAAAAATATATGGGCATATTCAACCGGGCCTTGTTATAGTTTTGTTATATTATGAAAAGATGTTCATGGTCTTTTGGCACTGGGCCGATTTTGCCAATTGACTTCCATTGTCATAGTTTGGGCACTCATATAGTATATGTGGCAAATCTTCATTAGCACCGCAGAAGCGTAGTGGATCTTCAGACAACCTAAAACTATGGAGTTTAACCTTGAAGGAACCATACCTGTTAAGAAGAAAGCAATGTATACGCTGGGAGAGTATCATGAAAGGGCTTAGGGCAGACTAAAGCTACCTCAAGTAGAAACTTTTTAGTCGCCTCTTTGTGGTTTTGTCCCATTCAATTTGTCACTTTTGATGGAGTTCGGTGGCGAAGGCCGTTTTCTCCTTTTTTGGGATCGTTTGTCAAATCTAGAGCGATTCCCATAAATTCAGCGGCCATTTTAGGCCTCTATGGACAGCGAAAATGTACCTGATATTATCTGTAAAGCAGGTGTACTAATTGTACAAGCTCTGGTTATAGTTAATAATATTATTCTTTGTAAGGACTGTAAATTCGCTTCAGAGCAGTGAGTTGTCAGCCTGTATAGTAGTAATCTTTATAATAGCTTGCACAGAACTAGTAAAAGTGATATAGTCCTGTAGGAATTGGGTTTCGTCGGCAGTTTTCCGGATTTTTCAGAATAAGCCTAAGATTTTCTTGCTTTCAAGTGTCAGGGAATATTGCTAAGCAACTGTTGAATAATTCTAGTAGGTCGTCCGGGTAGCTTTCAGCGAATTTTTTGGTAACCTCGATCTCTAGCAGATCGTAGCCAGGACGTTTGTCTTGGACCTATCAATTGCTGCTTTTAATTCATCTAAGATAAAAGATAGTTCTGCGCTGTAATTGCTATATGTCGTTATCAAGATTTGTACTTGATCAGACGAAGTATGAGTTGAAGTACGGATAGTCATAATTATAGCAATAACGATGTCACATCTTTTTATTAGTGATGATCCGGAATACCACGCCCCAAGTGTCTGCATTGCTGGAGGTACCGGCTTTTTTTTTTTTTTTTCTTCTTTTCAGGTTTTTTTTTTTTTTTTTTTTTTCAATCATAGGTGTCTAAGACTTCCTCCGATTTCTATAAGCTTCTCTAAGTACATTTATTTCGTTTACTAGCCAGTTCCTTCGTAATATCTAAAATTCCTTCCTAGCCTGGTGTGCCTGTAGCTGGAGATTATGAGCTCGGGGTACCACCACGGGAGGGCACGTTTCCTTGTTTGTTTCTTCTGTACGGCAGTATTGAAGGCTGAGGTTATAATCTATGTTAATTTTCTTCTATGGTAATTTTGGTGAAGGTTTCTATAAAAATCTTTCTTTAAATTATTCAATTGGTTTAAAACCATGAAAGGTGTTGTCATAAAGTCCTCCAGCTGCTGACCGTTATTTGTGCCTGCACGATCTTCTGTGCGGCTATGCCATAACGTAGAGCAAGAGTGGGTATCTATGACAACCAGCAGTTTGAATCCTGGTAATAGAGTGAGCGCAGACTGCAGGTACACTGGTGTGCAAAACGTAAGGACCAACACTATTTCTAAAAGTTACAACCACAAAATCAAACGAAACAGCCTGTGGCGATTTGCATAACTGTGGCCGTTCAGTAGAAAGATGGTGCACATGCAAAAATTTTAATCGTGATGAGAGGGCTCACATAAACAGATAAAAGCAGCAGTTATGTGCAAATTACCGAATGGTGAGCACGATTATTACAGACGTTCGATTGGTTTCATACAGTGCTACAGACAACGAAATGGCCAGTAGACAACACTGGATGACTATAACCGGTGTCGAATAATTGGGAAGCTCGAATTCGGTACTGTAACCGGTGCACGCTACTGTACTGAGGTAATCTTTCCCCATGTGAGTCTGTTCCGAGGTGCCATTGGCCCAGAGTTCGTGTTTATGGATGATAACAAGACAACCCATCGCACTACAGCTGTTGATATGCTTTTGGGAAGTGAGGACATTTTTCGTATAGATTAGCCTGCCCGTTTCACTAATCTAAATCCCATCGAATACATATGGGACGCTCTGGGGAGACGCCTAGCGGCACGCCCACACCCATCAGAAAATGTTCAGCAGCTGAAGATGGCGCTGACAGAGGAATGGACGATGTTACCGCAAGAAGAACACCGCCTGTTCAACAGGTATGGACATGCGGTGCAAATCCTGCATCGACATTAGGGGTGCCCATATCTCTTACTGAGGACCACCTCTTACCTCTGTTCCATCTTTGGCAGTGATGCATCTGTATCATGGCAGCCAGTGCTTAGTTGCCATTTTTGAATAAAGTCCTTCTGTACCGTTTTATTTCCGTTGTGTCGGTATTGTTTCCTTCATCATTTCTGTGCCTCACGAGGTTCCTTTGGTATGCTTTTCCCATATCCAGGCCACTCCTATGAGAAGCAACTGGTCAAAACCTGACTAGTCCTTACGTTTTGCACACCAGTGTAGTTTATACAGGGAGCAGTGTCCTCTCCTGCTTGACAGTACACTGATATAACATGGAGAGAGCCAAATGATATGATTTGCTGCACAGGCAGCAAATGAAATTGCCTTTAGTCACTGTCAGTTTAGTGTTCCTGATAACTATGGCTGCCCAAGTGGTATTAGTAGTAAACTCTACAATTAGATACGTGCGGTTTACTCTTGAATCTTCTCTCAAGTGGTTGTAGAACTCTTGAACAGTTAATATGTCAATATGCTCTTCCTACATTTTGAGTTTTATTTGGTCAACGACGGCAAGCGCTCTCTGAGCGTTTAGCTCAACAAACTTTAAAGTATGGCACTTATGCTTATTGTGGTGTTGGGCCATAATTTATTTTACCTTTATATTGTTAAACGACTCTCTGATACACAATGCACTTGGAGTGTCTTACAGAGTGATGAAATTCCAACCGCGCAAGGGCTCACAATACCGGTCAACATCTCAATACCGGTCAACATCTCAATACCGGTAATTCGGTATTTTTAATTTATGAAACAAACCTGGATACCGGTATTCCAAAAAAAACATTTTTCGGATTAAATTATTTATTTTTATTTTATTATTTTTTTTTATGAAAACCCCAAACACGAGAGGTATTAGAACCTATAGTACTTAGTACCGTGCTTGGGTTGGAGGTTGAGAAGACGAAAGAAGATATTTGTTGACATTAGACTTGAACTTCTGTAGACTGTAATTTTCAAGAAATGGGTATGAAGGAAGGCTATTCCAGAAAACGACAGTCGAATGAATAAATGAGGAAGTTGAAAAGTTGGTTCTGTGAGTTTCAAGTTGGACAATAAATGGATGTTGGCTGGTGGCAGCACGTGTTCGGACTGTTTGAAAGAGACAGAGAGAGAGAGAGAGAGAGAGAGCGGAAATTACAGAAGCCAATTCAGAAGAACAGTGCCCATGGAAGTATCTGTAGAAAAGGCATGCAGCAGAAACAGTACGTGAATGAGACAGGGTGGAGAGAGATTGTTAGAGAGGGAATCATTAATTAACCTAACTGCCCTCTTCTGAATGGAATCTAGAAGCCTGAGAAAGATTTTGGGGGCATCGTCCCAGATGTGGGAACAATATTCCATGGTAGGGCGGATTTGCGATTTGTACAGAGTGAACAGCTGTTTGGAAGAAAAGTAATGCCGAGAGCGAAAGAAAACCAAGTTTTTTAGATGCAGAGGAAGCAATATTTGTAATGTGCTTGTGCCAAGAGAGATTACAAGTCAGAGTAATCCCCAAAAGATATATATCATTTTGCCTAGAAATCGGAGTGTCACCAAAGATAAGCATAGGAGCAAAAGAATCCTTTTGCGAGATATAAGACAAGACTGTTTTAGAACGACTGAAATCAACTAAGTTGTCTTTGCCCCACTGGAGAATTACCTGAAGATCGGCATTTAATGAATTGGTAGCGGATATTCGAGAAGTTTAAGCTGATTGGGTTTCTCAGGGCAGGGTTTCTCAAAATGGAAAGTGGAATGCATCGTGCTATCATCGGCAAAACTATTGATATGATTTCCAGTCAATGGAAGAAGGTCATTAATATACAAAAGGAAAAGAGTGGGGGGAAAGAACTGAACCTTGGGGGCCACCAGCATTAGCGGAGAAGTTAGAAGACAGAGAGCCATCTACCATCACCCTCAGTGAGCGATCAGAGGACACCACTCCACTCACTGGTTGACAGCCTAGGTGAATGGCGGTTGGCACGTTCTGTCCGGGGAATACTGCTCACGATACCCCAGTTAACGCTAGCCTACAAGCACAGAGAAACGTTTCCGAGAACAACATCCAGCGGACGCTCTTGTGGATAGGCGTACGGACTAGGCGACCAGTTCATGTGCCAACGTTGAATCGACCCCCTCGCGTGCAGTGGGCACATGAGCATCGTAACTGGACATTGGACGACTGCAAAAGAGTCGCCTGGTCTGATGAATCAAGGTTCCAGCTGCATTGTGCTGATGAACATGTGCATATTCGTTGGCGAGAAAATGAAGAACTTCAACCAGACTGGAGAGTTGGATGAAAACAGACCGGTGGCTGTGATATCATGGTTTTGAGAGATGTTTTCATGGACATTACCGGGTGATTTTATTCCCACTGAAAAAAACCGCAACCACCAGGATTCTACCTCTGCATTATTTCGGACCAAGCTTTGCGCTACTTGGTGACGTGTATCCAGATGACACTAACTCTTTCAACAGGACAACTCACCGCGTTACAAGGCCTGCACAAAGATATGCAGGATAGGTTCGCGGATCATGTTCAAGCATTTCATGTGTTTCCCTGGCCGCCAAATTCTCCCGACATCAATCCCATCGAACATTTGTGGGATGCGGTAGAATGCAGCATTCGCCACTCCACGCCAGTGCCTCGCTCCTTTTCCGAACTGCGGACGTCCTTCTGTCCAACTGGCCCAGGATATCTGAAAACGTCTTCTGCGGTCTCGTGGAGTCGATTTCACCGGTTATCGCGGCTAAAGGTGGCCGAACACGATATTAATTAATTGGTCATAATTTGGCTCATGAGTATGTATCTGTTATGCTTCTTGTTAGACTCCGGCTTCTTGTCGTGATGGACATAATGTACTTTATACTTTGTTATTTATTGGAATGGTATACTCAATAAAGATTTATTTAAATATTAATGAATAATGCAATTCCAGCAATAACAAACATGTTTCGGAACACAGGGTGTAATTTCAGCAGGATGGTGCCCCAGCATATTGTTACGCCGATGTCCGTGAGTGTCTCGAAACTAAGAACGGTTGATAGATCGTTGGGAACTACTGAAGGATAATCTCCAAGATCTAGATATCTTATAATTCTGGGCTCTGGTTGAGAATATCTTAAGGAAAAAGTGTGCAAGCATCAAGTAAAATTACAGTTGCTATTTCCGTTACTATATACCGAGTTTTTGAGAAAAGATGCTGTTCATGTATGCCTACAGAGTTGAACATGTAACCTAAACATTGCCATGAACTACATTCCTACATATTCGCCAACTATGTTGCAAATTTTCTTTTATGTTTGCCTAATAAACCTTTGGAGATACATCTCAGAGTTTATACGTTACAATAAATTTGAATCACTGTATTATTACTATTAAATAATCAACATTTTCAACATTTATATAAATTTCTTTTTAAAAAGTGCATACATTTGTATAAATTTTCGTAAATTATAAATATATTATTAATTTATTATTTTTAATTTGCAATGACTGTTATATGATAGTCCTATTTCTTTTATATGCATTAAAAAAATTCTGCAATAATAGGATTATATTTTCTTCCTCCTAGGTAACGCTATCATTTCTTCTGGCAGTAGTCACGGTGTCTCGAATCGAGATTAAAGCAATGGATGAAATGACCTACTCCAAAGGTTCCGGAAAGATGCTTCAAAAAACAGTTGTTTATGGTCAAAAAGCTTGGCAGGCTCAAAAACCATGGCAGTCTCAGAGGCAATGGTCGAGGCAAATCGGAAAACCGGCATTACACAATCACAACAACCAAAAACCTTTGGAACCTCCAAAGGAATTATTTGGCGAAGTTTCAAAGTTTTTAAATGAAGGCGACAGTCAGAGGTCATTGCAAGAAATTCAAAAGGAAATGTCTGGCCAATCGGTTCAAAAAGTATTATTCGATAAAAGTCAGAGATCTTGGAAGCAAACTCAAAAGGGAATATCTGAACAAGGTACACAAAAGGCATTAAGTGATGATAAGCAGAGCACCTTTCAGCATACTATGAAAGAGGTTGTCCAAAGTGCAGAAAAAATGTTCAGTAAAGATGAGAGTCCTTGGCAAGGAACCAAAAAAGAAATGTTTAGTGAAGATGTACAAAAGACGTCAGTAAGCGGTCCAAATCGGAGAACCTGGCGACGCACTCAGAAAGAAATGTTTAGCCGAAATGTACAAAAGATGTCAGTAAGTGATCGAAATCCCAGACCTTGGCAAAGAACCCAAAAAGAAATATTTGAAGAAGCTGCACAAAAAATGTTTGGAAGTGATCAAAATCAGAGACACTTGCAACAAACTCAGATGAGATTGTCTGATGAAAGCAGTAGGCAGAGTGGTCATGGAGTTGGATTCAGGAGATACGGGCATATGGGTAACAGGTACGGATATCAACAGGCGAACAATGACCATAAGCAAGACTATGCAATCAATGGGTATAGACCTGCGAAGATAGGATATGGTCTCCAGACGTGGGCTTCACGTGGTAACCAAAGGGATGGACAGAGCAATAATTACAGTTATGGACATCAGAGTAGCAAATATAGTGACAATAAAGAATATGGAATTTCCCAAACAAAGGGCGGCGGTCATTGGAAACACAATAGAGGTCAAGAAGCGTATGGTAGAGGGTGGAGGATAAATTAAAATACGTAATGGATAGTTTATTGATGGATGGATGGTTTACTGGAGGCGAGAATCTAAAGAATGGAATCTATACAGAAAGTCAGAAGATATCATGAAAAAATGTAAAGTTTTACCATGCACTTGTACAGCTACTTCAATATGCGAACGCCTGTTGTACTGTCCATCCAATAAAATATGCAATAAAATATTTTAAGTTTATAAATTTTATTTATTACCCTTTAAATTCTGCTGTTCTGGCTTTCATATTTCTAGTTCTTTATATTAGACACACAAAAGTAATACCTACAGTTTTTTTTTTAATTAGTTATCAAAAGTTTAAGTTGGATTTTCAGCTGACCATACCACGACCATATTATTTTGGAATACCAAAAAAGTCATTTGAATAGATGTTCATACCAAAAGAACAGGCGCCTCCGTAGCCAAGTGAAGAGGAGCAACAATGCGTAACACACGCTTCTTGGTTAGACCGGGGTTCGAGCCCGTGACTACCAAATTGGATGAAAGGGAACGAAAGTAGCCTTGCGCAGGCGAAGTTTTTATGGCTCCGGAAAACAGAGAAGTTTTTTCTGTTATATTAACTTATTTTCTAGGCATATTAGCTTTATATTCCTAGTTACGATACTTAGTTTAAATTTTAACTTAGACAGAGATTTTGTAGGTTATTACTTAGTATCAGCAAGGGAACGAAAGTTTTTTTTAGCTATATTTAGCCGCTTTATTGACTAATTGTTATATTAAATTATTTTCTATAAGTAGCTTGTAGACCTAGTCAAGAGCCTTGGTTTATTCTGAATTGCGACAGCGAAATTTTGGAATTTAATTAATACTTAAGTGTCCATAGATTTACAGTTCGTAACTTGCAGCTGTTGTTATACGATACGTTATATCCCGAATTAGATAGCGTTAGCTTAGTATAGTATATAAATATTATCAATTAAGCTGTAAAAATTATTAATCTTGTTAAACTTCATTGTCAATTAAATTGTACTTTTTAACTAAATACATATAACGACTTAGATTTTACAAATGTAACATTATTAATTAATACATAACTTGATACGGAAATTATATAACGAAACTCAGAGATAATACTCGATACTGAAAAAATATATATAGTGTTAAAACTGCGTTAGGATACAAGTTTAGGGTAAAAATTTTGTACTGAAATTGAATCGATATCATGACTCAGACCAGAGTAGCAAAGCAATAGGCTCAAGCTAACGGGAGAAGTTGCCCTCTGAATCACAGCCTTTAAAAATGCACTGCTTGCTTGATGTTTGTGGAGCCATAAGGTACAGGACATGATATTGCCAAGGATCTAAATTGAGGGGCCCATTAAGCTCTCACCTGCCCACATCAACGCCAGAACTTGCACTTGATCATCAAGAAAAAAAGCGGCAACTGCCAAGGCAGAATCCGCTGGTCCCACAGGAACTAGTAGTTGTTGGTGACTATTGTCAGGGAAACGAGGAACATGGTATTTAAAAAGGATAGGTGCAACACGATCAGGATATCTCTGCCAGGGGCAAAGGTTCATGACGTTGTAGAGCAGATATCATCTTTTAAGGGCACAAAAGGTGATATTATTGTACACGTTGGAATTAATGATATTAAGAGTAGGAGACCGGTGGAATTACTTAACAAGTACAGGCCATTGTCGAAAAAAAGCCATGAATTAGCAGTTAATTTGAAAATGTCTGCAATTCTGCCCAGACACGATAGGAGGGAGTATATGATGAAAGCCTTGTCGATCAATCCGGCCCTGGAAAGATTGCGCAAGGCTCAAGGGGTAGAATTTTTTTCAGCCTGGTCTGTACTTGTTAACAGGAGAGGCCGCTTCTACAGGAATGGGACACACTTAAATAGAAAGGGTGCAAGAATATTTACTGATGCTATCGAGGCAGTGTTAGGTGGGTCGGAAAACTGCTAGCTTGGGGGGCAGGTACAAGGACTAATAAATCAACTGTAGCCACTGGCAGAGGTGAAAGTGATTCTTGCACTGCTTCTATTGGAATGAGCAGCAGCCGCCTGGAAAACAAGATGCAGGGTATTTCAGAGACGGCTGGGAGTCACTGCGGTACAAGTCACTGGGTTTTGTTAGGGTAGCTAAGAATAGGAACAGGTGCATGTATACTTGCGTATACACCAATGCTAGGAGTTTGGTAAATAAATTTGATGAATTTGAGGTTTTGGTCAAAACATCAAAGGCAGATATTGCTCGGATATCAGAGACGTGGTGTCCACAGATATAAGGAATGTAGATGTGGAATTTGAGGAATACAATGCGTACAGGAAGGATAGACAAGATAGGAAGGGAGGAGGGGTTATGCTATTAGTTAAGAAACACAACATCCAAGGAAGTGAAGCCAGTCGACATCGTTGGACAGTGCAGTCGAGTCAGTTTGGTGTGACATAAGCATTGGGAGATCAAAATTGAGAGTAGGAGTGTGCTATAGGCCTAATGACTCTGAAGAGTATAATAAGAAACTGTACAGGGAAATAGAGTGGGCCAGTAAATCAGAGTCTTATAATGGGGATTTTAATTTCCCAGATATTGACTGGAATTTGTGGGTTGGTCACTCACACACTAGCAAGGTTTTCTGTGGATTTATTGGATGATTGTTTTTAACATCAGCATGTTGGGGAGGCAACTAGAGGGAGTAATACTCTTGATCTGATTATCAGTAGTGATTCTTCATGCATTAAGAATCTGCAGATAAAGGAACCACTAGGTGGAAGTGATCACAGTGTGCTGAAGTGGGATTTACTCAAAGAGGTAACTACAACCAGGGGTAAAGGGGAGGGTTTTTGCTTTCGTAAAGGCGATTACGGTGGTCTGAGACAGTATTTAAATTCTATACGGTGAGAAAAACAGATGATGTTACCAACAGCAAATTCAAAATTGGAAGTTCAAAGAATTTACCTTGGAAGCTACTAGGCTTTACATACCAACTAAGAAATATTGTTCAAGGTTTAGGCCTAAACTGATGTCAGATGAACAAATGAGACATATGGCAGTCACAAAGGAGATTAGGCAGGCAAAGGCAGATTATGAAAATTCTTTGGCAAAGGATGCAAAGAAAACCAGGAAAGAGTTTTTTACCAATGTAAACTCTAAAAGAAAAGGGATGAATCAGATTAGTCACTGGATACTGATCGTTCAACTGTTGATGATCCTGCTCAGGTGGCTAACAAACTAAATGAGTTTTTTGAATCTACATTCACACATCAGGAGTTATTCAGGGAGTGGAATTCCAAAGGTGAATTAAACTCTGGCAGCGAGCTAGATGATTTTGTCATAACTGAGACGAAAGTGGAGAAGAAATTGTTGAAGATAAACACAAGAAAGGCACCCGGGGTGGATGGGATCTATCCCGTTATATTAAAGGAGGCAGCAAAGGAAGTAAACAAACCCTTAGCCATAATTATTAGAACTTCTTTGGACTCACGGGAGGTACCCATGGACAGGATATGTGTAAATGTGAACCCAATTCACAAACGAGGATCAAAGGGCAACACAAGTAATTACAGACCTGTTAGTTTAACTTATGTTCCAGGAAAATTAATGGAGGCACTGGTTAAAGAAGCACTCCAGAATAATCTAGACAAGACTTAAGTTATAGCTCTGACACAGCATGTGTTTGTTAAGGGAAAGTCTTGCCTGGCCAATTTGACTAGATACTATGATGTGGTCACAAAGGAACTCGATGCAGGGAATAACTTTGATATCATATATTTGGATCTTAGAAAGGCTTTTTATACTGTTGCACAT
Source organism: Mastigoproctus giganteus (assembly GCF_048544385.1). Classification (NCBI taxonomy): domain Eukaryota; kingdom Metazoa; phylum Arthropoda; class Arachnida; order Uropygi; family Thelyphonidae; genus Mastigoproctus; species Mastigoproctus giganteus. The sequence goes on along the minus strand of NC_143581.1, from coordinate 224,745,342 downwards.
GGAAGACTGCTGCACAAATTGGAGTAGTGTGGCACTGGAGGCAAATTGCTCCTATGGATAAAGGGATGGTTGAGTGGAAGAAGGCAGAGTGGTAATCAATAGACACTGCTCATCGTGGACTAATGTTATTAGTGGAGTCCCTCAGGGTTCGGTGTTGTGTCCACTATTGTTTTCTGTATTTATAAATAATATTGATGATTGTATAACAAGCTTAATGTCCAGGTTTGCAGACCATACGAAGGTTGGCAGGGTTGTTAAGCACATAATGACAGTACGCTGCTGCAACAGGATCTAGAAAAATTGAGCAGATGGGCTGACATGTGGAAAATGAAGTTTAACATTGACAAATGTAAAGTACTACATATGGGAAACAGCAACCCCAGGGCAACGTATCAACTCTGTGGTACTACACTGACAGTGGTAGAGAATGAAAAGGACCTGGGGGTAATTGTGCAGGCAGACATGAAGTTCTCTGAGCAGTGCAGACGGGCAGCAAGAGTAGCTCATGGTGTCTTGTCAATGATATACAGGAATTTTTCTAGCAGGGATAAGGAGGTGATTATTCCCTTGTATGAGGCAATGGTCAGGGCACACCTTGAGTACTGTATACAGGTCTGGAGGCCTCATTTCAAGAAGGATGTAGAGCTGCTGGAACGAGTACAGAGAAGGACAAGATTAGTGAATGGAACAAAGGGTTGCTATTACGAAGAAAGGCTTAAGTTCTGCAAATTACAGTGTCTGGAGACTAGGCACCGGCGAGGTGATCTAATAGAGGTGTATAAAGCCTTGAATGGTTTGAGCATGCTCAATGCCGATGGGATTCTTCCTCTTGCTCAGAATAATCACCTGAGAGGACATAAATTCAGATTGAGGAAAGACAGATGTAGGATAGATGTGCGGAAATTTGCCTTTAGCCAGCAGGTAGTTGGTTGGTGGAACAGACTTCCATCCCTTGTTGTGGAAGTTGATAGCCTAAATAAATTTAAGGCTGAGCTGGACAGGTATTTGGAACGAACGGAGGGGTGAAATTGTAGCGGTTTTTTTTTTTTTTTTTTGGCTGATGCTGCATAAGCTTGCTTTCTTGCATCATATGCCTCTACTAATGCTAAATACGGATGATGCGGAAATGTCAGGGAATGACCACCGCATATCCCCGGAGCAATATGGCCTTAGTTGCTAATGCCCCTAAAAACCAAATAACAAACAATAATCAATAAAATAAGATCTAAATCAGCAGCATTAAAAAAAAAAAAACCTTGGGAGCAAGTTTGTTAAGTGTATCTCGACAGCACACTTCCTCAAACGTCGGAAGTTGTCTTCCATGGACCGAAGAAGAATCACAAATGCTATCACTTCTTGAACAGTTATACCTTTTTTTTTTAGATTCGACATGATTGTGACATGAACTTCTCAGTTTCTTGTTTGTCCTTTCTGAATAAGTGACTTAAGTCCATAAAATCTAAGTCCATTAAGTGCACTAACTGATGATTTTACCATCAGCAAATTCTAATGGGGAGAATTCAAGGAATTAACAAAAGCTACAAGGCTTTTCATACCAACTAAGAAATACTCTTCAACGTATAGGCTTAAATGAATCTCAGATGAACGGATGAAACTCGTGGAACAAAAGAAAATTGCATGGGGGTGCACAGAAATTATTGCGCGACACAGAAGCCTATGGTAGATATGGTCTGTAATCAAGTCACAAAAGGTGTCCGGTAAGCGAGCGCAGATTACCACAAAAGCATTGGAAAAGGCTGCCAATAAAATCAGCAAAGACGTTACTTATGAAAATTCTAGAAAGGAGATGAATCAAATTGGTCCACTTGCATTGATTGTTCGACTGTTGATGATCCTGCTCACGTTGCTGACAAACTGGACAAGTATTTTGCATCAATATTCACACGAGGAATGTCTGTAGGGAAGTGAAGGCCACAAGTTTATCGAACTCTGCAACAGAGAGCTAAATAAATTTGTAATAACTGAGAGGAAAGTGTACGAGAAACTGTTGAAGTTAAACGTAAGAAAGGCACTGGGGAGTGGACAGTATCTATCCAGTTATCTTCATTCTTCAGGGAGGGAGTGAAGGGAGTAATAAACCCTTAGCGATAATTATGAGAGCATCCCTCGATTCAGGGGAGGTCCCAGAAAACTGGAGATGTGCGAATGTATCCCTAATTCAAAAAGAGAGAGGAAAGGGTGACACGAGGTTTAACGGACCCGTTAGCTTAACTTCTGTTCAGGGGAAATAATGAAGTCACTTGTTAAAGAAGCACTGCAGAATCATCTAAACAAGACTGCAGTTATAGTTCAGACACAGCATGGATTTGCTAAGGGGAAGTCTTGTCTGACCAATCTGATTGAATACTATGATGTGGTCACAAAGGAACTGGATGCAAAAAATAATTTGGATATCATATACGTGGATCTTAGAAAAGCTTTTGATACTGTTGCACATAAAAGACGGCTGTACAAATTGGGCCAGTGTAGCATTAGGGGCAAGTGGCTGCTATATATAAAGGGACTGTTCAGTGGGAGAAAACAGAGTAGTAATCAATGGACATTGCTCTTCATGCATTAATATTATTAGTGCAGTCATCCAGTTTTTGATGTTGAGCCCATTGTTGTTTTCTATATTTATCATTTATATTGATCAAGGCATACCAGGCTTAATGTCCATGTTTGCAGCTGTTACACAGGTTGGCAGGGTGGTTAATGACAGCATGCTACTTCAACAGGATCTCGAAAACTTAAGCAGATGGCTGAGAAATGGCAACTACACTGGTGTGCAAATTTTAACGACCAATCAGGTTTTCACTTGTAACTTCTCATAGGAATGGCCTGGATATGGGAAAAGCATACCAAAGGAACTTCGTGAGGTACAGAAATGAAGGAAACACCGACACAACAACGGAAACAAAACGGTACAGAGGGACGTTATTCAAAAATGGCAACATAGCACTGGCTGCCATGATACGGATGCATCACTGCCAAAGACGGAACAAAGGGAAGAGGTGGTCTTCAGTAGGAGATATGGCCACCCCTAATGTTGATGCAGGCTGTGCACCGCCTGTCCATACTAAGAACAATGTTGTTGATAAGTTCTTGCGGTAACATCGTCCATTCCTCTGTCAGCGCCATCTTCAGCTGCTGAACATTTTCTGGTGGGTGTGAACGTGCCGCTAGGCGTCTCCCCAGAGCGTTCCATATGTGTTCGATAGGATTTAGATCGGTGGAACGGGCAGGCCAATCATACTAACAATGTCCTCACTTCCAAAAGCATATCAACAGCTGCAGTGCGATGGGGGTGTGGCGTCATCCATAAACACGAACTCGGGCCAATGGCACCTCGGAACAGACGCATACGGGGAAGGATGACATCAGTACAGTAGCATGCACCGGTTACAGTACCGCCTTCCAGTATCTGGAGTTGTGTACGTCCATCCAAGATAACGTCTCCCCAAACGAGAACACCTCGACCGCCATATCGATCCCTTTCAGTGATGTTTGCGGAGTGATACCGTGTGCCAACCTCTCGCCAGATAAGCTGACGTCCAGAATCGCTGCTGAGACTGAATCTACTCCCATCAATAAGGGGTACCTTAAGATTTTGTGGTTGTAGCCTTTAGAAATCGTGTTAGTCCTTAAGTTTTGCACACCAGTGTAATTTTTACATTGATAAATGCATAGTACTGCATACGAATAGCAGTAACCCCCCGCGTAACGTACCAACTGTGTACGTTACGCGGGGGTGTGTAGCAAATAGCAAAATTACTCAGTAATTTTGCTATTTGCTACACATAGCATTTTTTTTGCTACACACAGCATTTGCTAGCAAGGATAATAAGGAGGTGATTATCCCATTATATAAGGCAATGGGATAATCACCAGGATAAACGGAATAATTGAGTACTGCACGCAAGTCTGGCGACCTCGTTTTAGGAAGGATGTGGTGGTGCTGGAACTAATACAGAGAAATGCAACGAGATTGGTGAGCGGGATGCTTACCAAGGGATGCTTACAAAGGGGATCCTTACCAAGAAAGGAGGAGTCTGCGTGGTAACAGTGGTATCGTCACTGTCCTTCCCACACCGAGTGGAAAATGCCCGGGTTCGAATCCCGTCGATGACGTGAGAAATTTTAATGGACTTTTTTTACTCCGTGGCTGAGTTAGTCGGTCTCAAGCGTAGATAGCAAGGTTTTCCCCCCCAGCAAAACAGATAAATCGACCATAGAACACACGCATTTAATAGACATACGACACACAGCACGCCAACCGGGCTAGCCAGGTAGGTAAAGTGCCTGCCTGGCAACCAAAGGTCGCGGGTTCGAATCCCGCCTCGGGCTTGGATCAAAGTACTGCAAAAACCTTGGGAGAGGCATTATGGCCACAGAAGCCGATGCGCCAACAACTACAAAAAAAAAAAAAAAAACACAGCACGACAGATGAATTTAATTATTCGGGTGGCCTAAAAATAATAGTTTGCTTTGTTACCAAGAAAGGCGTCGATGGAGTGAGGAACTTTTCTGGGCTCTTTTCACTGCATGGCTGAGTTAATTGTTCTCATGCACAGATAGCAAGGTTTTCACCCCGAAAAAAAACGGGGATTTTTAACCAGAAAAGCAGCAAATTGACCAGAGAATACGCAGTTTACAGATACAATACACATGGGTAGATGGAATAACTTTCCGAGTGACCCTAATAACTGGAAATTTGCACATCTTGAGTAATGAAAAATTCGAGTTCTTGTTAGAACTTTTCTATCAGATAATGCCTCACGTGGAAGTTATTTATAATCAAATGCAATCTCGAGAAATTGAGGCAGTTAAAATACATGAATATATAGGAAACTTTAAGAATGCCATTCTAAAAATCAGGAATTCAATGTACTGTGAAAATCCTTCAAAAACACTCATGATTGAAGCGAAGGAAGTATGCGACTATATAAGTGTTGGCAGAGGTGAGAGATATTCTTTTACAAAGCAATTAATTGCTGCTAAATTGTTTAACAAGGAGAACTTTATTTTTCGTACGAAAATGCCCACGAACGAGTTACGGGAGACTATTGAGGCATATCCCATGATTGAAAGAGAAAAACTTCATACGGAATTACAAGTTTTCTATAGCAGACATGATCTACACAGTTATTTCAAATTAACTGACTCGTTGAAATTTATCTCAGAAAATAATCTAGCTGAAGTTCTTAGTGAACTTACAAAACTTATAAAAGTTCTTTTGACCGTTCCGATGACTACTTCAGAGCCCGAACGCTGCCATTCGACATTAAAAAGAATGAAAACATTTTTAAGGAGCACTATGAATCAGGAAAGGCTAAATGCTCAAGCAATGCTTTCAATAGAGAAAATCTCGGTCAACAGTACACCAAACTTGAATGAAAAAGTTATTAATCTATTTTCGACAAATAAAAACCCGTAGACTGGATTTTGTTTTTAAATAAAAGTTCAAATCTGGTAATGGTAAATGTCTAGTTAATGTTTTGTAGTATTTTTAACTCGCTTATTATTATTATTGTGTATATGTGTCTACATGTCTTATAACCAAGGCAATTTAATGTAACTTTAAGACGCAGCACTCCAAAAAATCAGTGACGAGCTGCCACTGACTACAACCTTAGCTACTTCACTGGGGATGCAACGACTACCTGATATTATAAAAGTACAGCGAGCCACAGTTAAGATGGTCACAGACAAAATCTCTACACCGTCCATTTGGGATTACTGGCGAAAACCCAAGCCAGAATTTCGGTCAACCTCGATGCTCTGCCCGAAACATCGGAGACTTCATATCTCGGATCGCTTCCTCCCAAATCAAATGCAAATGAAGTACAACACCTCGATGCCGACTTGAATAATTTCTGCATCAATAAACCTACAGGAAAAGGTCTTAGCATCTCGCTAGAATCACAGAAGCCAATAAAAACAAGCTCGTTCTCCTCTTCATACCATCTGCCAAGCTCTCCTGCGTTTTGAAGAAATTCATTCGGCAGTCACGGGTTCGAACCCTGGTCTAATCAAGAAGCGTGTGCTACGCACTGCTGCTCCTGCCCACCTGGCTACGGAGGTGCCTCTCTCTCATATGCTGTTGTGTCTATCAAAATGTCGCCTCTCAACTTTTTCATTTTGAGTCGTAAGTTCAGAGTAACGGCAGCTCGCATATTTTATTTGGGTAAGCGAAGATGAAGATCCAGGGACAACTTTCCAAGCACACTGGGGTCCAAAGACTCCTTAATATGTCACTGGTGCCAAGCGCATCCTAGTGTAGCTAAACTTTTTTTTTTTTTTTCAGAATTTTTATATTTCACATGGTGCCAAAATATATGAGAGCTTATATAAGATATATGTGAGAACAAAATATATGAGAACTTAAATACTATTTGTAAAATATAGAGATTAACTCATACCTTTTTATAGGAAGTTTTTCGGCCGACACTCACATCAAATTACTCCAATTAATACATTATATAAAACTAAATTTATGACACGATATTATGGTTTAAAATTGTTAATATATAGGGGTTTCTTAAAAATAATCCTGTATTCAATTTCCATAATCTACTCACTGATAAAAGGAAGAGCAAAGCTAAGCCGATGCACATCAACCCACTAAAAACTAAACCAACCAGCAATAACGGCCTGGAAATTGGAGGCAATTGTCAAATTTACTAAAAACAAGTTTAGTCTAAAATATTTTAGTAAATAAGAAGTTTAGTCTAAAATATTTTAATAAAATTTGACAATTGTCTTCAATTTCCAGGCCGTTATTGCTGGTTCGTTTAGATTTTAGTGGATTGATGTGCATTGGCTTCGCTTTGCTCTTCTTTTACCAGTGAGTAGATTATGGAAATTGAATACAGGATTATTTTTAAGAAACCCCTATATATTAACGATTTTAAACCATAATATCGTGTCATAAATTTAGTTTTATATAATGTATTAATTGGAGTAATTTGATGCGAGCTTCGGGCCGAAGAACTTCCTATAAAAAGGTGAGTTAATCTCTATATTTTACAAATTTCACATGGTGGGAGGCAGTGTCTATTTCAAATTTAATCTTTGGATGATTTTCCACCTATAAATGGGCAGAGCGATGCACTTTAATTATAACACCCATTTATATAGTATCTCTAAACGCCTGTTTTGTAGAGTTTCAGGACGGAAATAAGGACAACTCTCACGCAGACTAACTCGGCAGCAGTGACCAAAAAAAACTAAAAGTTACAGGCTCTGTAAGCGGCCTTGATTCGATTTCCTATCGAATCCAGGCCATTTCTTAGGGGTATGGGAGCCCTGGGTTGTGTTTAATTGCTATAATCAACTAAGAGAATATGGTATCAGTATAACTGCGCATATTTAATGATACATTTTCGAGTTTTTAGGATGAAAAATCCGTTTCAGGAAGAAAAATCCTTGCTCGAGACCAGCTAACTCGACCACAGTTTGAAAATTCACCCATCTAGATTAGATGTGTAAGTTAGGCCTTTTTACACGTGAAGGTAAGGGTCGTAACTGTTCTACAGTAGCTTATTGGGAACTGGCTTGTTATTACAAATGATACAGCCGGGATTTGTTCATGCCGTTTGGCATTGAAGAAATTATACATTTTTACTGAAGAGTTGATACTTAGTTCTTTCTCACAGAATATTTTCACATCAGTTTGGTTACGGTATTTACCCCGTAACCAAACTGATATCCAGTTTGGTTAGAAAGTGATCTATTTAATGAGAAAAACAAACATACTGACAACGCTCACAAAAACTAGAAGTACATCCACCAAAAAAAAAAAAAAAATCTTCGAAAATTACTAATCAAAGTGTAATGATAATTAAATATTTCTAATTAAAACAATATTTTGAGTTCGGATGTAATTTTTATAACGTAAAACGTTAGATCGGAATATAAATAAAATATTTCATTAACGCCTTTTACACTTTATTCTATTGTTAACCAAACATCAAAATTACAATCCCTCTTATTTTACTGAAGGATGCCAGGCCTACAGCAAAAGGTTTACTTTTTAATTTTGCACCCAAGAACGCCAACTGCTCTACTTTTTTAAAGTCGCATGTTCTCAAAACAGATAATTTTTTTCCAGGCAGTAAGAGGACAGAAAAGAAAGTAGGGAACCTGATCGGTTTTTATCACAACAAGCAAGTTCGTACATCGTCCTCATTTCACAATCATCCGAAGCAGTGTAGGGTTAAAAAAATCTAAATGTTTTTGTGTACTCTAAATTCGAATAGAGAGCCTTCCTCTAACACTGCATTCTCGGCTTCGATGCAACGTTAATGGGATTGATGAACTACACCGCTATTTGTCACAGAAACACTTAAGTGGGTTGCCACTGTGAGGCTCTAGAACACAAAAGTTGACTAACGGAAGAGACACATGGGAAAACAAAGCAGTACGCTCGATTTATATGGACATACGCGTAGCCACTAGAGAATTAAGTTAAAAACAAGGTGTCGCTGATCACACTGAGAAGAGACCCAGTGATTTACACTTCTCTTCAAAGCGCTTAGGGAAGAAATTTTCTGATGACCAAAGCTATCTGTAAAAGACAAATGGTGGTGCAAGTATGACAAAGAATAATAATAAAATTATTTACGTATATAATATTTGTGGTACTTAAAATACAAACTTTTAGAAACTCGTGTAGAAAATAGGAGATATGATCAAAATTTTCGCCACCGAGCTAAAAAAAAAAATTGTTGCCACTTCCGGGTAATCTATGCTGTCAAGACGGAGTGGGCCCCCACCCCCCTTGAGACCTGATTACAGCGAGTCCTGGGATTCTGTTACTGTTGAAAGCATATTTTGATGTTCTTGTTTTCTTAAAATTCTTCAGCAGGTCCCCTAATTTTTCATGGAGCTCGGAAACGGAAAATTTGAGTTTAAGAAATTACAGGTCTCTCTCTCTCTCTCTCTCTCTCTCTCTGATTATTCAAGCTGTGCTACCCATGAGGGTATGATGTTTGCTGATGATTTGTTGATCTATGGGAATGGGAGGCACAGGAGCACACAAAAAGCTGGGTGGCGGAGACAAAAATGCAATTTAAAGTCTAAAGATGCTAAGAGTAAAATGCAAATGACAAGCTAGGAGGGAATTAACTTTTTTACTGAGGGAAAGAAGTGGATAGTTTCAGATATTCTGCGGGGTATAGTAGAAAAATAAGGGAGAATTGATAAGAAGATATGCAGAAGAGCAAACCAAGGAAGAAAAATGTTTTATAACTGCCTAAGAGATCTAGATCTAGTTTGGGAAAGAAGGTACCCGAGGTAGTGAAAGATGGTACTTTATTGAGCTTATTATGTACCAATGTTAACCCATGGATAAAAATCATATGTAATGTGGGAGAAGAATATTATCAGAATGCAAGCGACGGAAACGAAGATGGTTTGGACATGTAAAGAGAATGGAGGATAGTCTGCCAAAGAGGATGTTATAAACGAAAATTGAGCTTAAAAAAAATCAAGATAAAGGCTGAAACGAAGACGGCAAGAAGAGATTTTGCTGGGATGAGTTGGGGGGCGGAGAGAGAGAGAGAGAGAGAGAGAGAGAGAAAAACGGTAGAAAGATAGAAATAAATGGAGAAAACTGGATTCCTTATCGAACCGGCACGAAGCTGTAACGATAATGTATACGTAAGTAAAATTAGTCGATCTCTGACAAGGCTTACATATTTTTCCCCTAAAAACCTCGGTATTTCATCCCACAAAACAGTAAAACTGATCACAGAAAACTGTTGATTGTAGTTATAGGGTTTTTAGGAACATCAGCAACGAGGACCATATTGCTCCGTGTATACAACTGTTGATAGCAGTTGTATACACATCACCTTTGACATTACTTTTTAAAGAGACAACCGTCAGGATGACATAAGTAAACTCTGTAGGGATCGCAAATCAATCTTTCTCCATAACTATTACTGGTGTACCAGATCGTTTCTAAACTAGTGTATCACCTTCGTTTTTTATTTTTTAAAGAATAGGGGTAGGTGTATAGTAGAAATAGGATGTGCACCTTCTGCAACATCCTATGTTGCAGAAGGTGCGGTTGCAACAGGTGGACCCAAAACGAAAAGAGAAAAATTATATTCTTGCATAAAAAGAAAAAAATATGAAAGTTGATAGGATCAAAATAAAACTAAAAAAATTTCTCCGCTGAGGAAATGAAACGGTTAGTATTGTAATAACTGACGTTATCCCATCCTTAATTAGTTGTGAATACTTGGCGCTTAAGGTATAAACCACGAAATTAATCATTGCACGTTAATCCATTCTAACAAGCTCGACGATTAGAAACAGACTTCTCCAAATCCCTTTAAGTCCAATCTGTTTAAGTTTTTCTACTGAGGTAAGTTCAATCAACGTTGAATTTTTTCAATAAAATTGCTTAATCTTTGGAATCCAGTCAATATATGGTATTTTGTGTCAGAATCTCTCTCTCTTCCCCCCCCCCCCCCCCGATATAGGATGGTAAAACTTCTGGTATCTGAGGTTCAGAGAGAAATAAAAGTTCTTATTAGCATGCAGCATATGTCGAGTTTACAGTGTAATCATCGGCTTGTTGCCGTTATTCATTATTGATGAGACAGCGCTCAGTGCCATATATTTAACTAGTTCATCTTATAAATCTTTGATAATCTTTTTTATGGAGCCATTTACTCCCGTGATTAAAAGTCCATTAAGGAAATTGTTCGGTAACATCACTTCGTGTATTTCTGTCGCCTGTGAAACATCGATTTTTGCCATTATTCTCAACTTCCAAAGCCCTTTTTTCCGTTTCGGCTAGTTACTGCGCTTCTCTCAGCGATTTGAGGGAAACTAAGGAGTCACCAAATAGGTGCCACTAGTTCGTTTAAGTAGTGATCCGTTGCAAAGAAATGGTTCAATTGTGAACCTCCCAAAAACATTTCTAATAACAAACATTTATTACTTCGGTATTTCTTGAACTGCTATGCAATACACACTTAATTTTAAAGGAGTTTCGAAAGTTCTTTATATCGAAATATCGGAACAAAGAATCTTTCTGTTTTTTCCAAATTGGTGACGGATATAGACTATTCCGAGTTGAGATTTTTCTTATTCCTTAAAAATAACAATTTTTTTTTTTTGCTTCAGAACATCGGGAAGTCAAATGATTACCATTATCAAACGATAATGATAGTGCACTGATTGCAAAACTTACAGCCTACTTACATTCTTGCTGCTTCTAATGTCATGCACTTAATTTCCAATATTGGCGATACGCCTCCAATCTGCGAAGTGTAACACGCTTCCCTTCGCTATTACGGTCTGCTGAGTTCTGACGTTTGTCAGTAGGTGAGCTATCCGTCCCTGGCCTCACTTTCTGTTTTTAGCATTTTAAGAGGTGAAATGATACTACACTACACAGGACAATTCTCTGTCATTAAAAATACTTCGTTTTTCTTCATTTTTTTCAGAAGGCCAGTAGTTTCCAAATATGTCACGAGACTTTAACAAAAGGAAGCATGTAATGATTGGTTTAGACAATTTAAAGAGCGCTGAGAAAGAATTTTTCCAGCAAAATTGCTATCTTTTAAAAAGCTTTTGATTGTTATTTTTCGTTACTTTAAGAGAGTAAGAATTAAATTTACAAAAATTATTCAATAGAGAAAAACAATAACGCGTTTTTGTTTTCTAGAAGGAAGCGAAAGGTAAAAGTCCCACATTTTCTCCAGTTATTAAAATTATCGCTTGAAACTGCAGCATATTACAGACCTACACATTTTAGTCCCACTGCCATAATGGTGGACCGTAATGTGCTGATGTAATGTGCATTTTTATGATAGTTCTAAACACAAACAAAAGGTTAAAAATCATTTAGGTAGAAGACTAAAAGAAGCAGAGTTGTATTACCATTTCATGTGAATACCTAAGCACAGAAAATTTTGGAAGCATACAAAGGGTACTAGGAAAGTTTTGCAATACAGCTTTGTTTATTTAATTTTTTCAAAGTAATTTCCTCTACATTCAATACACCTCTCCATCCTCCGAAACCAATCTTTAAACCAGTTCTGCCAAGTTTCACTAGGGAGTAAAGCACACTCATTGTCCCAAGCCCGTAGAAGGTCCTCATCACTGGAAAACCGCCTCCCTTTTAGCTTCATTTTCACATGCGGGAACAGTGCAAAGTCGCAGGGAGCAAGGTCTGGTCTGTAGGGAGGGTGCTCGAGAAGTTTCAGTCCTGTCGTGGTCAAATATTCGGTGCAGGCTTTGGCGCGGTGAGCTGGAGCATTATCGTGATGGAGGTACCAGGTGTCCATTCTTGACTTTGGCCGCAGGTTCTTCATAGATCCAATGACTTTAGGCAGGCATTGTTCAGTATACCACTTAGCTGTGACTGTCTTCTGCGTGTCCAAAACGACACGTTCCACAATTCCACTCGATTTGAAAAATACAGCTATCATTTTCTTCTTTACAGATCGGGATTTTCTGACAATTACGGGTGTGTCGTCATCATCAAAGACCCAAACTTTGTTTTGAGCCTTGGTCGGCAGATCGTAATAGTACAGCCAAGTCTCGTCACCTGTCACGATGTTGTTCACATACCGAGATTGTCCCTTATCAAACTTTTTTAACATCTCCCGGCACCAAGTCACACGTCGTGTCATCTGCTCTTCAGTCAGTTGATGCGGCACCCAGAGAGAACAAAGTTTCTTCACGTGCAAATGATCTTGCAGAATCGAACGAATTGCTGGTGCATTTAGGCCCAAAGTATCCTCTATCTGTTGGTAGGTCACTCGCCTGTTTTCGTCAAGCATTTTCCTCACAGCAGTAACGTTTTCCTCCGTAACTGACGTTCGTGGCCTTCCCGGCCTCTCAGAATCCTCCAGAGTGAAATTTCCCCTTTGGAATTCTCTATACCACCTGAATATCGTTGTACGATGTGGACAATCATCATCTAGTGCAAGAGTCATTTCTTCTAAGCACTGGTCTATGGTTAAACCACGCACGAAACTATACCACAAAACTGTCCTTATCTCATTTCGTGACCACGATGCCATCGCAAGCACTTTACACTCTCACTACTAATGAATAACTGAGCCCATCGACTTGGCGCGGCGGCTACTATGCACATGTCTCAACATGCAGCAACAAGCAGCTTCCTGTGATTCATTGTTGCGTCATATTGCAAAACTTTCCTAGTACCCTTTGTACTACATAACAACTTGTCAAAAGTGTTCCAAATCTATCTTCTCACCAAGTGCATTTAACAGCATGTTGGTTCACCTTTTGCAGCCACTGCTGTCTAACCGTTTGATGGCAGCAAGACACTCCACGTGGTGGAGTATGTCTTGCCATGAGATACATCGATGTTACCATCAAGAAACCCAACAAATGACGAACACAATATGGTTGTGCTAGCTGGCGGACAGCTCTTTCCAGATCAACCAAGAGACTCTTGGCGGAGTTGAGATATGACAGATAATAGAATAACCATAAAGTTCTCTTCTTGAAACCATTGCTTAACTGCTATTTCCACGTAGCAGAATGTGTATTGGAGGAGTGCCCGTGGTTTACTCTTAAAAATTTTTGATGACATTCCTGAAGTAGGACACCGAACTTTCGCAGTTCAGGAGCACTAAAAGATCTCCGACCTTCGCATGAATACTTAGATCTACAGTCTTACATGATTCTTACACTAAGGCACCGCCCCTGATTCAAGGGCAATCGGTTCAAGGCACTTAGTTCTTAAATCCAACGTGTAATCGTACAATGGTTGAGTGAGACTCTGGTGCTGTCCTCGTCATTTCACAACACCAAAGACCGTGCTTAACAACTAGATGTTCAACATTGGGCACTTGGAAGTGGTGGAAATGATGAATTCTGTGTTCCTGCACTGTAGAAAGCCTATTCATGTAAAGCTCATTTTTTCCAGTGTCCGTGTCGCTACGTTATGTAAGTCAGATTTCAAATTTCAACAAGGTTAAGTTATTCAGAATAAAAGTCAAGGGTTTTAAAAGTTGCTCATTCGAAATTGTTTCAGGTAGTATAGGGTTCCCCCGACATTTTGCACTACAAACAAACGAGAAGAGAGCCAAACGTGATTAAAGGTTAATATTATTCCAACTGGAGAAACTTTATATTTTCTAGAGTCTCTCTCTCTCTCTCTCTCTCTCTCTCTCTCTCTCTCTCTCTCTCTCTCAGTATATGCAAATAAAGAATTTCATGAGAAATAACAGATGTAACTTTACTACGATTGAAATTAGGGAGGATGCTTGAGTTCTTGGATAATATTGTAGAAATTTAGGAGGCCGAAGGAGATAAAAACATTAATCAAAATGCAATGAAAATCATCTTAAGTAATTGAGCCGTTCAAAAACATGGAAACAAAATCATACTCTTTTATTATTGTCAACCTAAAGCTTAGCTTCCTTAAATCACACTTACCTCACAAATGGAATATTAAGGTCAATGGAAGATGTATGCAGTAACTAATCCCCAAAAATAAATCCAAGAACAATTGCGGATATATCTCCATTGAAGCTTTCTACGTAATATACACGTTTTAATGTAAAGATCTGCATTCATCCACTATCCACTCTAAACCAAGATCGGTAAATCTCACCAATATTCTCTTCAGAATCATTAAAACAGGTAGGCAAAGCGATCTTTTCTTGAAGTTGGTTTTGATTTCACAAAACCACCTTCAAAAACTCTTTACGAACATATGGCTTGGAAGGACCGTCGAAGCTGCGAGGCTCTTGTACATGAAGATGTCAAACGTCGTTCTCTCTGTAAGGTAAACACAAAACTATCGGTCCGACATTTACCACGAAAAAGCAGACGGTAGATGGGCTCCTAGAACAGCAGCAAAAATTCTCTGAAATGGAATTTCGATAATACCCCAACAGGTTTGTTAATATTGTGCATTTTCAGTTGTATAACGAATTTTGTTTTCATATTAACAAATGCGAAGAAAAAACGCTAGATGGATAAGTACAACCGCTTAAAACTATCCCGAAAAGACAAAAAATTTGAAACGATCTAATAATTCGAATTTACCCAATTCTAAATTACTGGTAATTTCAACAGTTAAAATTAAAATTGTCGGAAAAACTGAAGTAATAAAGAAGTATATTAGAGACTTCATAAAGTTTATACTATATAGAGATTTAATAATTATACGCATGGCATCAAGAACCATGAAATTAAACTGGCCAATATTCTCTTCGATTTTCATTAATTTTTCATTATTTCAGATCCAACATGCAA
Organism: Mastigoproctus giganteus; assembly: GCF_048544385.1. Lineage (NCBI taxonomy): Eukaryota > Metazoa > Arthropoda > Arachnida > Uropygi > Thelyphonidae > Mastigoproctus > Mastigoproctus giganteus. The sequence continues at coordinate 224,730,081 of NC_143581.1, read as the reverse complement.
TTAGTATTAAAAGCCAGCCCGACATCATTTTCTTAGATGTTAAAGGGAAACTGACAGCATACAGACACTGGAAGAGAACCGCTGAACAATCTGACTTTCTCCATATTGCCATTCATGACTGGATCAAATCAATGAGGACTCACTCAGAAGAGGATTTATGCCCATCATCACAAAGGGAAAAATGGATGAAGACACGTTTGAAGAACAGGTAAATTCTTCATTTAAATCATGCAGATCTGCCTGTTCCTCCTCTAAATCTTGACTCTTCACATTACCCTGAGACACCCATCGATCCTCTTTAAGTAAGCAGGACCTGATTAAGATAATACAGTAAATGACGTATCAAATAATTCGGTTCATACATTGGGCACAGAATCAAGTCCAAGTTCCACTAATAATCACATAGTAAACGAACACCAAATAACAATGCTATAAAATTGGCATTGACAAACCGTACGAAATATATCGCCACTCCCCAAACAGCTGTTTCGGTACTTATTGGTACCACGCCAGTGAGGAGTTATAGACAGAATGACCTAAAATGAAAAAAAAAAAAAAAAAAAACCTCAGCCATTTCCTTTTAGACAAAAACAATCAAAAGACAAATGGGCAAAAATCTTTCAGCGCAGGAGGCTCCCTGTTTCAGTCTGCACAGTACCCCAGAGGCGCTCGGCCGCAACAAACTTCCTAGCAACATTATTTTAGATCCAACGTGCAATTAGTATTAAAAGCCAGCCTGACATCATTTTCTTAGATGTTAAGGGGGCATTCGATAATACTGCAATCCCCCACTTTTGCAAATCTTAAATAAATCCTTTGTCTTCTCTGCTCAGCTTATTCTTTTATAGTCGCAGCTTTCCAACAAGAAGCTCATCACAATTCACAACAACGACTTTTGTAAAGGCAATACAATTATTAGAGGTATACTACAAGGAGATGTACTCACGACTTTCCTTTTTGGGCGGCCTTGGAACTATTTCTTGCCTCATCTCAAAACTTCTTGACGTACGCAGATGATATCTAGGAGTATAGTTAATAAATTTGATGAGCTTGAAGTGCTAGTCAAGACATCAAAGGCAGATATTGTTGGAATATCAGAGACATGGTGTCATACAGATATAGGCAATGCAGAGTTGGAATTTGGGGAGAACAATGTATATAGGAAGAACAGACAGGATAGGAAGGGTTATGCTGTTAGTTAAGAAACACAAAATCTAAGAAAGTGCATCCAATTGATGTTGGTGGCCAATGCAATGTTGAGTCTGTTTGGTGAGAAATAAGCACTGGGAAAGGAAAAATGAGAGTAGGTGTGTGTTACAGGCCTAATGAATCTGATGAGTATAATGAGCGATTGTGCAGAGAAATAGAGCGGGCCAGTAAATCAGAATGCCTTATAATGTGAGATTTCAACTTTCCAGATATTGACTGGAATTTGTGGGTTAGTCACTCGCACACTAGCAAGACTTTTGTGGATTTATTGGATGAGTTTTCTACAGCAACATGTTCGAGAGGAAAGCAGAGGAAGTAATACTTTTGATCTGATTATCAGTAGTGATTCTTCATGCATTATGAATCTGCAGATAAAGGAACCACTGGGCAACAGTGATCACAATGTATTGATGTGGGAATTATTTAAGGATTTCACTACCATCGAGGCTAAAGGGAACGGCTTTTGCTTTCGTAAAGGTGACAACAGAGGTCTCAGACAGTTTTTAAATTCTGTACAGTGGGATCAACTGATGATGTTACCAACAGTGAATTCTAAATGGGAAGGCAGGCGAAGGCAGATTATGAGAAATCTTTGGCAAGGGATGCAAAGAAAAACAGCAAGTTCTTTACTTATGTAAACTCTAGAAGGAAAGGGACGAATCAGACTGGACCACTTAACATAGATGGGTTGACTATTGATGATCATGCTCAGGTAGCTGATAAAATGAATGAGTATTTTGCATCTACATTCACACAAGTTATTCAATGAGGGGAGTGCCAGAAGTTGATCACACGCTAACAGGGAGCTAAGTGATTTTGTAATAACTGAGAGCAAAGTGGAGGAGAAATTGTTGAGGTTAAACATAAGGAAGGCACCTGGGGTGGACGGGATCTATCCAGTTATATTAAAGGAGGCAGCAAAGGAAGTAAGCAGGCCCTTGGACATAATGAGAGCTTCCTTGGACTTATGGCAGATTCCCATGGACTGAAGGCGTGCAAATGTATCACCAATTCACAAAGGAGGTTCAAAAGGCGACACGAGTAACTACAGACCTGTTAGTTTAACTTGTGTTCCAGGGAAAATAATGGAATCACTAGTTAAAGAAGCATTGCAGGATCATCTAGACAAGACTGCAGTAATAGTTAAGACACAGCATGGGTTTGTCAAAGGGAGGTCTTGTCTGACCAATATGATTGGTTACTATGATGTGGTCACAAAGGAACTGAATGCAAAAATAATTTTTGATATCAAATACTTGGATTTCAGGAAAGCTTTTGATACTGTTGCACATGGAAGACTGCTGTACAAATTGGAGAGGTATGACATCAAGGGTAAGCTGCTACAATGGATAAAGTGATGGTTGAGTGAGAGACAACAGAGAGTGGTAATCAATGGACACGCCTCCTCGTGGACAAATGTTATTAGTGTAGTTCCAAGGTTCGGTGTTTTGCCCATTGTTGTTTTGCATATTTATCAATGATATTGATGAAGGTATATCAGGTTTAATATCCAAGTTTGCAGATGATACAAAGGTTGGCAGGGTTGTTAACGACAGTGATGACTGTATGCTACTCCAACTGGATCTATATAAGTTGTGAAAATGAGCTGAGAAGTGTCAACTGGAGTTTAACATTGACAAATGCAAACTACTGCATATGGGTAGCAATAACCGAGGAGAAACGTACCAACTTGGTAGTACTACACTCAGGGAAGTAGAAAGTGAAAAAGACCTGGGGGTAATTGTGCAGCCAAATATGAAGTTCGCTGAATAGTGCAAACGGGCTGCTAGGGCAGGTCATACTGTCTTGTCAATGATATATAGGAATTTTGCTAGCAGGGACAGGGAGGTGATAATCCCGTTATACAAGGCTATGGTCAGGCCACACCTAAGAGTACTGTGTACAGGTCTGGAGGCCTCATTTTAGGAAGGATGTAGAGTTGCTAGAACGAGTACAAAGAAGGGCAACAAGATTAGTTGGAGGAACAAAGGGGTGCTCTTACCAAGAAAGGCTTAAGTTCTGCAAATTGCAGCACCTGAAGAGTAGGCACCTGTGAGGTGCCTACTGATTGAGGTGTATAAGGCCTTGAATGGGTTGAGCAAGCTGAATGCTGATGGGATTCTTCGTCTTCTCAGACTAAGAACCTGAGGGGGCACAGTTTCAAATGGAGGAAAGATATTTGTAGAATAAATGTGCAGAAATTTGCCTTTAGCCAGCGGGTTGATGGGTGGAACAGGCTTCCATCTTTTATTGTGGAAGCTAATGGCCTAAATAAATCGAAGGCTGAGCTGGACAAGCATTTGGAATGAATGGAGGAATGAAATGGGAGGTTTTTTTTTTTTTTTTTTGTCTGATGTTGCATAAGCTTGCTTTCTTGCATCGTATGCCTCTAGTAATGCTAATGACATTGTTCTTCGCGACCTCACAGGAACGCGAACTTCTATCTAAGGTGATTTTCCACAGTAACAGCCGGCTCCATCGCCTTTAAATGAAATTTAGGGCGACTCAACAAATCATTCTAACAGAGCTAAATATAAAACTTCATCAAAATTCATCCACTGGGAGAAGAGTTATTAAATACGAACAGGCAAAATAAATAATTTAAGGATTTCTATTGGCCTGATATGAATGAAAATTGGATTGGCTCGGCATATTTTTTTAAAAGGGCCAAATATAAAATTTCATGAAAATACACCCTTTAGGAGTCGATTATAAGCAAAAGGACGGAACAGAGAGAGAGAGAGAGAGAGAGAGAGAGAGAGAGAGAGAGAGAAAGAGAGAGAGAGAGAGAGAAAAAACAGGCTCCAAATAAAAGGAGCTTGTCCAATGTAATGACCCTCCTGCCACTGTTAGTACATTCAGAGATGCCTTATCCATTTCACTTTATGCTCAATAATTCTAGCCCCCAACAAAAGTCTCACCCTGGTATCGAATACTGGATTCACCGTAGGATGAATGGGGTTGCAGGCAAAACCTTAGTAGCCCATGCGCCCTTCTCGACATAAACTTGAATAACATGGCCATGGAAGCAGCAGTAAAATGACCATGGAAGTAGGCATAATGGGAATAGCCTCTTTCTGGCAAGCAACCTGCCCTCGCGAGTAGTATAGAGTGATTATAATCACTTTCATCCTATATTGGGTGGAAAGACTTCAGTTCGAATCCTGTAAATGACGCGAGGAATTTTATGGCTCTTTTTCATAATGGGTCAGCCGGTATCAGGCAAGGATAGTATGGTTTTTCTCCCGGAACTCGAGTTTTTCGTTCAACAAACAGCAAATCGACAACAGAACAAGTAATTTACAGGCACAATATACAGCGCAATTATAAGATTGTAATTTCCTAATGCACCTAAAAACCTTACAACCTACCAACGCATTGCAAGGAACTTTAATGGATTTTTTATCAAATTAGAACCTGCCTAAGCTATTCGATTATAATCACCGACTAACTCGGACGGTTATAATCCTCAAGCAAACAGAAAACCGATTGGAGGATAAACACAACAGCAGCAATATACTAATGCCTCATAGTCTCAGTTGCTCTGGCATAACACGTAACTAGCAAACAAGCAACATCGTCTTGCATCCCTACAAAGGTTTTCTACTCCACTCGCTTGAAAGAAATGGACGCTGAAATGCATTGTAGCAGCAAGATACAGAGAGAGAGAGAGAGAGAGAGATTAAAAAATAATATCAATAGATATAGGGGCCTATCACTGTTGCCGCTGATCATCACTTGATACCGGACCAATTCAACCTGAGTGCTTCGTTGTACTAGGACCTATGCTCACCTGTCGCCGCATTACTTATCAATGTCCGCGCAGTGGCAGTGGTTATAATAACCGTTCTCTCCACATCGTGTGGAAAAGACTCTGGTTCGAATCCAGTCAATGAGGCGAAAACTTCTATGGACTTTTTTTTTTCACTCCGTGGCTGAGTTAGTCGGTCTCAGGCAAGGGCTGCATGGTTTTTCTTCCAGTAGACGAAGCAAATCGACCACAGAATAGACGGAATTTATGAACATATTGCACATGGGTAGATCGGTTAGTTCTCAGGTGACACCAAAATGATAGTACTTTTATCACGTTCTGAATGTGTGCGGAATGATGTACAGACAGTTCCTCAAATGTAAAATCCAGCCTAATTTACTTCAAGTAGGAAAAATATTTCTCTATGTCAGTTTGTATTGTGCAAGCTATGTTGCTTTATTCTATATCATGTACATTGTTATTAGAATGATTACTATTCTTTCCATCAGTACAGGATGGAAAGATCTTTGGATTCAATCTTGATTAAATGAAAACAGGAATTTAAGATAATAAAAAGGTGACAAATCTGTTAGCTTAGGTGTGCATTAAGAGCCAAAGCAACTATAAGTATATTGTGCTGTAATTTCGTGTATTCTGACAAAAAAAAAAGTTTAAAAAAAATGTAACCTTCATCTGAGACCGAATAACTCAGACACTGTGAAAAAGCCCATAAAAATTCCTTGCATCTCTGACGGGATTCGAACTCAGCCCTCTTCCACATGGTGTGGGAAGATGGTGATCATGATCATTCTAACCACGAGGGCAAATCTCTACTCAAATTTAAAATATTCATCATGTTACGGACATCCTGGGAACGCCCACAGGCATTGGAGTATATCACTGACTATAAATAATATTTACAGTTATTCTTAGATTACATAAGTGACTAATACTTTTAAGACATCTATCAATTTCTTATATATCCATCTTCAGACTAGTCTCCACGGGGGCGTTTAACCAACATACCTTTTTAAACATTTTTAATTGGGATTGAACAACAGTTCAATCCTAATTAAGCAATGTCCTCGGGCATTATCCAAATGTGTGTGTGTATGTGTGTATTCACGAGCCGATTTGTATGTTGTGTGGGCTGAAAATCCCGGAATAACTCGCGGGGGCTAATGGAATAAGACTCCACCGCCCGAGATCGGCTAACTACAGCCTCGACTGAAAAGCACTTTAGAAATTCCTCGATTCGTCGAAGGGAGTCGAACCCAGATCTCTCCAAACAAGCGATAAGTGGTGAAACCACTATACTGTCAAGGAGGAATTTTTTCGCCTGTTCTAATTAAAATTAATATTAAACTAAACACACGTAGAACTATCCATTCAGTTTTGGAGGAGCGAATACGCGCTGTTCCAGGCTAGGGTCATGACGCAGTAGTTTTTTCCATCTGTAAACTGCGTGTACTATATGAGAGTTTGTGTTTTTGGAATGAAAATCTGAATTCGTGGAGGGAAAATTATATTACCTTCTTTCGAGGTCACGCTGCAGAAAAAGACCATAAAAGTTCTTCCTTTCCTGATGGGAATCGAACCCAGGCTGTTTCACATGTTGTAGAATAACAGGGTCATAGACACTGTGCTACTAGTGGAAAATTCATGCAATGTCAAGAAGTACTACAGGTTTCAATGACCTTTCGTTTTTGATTATTATAAAAAAAAAAATCATACGAAAGCATGTTTATTTGACTGGCAATGGCTTCTTAAAACATTTATGGCTAGACAAACAATTTGGAAAGCTATTAAGCACAAATACCGACATTAAATGAAACTTACTTTTTATTTAGAAGGACAGTTCTTTATGAACAAACTTCGTATCTGAGTGTGTTTAATAGAAATTCCTGCAGTTCACAGTAGCGGACAAAACATCGGGCACAGATGATTAATTCCAACCATTAACCTACTTGCCACTGAAGGGCGCTTTGTCTCATTTATCTGGCGGATTTACAATTAAATGAAAAGCATTTCACTCGTGGGCTCGTACATGACCAGAGTGCGCTTCAATTACCACAGCTGTTTTCGTAATTTTTAATTGCGATGAAATAAATATAGATGACTGGCTGTTTCTGTTGCTCAACCATGATCAATTGCGGCATTTTACTACAGACAGCGTATTCGAATAAAAAAAAAAATTTTTAATCGATTTTCGTAGCTGTTTTCGTAATTTTTAATTCCTATGAAGTAAATCTAAATGACTGGCTATTTCTGTTGCTCAACCAAGATCAATTGCGGCATTTTACTACAGACAGCGTATTCGATTAAAAAAAAAATGGAAGATATACATAACTCTTCCAAAGTATTGGGACACCAATCACAATGTAGTGAACGAAGCGAATGAGATGCGTTCTAAACAAAATAGGTTTAAAGGTGTGCTGGCAATAACAGAAATATAACAAACGAGAAGAATAAATCGCAGCAACGTACTTAAGGTGTTTCAAAGAAGCTTAATCATCGAATGCAATAATAGCAATTTGCCATGGCATGCGACAACCACAGAAAAGATGGAAGAACGAGCGAGCGGTGTAATGCACAAACGGTCAGGTAGGAATCATAAGTTGGAAAAAAAAAATTACGGATGGAAATCGTAGATCCCCTTGAAGAAGGTGGTGAAAGTAAACAGAGTGAGGTCTTTGTAGGAATCATAAGCTGGAAAAAAAAAATTACGGATAGAAATCGTAGATCCCCTTGAAGAAGGTGGTGAAAGTAAACAGGGTGAGGTCTTTGGTTATAGTACAGTCGAGTTACAAATGTCTGCAGGAAGATATCTAGACATCTTATAGACTAGCCATTATACATTTTGGATTAAAACCATTTTGTGCTTATAAGGCCATTACAGACTAATTTTGAAAATTACTTTTTCACCACGAATGCCATCACACGCAAAGAACCAGTAATCTAATGGATATGAGAGTCCTATTATTTGTTAGATTAATAATACCAAACAACTTAAATTTAGGGAACAGAAAAAAAGTCACTAAGAGCCATATCAGATGGATAATTTCTCACTTGTGAAATACTTTTTCTTAGTTAAAAATTACTGGTCGTCTGCTACCATTCGTGGAAGAATCTTGGTTTGACGCCTCATTCACTAATCTTCAGTTAAATGAACTGATATCGTCACAAGAAATGCTTCCCTCTTCAGCTATTTCATTAACAGACATTTTGTCATTTCGCATAAACAACGAACTTCAGCTGCGGAGATTCCAGAGAAACACCAATTCAACCCTCGCCCAACATTAAATGAGTTAAGGCGTGAAAAAAAAAACCCACAAAAGTTCTTGCCGTTCAATTAAGGAGGAGTTCTCAATTTCGGCATGCGAAGGGAATCATGTCAGTAGCTTTTTCTTTGCACTATCGAAATCATTGCTTTCTAATCGCCCAACGTACATTACTTTTTATTTATCTTGTCCTATGTCTTCGTGGTAGTACAGTGATTACCTTATAATCACCTTATAATCCTTACGAGTGGAAAAAAACCCGGGTTCAAATCCTGTCAATGTTACACACAAATTTTAAGGGTTTTTTTTTTTTTTTTTTCTTTTTCACTCCGTGAGTGTTAGTCGGTCTTAAGGTTTTTTTCACGAAAACTTGGGTTTTTCGTCCAGCAAAACAAACGCACCGCCCAGAGAACGCACACAATTTTTATAGACATAATAAAAACAGATAGATGAAGTAATTCTTGGGTGGCCTTAATTTGACGGTTCATCTCGTCTGTGTGCCCCTGAGGGTACCACAGCAGCTCTAATCACCATCCTCCACACACCAAGTGGAAAGACCAAGTGGAATTAAATCTTGCCAATAACGCAATATACTTTTATGGGCTTTTTTCACTAACAAGTTTAATCTTTCGGGTTTTTTTTTTTTTTTTTTTTTTTTTCGTCCCGGTAACTCAGTTTTTCGCCCATCAAGATTTAAACTGATCAGATAACACACAATTTATGGACAATAATACACATAGGTGGATGAGGTTGTTTTCAGGTAACCCTAATATGACATTTTTTTTTATCTAGCTCCTGATATTGACAGAAATCAACCACAGACACCTTGTGAAAAAGGCCTGGTTCGATTTCTGTCAATGATATCAGGGAGCTTTATTTTTATTTTTTATTTAGATAAAGAATTTTTGTAGATTACTACTTAATATACGTAAAACCGTTATTTCGTTCCAATCTTGCAGCCACTGATTTTGTATAGAGTAGTAGGGAATTCAAATTTTTAATTGTAGTAACTAGGCAGCTCTAACGTATAATTTGTATATAGCGTAATACGCATCACTGCATTTAGGATTCTATTAGACAGCGAAGTATTGACAATTAATTAATTAAATTTATTGATCTTATTAATTTAAAATATCATGCCCCAGACTAGAGCAGCAAAGCAACGGGCACAAAGTGACAGGAGTGCTGCGACTCGAGGGAGAACTGAGGGGGACAATTCTCCAACTCATCACAGCCTAAAAAAAAAATGTGCAACTTGTGAAATGTTTGCCGAACTCTCTGGAACAGAACATGATCTAGCCAAGGAGGATGTCTTTGTGTGTGCCAGGTGCAGAGAGTGTCTAGAAATTAGGCATCAACTCAGCGTTCTACTGGGCGTCTATGAGAGCTTGAGGTGTAGGGTAGATGCCCTCCAAGATATTAATATGAAGGGCCCGTTAAGCTCTCAGCTGCCCAACTCAACGCCAAAGCTCACTCCTGGGAATCAGGCAATACAGCGGCAATCTCCAAGGCAGAATGCGCTGGTCCCCAAGGAACTAGTTATTGTTGGTGACTCTATTGTCAGGGACACGGTGAATATATTGTGTAAAAAGGATAGATGAAATAGGACCAGGGTATGTCTGCCAGTGGCAAAAGTTATTACGTTGTAAAGCATATATCATCTTTTAAGGGTACAAAAGATGATATTGTTGCACACGTTGGCACCAATGACATTAAGAGCAGGAGATCTGCAGATTTACTTAAAAAGTACAGGTCAAAGTTGCAAACAAAGTCGTGAATTAGGGTTAAATTTGAAAGTGTCTGCAATTCGGCCCAGACACGATAGGAGGGAATACATGATGAGAGCCTTGTCAATCAATTCGGCCCCTGGAGGGAATGTGGAAGGCTCAAGGGGTAAAATTTTTTTTCAGCGTGGTCTGTGCTTGTTAACAGGAGAGACTGCTTCTACAGGGATGGGATTCACTTAAATAGAAAGGGTGCAAGAATATTTGCCGATACTATCGAGGCAGTGTCAGGTGGGTCGGAAAACTGCTAGCTTGGGGAGATTCACAGAATAAAAAGGTTAAAAGTAGCTGCAGGCAGAGGTGAAGGTGATTCTTGCACAACTTCTATTAGAATAATTAGCGACCTGGAGCGAGGGGTGCTGGGGGTTTCAGGGACGGATGGCAGTCATAGTGAACAGGTGGGCATATGGGATGTGTTAGGGTAACTAATAATAAGGATAGGTACATGTATACCAATACTAGAAGTATAATAAATAAATTTGATGAATTTGAAGTGTTGGTCAAGACATCAAAGGCGGATATTGTTGGGATGGCAGAGACGTGGTGTCACACAGATATAAGGAATGCAGAACTGGAATTTGGGGAGTACAATGTATACAGAAAAGATAGACAAGATAGGAAGGGAGGAGGTGTTATGTTATGCTGTTAATTAAGAAAAACATAAAATCAAAAGAAGTGCATCCAGTTGATATAGATGAACAGTGTACTGTTGGTTTGGTGTTTTGGTGTGACATAAGCACTGCGAAAGCAAAAATAAGAGTAGGAGTGTGTTATAGGCCTAATGACTCGAATGAGTACAATGAACAATTGTAAAGAGAAATAGAGTGGGCTAGTAAATCAGAATGTCTTATAATGGGAGATTTTAACTTCCCAGATATTGACTGGAACTTGTGGATTGGCCACTCACACACTAGTAAGACTTTTGTGGATTTATTGGATGATTGTTTTCTGCAGCAGCATGTTCGAGAGGCAACCAGAGAGGGTAATACTCTGGATCTGGTTATCAGCAATGATCATTCGTGTATTACGAATTTGCAGAAAAACGAACCACTAGGTGGCAGAGATCACAGTGTACTGATGTGGGATTTACTTAAAGATATAATTACCATCAGGAGTAAAGGAAAGAGTTTTTGCTTCCGTAAAGGTGAATACAGTGGTCTCAGACAGTTTTTAAATTCTGTACAGTGGGATCAACTGACGATGTTACCAACATTAAATTCCAAGTGGGAAGCATTCAAGGAGTTAATCGTGGAAGCTACTAAAAGTTTCATACCTATTAAGAAATATTGTTCAAGGTTTAGGCCTAAATGGTTATCAAATGAACTAATGAGACTCGTAACAAAGAAGAAAAATACATGGGATGCATATAAATTATCAAGTGACTCAGAAGCCTATGGCAGATATAAGCTAGTCTGTAATCAGGTCACAAAGGAGGTTAGGCAGGCGAAGGCAGATTACGAGAAATCTTTGGAAAAAGATGCTAAGAAAAACAGCAAGGATTTCTTTACTTATATAAACTCTAAAAGGAAGGGGAAGAATCTGATTGGTCCACTTGATATCGATGGATCGACTGTTGATGATCCTGCCAAGATAGCAAACTGAATGAGTATTTTGCATCTACATTCACACACGAGAAGTTATTAAGGTTTGGAAATGGCAGAAGGTTATCAAATTGTAGCATGATACTTAATGATTTTGTAATAACTGAGAGCAAAGTGGAGGAGAAATTGTTGAAGTTAAACATAAGAAAAGCACCTGGGGTGGAGGGGATCTATCCAGTTATATTAAAGGAGGCGGCAAAGCAACTAAGCAAATCCTTAGCCATAATTATGAGAGCATCCTTGGGCTCAGGGTAGGCCCCCACGGACTGGAGATGTGCAAATGTATCCCCAATTCACAAAGGGGGATCGAAGGGTGACACGAGTAATTACAGATCAGTTAGTTTAACTTCTGTTCCGGGTAAAATAATGGAGTCACTGGTTAAAGATGCATTGCAGGATCATCTAGACAAAACTGCAGCAATAATTCAGACACAGCATGGGTTTGTTAAGAGAAAGTCTTACCTGACAAATTTGATGGGATATTAAGATGTGGTTACAAAGGAACTGGATGCAAAAAATAATTGATATCATATATTTGGATTTCGGGAAAGCTTTTGACACTGTTGCGCATGGCAGACTATTGTACAAATTGGAGCAGAATATTATTAAGGGTAAGTTGCTACAATGGATAAAAGGATGGTTGAGTGGGAGAAGACAGAGGATGGTAATTAATGGGTGCTGCTCTTCATGGACTAATGTTATTAGTGGAGTCCCACAGGGTTCGGTGTTGTGCCCTCTGTTGTTTTGTATATTTATGAATGATATTGATGAAGGTGTATCAGGCTTAGTGTCGAAGTTTGCAGATGATACAAAGTTTGCAGGTTGTTAATGACAGTAATGACAGTGTGCTACTGCAACAGGATCTAGATAATTTGGGCAGATGGGCTAAGAAGTGGCAACTGAAGTTTAACCTTGACAAATGCAAAGTACTGCATATGGGTAGAAATAACCCCAGAGAAACGTACCAACTGTGTGGTACTACACTTAAGGTGGTAGAAAATGAAAAAGACCTGGGAGTAATTGCGCAGTCAGATATGAAGTTTTCTGAGCAATGCAGACAGGCTGCCAGGGCAGGTCATGGGATTTTGTCAATGATATATAGGAATTTTGCTGGCAGGGAAAAGGAGGTGATTGTCCCTCTGTATAAGGCAATGGTCAGGCCACGCCTTGAGTACCGCATACAGGTCTGGAGGCCTCATTTTAGGAAGGATGTAGATTTACTTGAGCGTGTACAGAGAAGGGCAACAAGATTGGTGAGGGGAATGAAGGGATCCTCTTACCAAGAGAGGCTTAAGTTCTGCAAACGTTAAGTCCGGGTGCGAGGTTAGCCTGTGCGGCGTAGTTCCTTGAAGCTCTTCGAACAGAAAAGTTTTTCCTGATTTATTTTCTGATTTATTAGCTTAAATTGTCATATTAACTTATTTTCTAGAGTAGCTTTATATTCCTAGTTACGATACTTAGTTTAAAGTTTACCTTAGACAGAGATTTTGTAGGTATTACTTAGTATCGGTAACGGTATCAAATCCACGTGTTACAAATTGAACGAGAGGTCTTTTTTTTAACCAAATTTAGTCGATTTATTAACCAATTGTTATATCAAATTATCTTCTATAAGTAGATTATAGACCTAGTCAGGATCCTTAGTTTATTCTAAATTGAGATAGCGAGATTTGGAAGCTAATCAATACTTACGAGTCCGTAGAAGTACCGTTCGAGAATTCCCGCCATTTTTACACGATAGCATAAGCTTAGTGTAGTATAGTGCATAATATAATATTGTCAATTAATCAGTAAATCTATTAACCTTGATAAACTTTATTGTCAATTAAACTGTATTTTTAACTCTATATATATATATAACGACTTAATCGTAACAAATAATTAATACATAACTATAGTGGTACACGTCATACGGAATCCCTTGTATAAAGGGAACTCGTAGAAAACACTAGATACCGAAAAAAATATATAACATAACTGTTTTGGGATATAACTTAAGGATTTAATTTTTGTTTTGAAATTTTATTGAATTAAATCGGAATCATGACTCTGACCAGAGCAGCAAAGCAAAAGGCTCAAGCTAATGGGAGTGCTGTGGTTCAGGGGAGAACTGAGGGGGGCAGTTGCCCTCTGAATCACAGTCTTTTAAAATGCACTGTTTGCTTGATGTTTGCGGAGCAGTCGGGTACGGGACATGATACTGCCAAGGGGGATGTCTTTGTGTGTGCACGATGTAAGGAGTGCAATGAAACCAGGCGACAACTCAGCGTTGTTATGGGCCTTTATGAGAGCTTGAAGGACAGGGTGGATGCCCTCGAAGGAAATAAATTGAGGGGCCCATCAAGCACTCAGCTGCCCACATCAACGCCAGAGCTTGCACTTGGTCACCAGGCAACACAGAGGCAGCCCCCTAGGCAGAATGCGCTGGTCCCACAGGAACTAGTAGTTGTTGGTGACTCTACTGTCAGGGAAACGGGGAACATGCTTTGTAAAAAGGATAGGTGGAATAGAACCAGGGTATGTCTACCAGGGGCAAAGGTTAATGACGTTGTAGAGCGGATATCATCTTTTAAGAGCACAAAAGGTGATATAGTTGTACACGTTGGCACTAATGATATTAAGAGCAGGAGACCGGCGGAATTACTTAGCAAGTACAGGTCACTGTTGAAAAAAAGCCTTGAATTAGGGTTGAATTTGAAAGTGTCTGCAATTCTGCCCAGACACGATAGGAGGGAGTATATGATGAGAGCCTTGTCGATCAATTCGGCCCTGGAGGGACTGTGCAAGGCTCAAGGGGTAGAATTTTTTTCAGCCTGGACTGTACTTGTTAACAGGAGAGACTGCTTCTACCGGGATGGGATACACTTAAATAGAAAGGGTGCAAGAATTTTTGCTGATGCTGTCGAGGCAGTGTTAGGTGGGTCGGAAAACTGCTAGTTGGGGGGGATACAAGGACTAATAGATTAACAGTAGCCACTGGCAGAGGTGGAAGTGATTCTTGCACTGCTTCTATTGAAATGAGCAGAAGCCTGAAAAACAAGATGCAGGATATTTCAGAGACTGCTGGGTGTCATTGCGGTACAAGTAAACACATGGGTTGTGTTAGGGTAGCTAAGAATAAAAACAGGTGCATGTATACCTGCGTGTACACTAATGCTAGGAGTTTGGTAAATAAATTTGATGAATTTGAGGTATTGTTCAAAACATCAAAGGCAGATATTGTTGGGATATCAGAGACGTGGTGTCACACAGATATAAGTAATGCGGAACTGGAATTTGGGGAATACAATGTGTATAGAAAGGATAGACAGGACAGGAGGGGAGGAGGGGTTATGCTATTAGTTAAGAAACACATAAAGTCCAAGGAAGTGAAGCCAGTCGACATCGATGGGCAGAGCAGTGTCGAGTCAGTTTGGTGTGACATAAGCATAGGGAAATAAAAATTGAGAGTAGGAGTGTGCTATAGGCCTAATGACTCTGATGAGTATAATAAGATATTGTGCAGGGAAATAGAGTGGGCCAGTAAATCAGAGAGTCTTATAATGGGGGATTTTAATTTCCCAGATATTGACTGGAATTTGTGGGTTGGTCACTGCCACACTAGCAAGGCTTTTGTGGATTTATTGGATGATTGTTTTCTACATCAGCATGTTCGTGAGGCAACAAGAGGGAGCAATACTCTTGATCTGATTATCAGTAGTGATTCTTCATGTATTAAGAATCTGCAGATAAATAAACCACTAGGTGGCAGTGATCACAGTGTGCTGAAGTGGGATTTATTCAAGGAGGTAACTACCATCAGAGGTAAAGGGAAGGGTTTTTGTTTTCGTAAAGGCGACTATGATGGTCTGAGACAGTATTTAAATTCTATACAGTGGGACCAACTGATGATGTTACCAACAGCAAACTCAAAATGGGAAGCATTCAAGGAACTAATTTTGGAGGCTACCAGGCTTTACATACCAACTAAGAAATATTGTTCAAGGTTTAGGCCTAAATGGTTGTCAGATGAACTAATGAGACATGTGGCAGAGAAGAAAAAATGCATGGGATACATACAAATTAATGGGTGACATGGAAGCCTATGATAGATATAAGTTGGTCTGTAACCAAGTCACAAAGGAGATTAGGCAGGCAAAGGCAGACTACGAAACATCCTTGGCAAAGGATGCAAAGAAAAACAGAAAAGAGTTCTTTACATATTTAAACTCAAGAAGGAAAGGGATGAATCAGATTGGTCCACTGGATATTGATGGTTCAACAGTTGAGGATCCTGCTCAGGTGGCTAACAATCTAAACGAGTATTTTGCATCTACATTCACGCATGAGGAGTTATTCAGGAAGGAGAATGATGTAGGTAAAGAAAACATTGGCAGTGGGCTGGATGATTTTGTAATAACTGAGAGAAAAATGGAGGAGAGATTGTTGAGGATAAACATAAAAAAGGCACCTGGGGTGGATGGGATCTATCCAGTTATATTAAAGGAGGCAGCAAAGGAAGTGAGCAAACCCCTAGCCATAATTATGAGAGCTTCTTTGGACTCAGGGGAGATACCCATAGACTGGAGATGTGCAAATGTAACCCCAATTCACAAAGGAGGATCAAAGGCTGACACAAGTAATTATAGACCTGTGAGCTTAACTTCTGTTCCAGGTAAATTAATGGAGGCACTGGTTAAAGAAGCACTGCAGGATCATCTAGACAAGAATTCAGTTATAGCTCAGACGCAGCATGGTTTTGTTAAGGGCAGGTCTTGCCTGACCAATTTGATTGGATACTATGATGTAGTCACTAAAGAACTGGATGCAGGAAATAACTTTGATATTATATATTTGGATCTTAGAAAGGCTTTTGATACTGTTGCACATGGAAGACTGCTGCACAAATTGGAGCAGTGTGGCATTGGAGGCAAATTGCTGCTATGGATAAGGGGATGGTTGAGTGGCAGAAGACAGAGAATGGTAATCAATGGACACTGCTCAACGTGGACTAATGTTATTAGTGGAGTTCCTCAGGGTTCAGTGTTGGGTCCGTTGTTGTTTTCGGTGTTTATGAATGATATTGATGATGGGATATCAAGTTTAGTGTCCAAGTTTGCAGATGATACAAAGGTTGGCAGGGTTGTTAAGGACACTACTGACGCTATGCTGCTGCAACAGGATCTGGAAAGGTTGAACAGATGGGCTGAGAGGTGGCAAATGAAGTTTAACATTGACAAATGTAAAGTACTACATATGGGAAACAGTAACCCCAGAGCAACGTATCAAATCTGCGGTACTACACTGACAGTGGTGGAGAATGAAAAGGACCTGGGGGTAATTGTGCAGGCAGATATGAAGTTCTCTGAGCAGTGCAGACGAGCTGCAAGAGTAGCTCATGGTGTCTTGTCAATGATATACAGGAATTTTTCTAGCAGGGATAAGGAGGTGATTATTCCCTTGTATAAGGCAATGATTAGGCCACATCTTGAGTACTGTATACAGGTCTGGAGGCCTCATTTCAAGAAGGATGTAGAGCTGCTGGAACGGGTACAGAGAAGGGCAACAAGATTAGTGAATGGAACAAAGGGTTGCTCTTATGAAGAAAGGCTTAAGGTTTGCAAATTACAGAGTCTGGAGACTAGGCACCGGCGAGGTGATCTGATAGAGGTGTATAAGGCTTTGAATGGTTTGAGCATGCTCAATGCCAATGGGATTCTTCATCTTGCTCAGAATAATCACCTCAGAGGGCATAAATTCAAATTGAGGAAGGACGGATGTCGGATAGATGTGCGGAAATTTGCCTTTGGCCAGCGGGTGGGTGGTTGGTTGGTGGAGCCGACTTCCATCACTTGTTGTTGAAGTTGATAGCCTAAACAAATTTGAAGCTCAACTGGACAGGTATTTCGAACGAACGGAGGGGTGAAATGGGAGTGGTGTGTTTTTTTTTTTGTTTTTTTTTTTTTGGCTGATGCTGAATAAGCTTGCTTTCTTGCATCATATGCCTCTACTAATGCTAATGCTAAATCGCAGTGGCTGGAGACTAGGCACCTGCGCGGTGATCTGATTGAGGTGTATAAGACCTTGAATGGGTTGAGCACGCTGAATTCTGATGGGATCTTTCCACTTGTTCAGATTACGAACCTAAGGCGACATAAATTCAAATTAAGAAAAGACATATGTAGAATAGATGTGCGGAAATTTGCCTTTAGTCAGCGGGTGGTTAATTGCTGGAACAAACTTCCATCTGTTGTTGTG
Source organism: Mastigoproctus giganteus (assembly GCF_048544385.1). Lineage (NCBI taxonomy): Eukaryota > Metazoa > Arthropoda > Arachnida > Uropygi > Thelyphonidae > Mastigoproctus > Mastigoproctus giganteus. The sequence goes on along the minus strand of NC_143581.1, from coordinate 224,712,218 downwards.
GAGGTTGATAAGTTGAATAAATTTAAGAGGAACTGGACAGGCATTTAGAGGGAATGGTGTGTGTTTTTTTTTTTTTTTTTTTTGGCTGATGCTGCAGAAGCTCATACACTTGCTTTCTTGCATCACATGCCACTACTACTACTACTACTACTACTACTACATGCGAACCGTGCACGAACTGTATAAAGCAACAATTCTCTATTAAAACTACATTTAATCTATGAATTTCTATTATGCACACAATTTGTATTAAAAAAAGAAATCAAAATTGTCGGATTTCTATTTGTCCGTTTAATGAAGTTTATTTTGGCTCAACAAATATTTTTAGGAAGCCCGAAATACAAAATTTCTTTACCAATAGAAACAGCTTTAAAATCTGTCCATTTGGAGACCAGTTACGGGAGGACGGATATATATATATATATATATATATATATGCGATTTCGCTTAAAAATGACAACATAAACAGCAGTTAGAGAGAAATTACGCAATTAAGATGAGATGTAAAAAAAAAAAAAAAAGAAAAGAGAAAATGAAGCCATTAAGTGAAGGGTTTTCGGATTTTTACATTCAAAAGAAAGTAACGAATCTTTCTTTCAGCTGTCGACAACAAATAAAATTAATACTGCCTTAAGGAAATGATTAAACCTAGAAAAAGGATTACTGATCACCTAAATGTACATAAACAATAGAAAATTTCCGTGTTCCTCAGATGAATTAAAGAACTACCTAGCACCTCTAGTCTCCTAAATTAAAACAAAAAAAATCGAAAGTAAAACAACTAGTTGATTTGATCAGCAATATTTAAAATTTTGTATTTTGCTATGTACGCCTGGAATGTTAAAAGTAATTAAATGACTGGACTAAAATTTAGTATCTAAAAGAAATAAAATAAAAACTAAATAAGAGCAGCGTACAAATTTAAGTTTAACGTACCAAACTAGAAATTAGTTTATTTTTTACCTGCACGTGCCTTAAAAGAGCGCATTAATAAAAAAACAAAAAGAAAATTCTAAAACTAAAATAATTATACCGTTTACTTCCTGAGCGGTCTCCATGAAATCAGTGGTGCGCTGGAAACTATGGAGGGAAAAAAAAAAAAAAAAGAAAGAAAGAAAAGAAATAAAACAGGAAATGAACGTCAATGCACTGCACCCAGAAACGGAAGCTTCTTCTGCCTAAAGATACACAACTAAGTTAAAACGACAGCTATTCGAATGAAGAAGAAAAAAAAAAACACTTACACACACACACATTCAAGCTGTATTTAGTAAACAAGCCAGCTTAAACCGCTGTCATTCAGAACACGTATACTTTTCTGTATCCTACCCCTTGACCACTAGGCTACGACAGCCTTATTAATTATAATGAATTAATTAACTTTTTAATTCATCAACATTACTTACTGCTCATTAATTTATTAATTATAATAAATGCTAATAATATGATAAATATTAAATCTTGTTTACATATATTTTTTTTGTTTTTGCTTTTATAGCAAATGCAATAAATCAAATGATGCAATAATACTGAATCTAATACACGAATATAAATAACCAACAGAAAAAAAAAAAAAAAAAAAACTTTATCACACTGTGTTATACAGTACAGTATTATTATTAGAGTTGATTGTTTCGAAAAAAAAAAACAGACTGCAATTAAGATCATGAAGTACATTTGTAAACAATATAATCATTCTATAGTTGTCTGTTTTCAGGATGAAAACCTGAGTTTCCAGGAGGATAAAAACCATGCAACCCTTGCCTGAGTCCATCTAAGTAAAAAAAAAAAAAAAAAAAATCTGATAGAGATATTTTTCAACTTCGGCTGGCGATGGAAATCGAATCCAGCCCTTTTGCACATGAGGTGTGTGTGTGAGAGAGAGAGAGAGACTAGATTAAAAGGTACTTGAATAATGCCCAAAAATAACTGCAATAAAAATAATTAAATCAAAAGAATTTAACAATTATTAAATAATTGCGTAATGCTTACATATAAGGACATATAAATATTCATACTTATTTATTTTATTTTATTTTTTTTTTTTTTCAGTTGCAGTCGAAGTCTAGTGATTGTTACTACACTGCAAAGGAGGAATGAATGTGTTTGGATATGATAATAATGAAGACTTGCTGTTTATATTCTGAAGAGAGTCTGAATAAAAAAATGTTAGTAATTTGACTGTCACTCACACACAGCGTTCAAGTAAGCCCTCATGGTAGTACAGTTGATATAATCACCGTCCTCCCCACACCACGTTCGAATCCCGTCAATGACAGAATTTGAACGTGGTGTGGGAATGGATTAAAATTTCAATTTATTCTGCGCAACATGGTCTAAGTTGCTGATGCACCAAAAAATCCTACAACAACATATCAACAGTCAATTTCTGCAGGGTGGGTGAGTATGGATTCGAACAAGCATGTACGCTATATAAAAAAGTCAAGATACGAATTCCAATATAGATTATATCTGCCAATTAAAATTAAGAAACCAGGTAATTACCATTAGCAGAGGCATATCTTATGCAGCATCAGCCAAAAAAAAAAAAAAAAACCGCTACCATTTCACCCCTCCGTTCGTTCCAAATACCTGTCCAGCTGAGCCTTAAACTTATTTAGGCTATCAACTTCCACAACAAACGATGGAAGTCTGTTCCACCAACCAACTACCCCCTAGCTAAAGACTAACTTCCGCACATCTATCCTACATCTGTCTTTCCTCAATCTGAATTTATGCCCTCTCAAGTGATTATTCTGAGCAAGAGGAAGAATCCCATCGGCATTGAGCATGCTCAAACCATTCAAGGCTTTATACACCTCTATCAGATCACCTCGCCGGTGCCTAGTCTCCAGACACTGTAATTTGCAGAACTTAAGCCTTTCTTCGTAATAGCAACCCTTTGTTCCATTCACTAATCTTGTTCCCTTCTCTGTACTCGTTCCAGTAGCTCTACATCTTGAAATGAGGCCTTCAGACCTGTATACAGTACTCAATGTGCGGCCTGACCATTTCCTTATACAAGGGGATAATCACCTCCTTATCCCTGCTAGAAAAATCCTGTATATCATCGACAAGACACCATGAGCTACTCTTGCAGCCCGTCTGCACTGCTCAGAGAACTTCATATCTGCCTGCACAATTACTCCCAGGTCCTTTTCATTCTCTACCACTGCCAGTGTAGTACCACAGAGTTGATACGATGCTCTGGGGTTGCTGTTTCCCATATGTAGTACTTTACATTTGCCAATGTTAAACTTCATTTGCCACCTCTCAGTCCATCTGCTCAACCTTTCCAGATTCTGTTGCAGCAGCATAGCATCAGTAGTGTCCTTAACAACCCTGCCAACCTTTGTATCGTCTGCAAACTTGGACATTAAGGTTGATATACCATCATCAATATCATTTATAAATACAGAAAACAATAAGGGACCCAACACTGAACCCTGAGGTACTCCGCTAATAACATTAGTCCACGATGAGCAGTGTCCATTGATTACCACTCTGTCTTCTCCCCCTCAGCCACCCCTTTATCCACAGCAGCAATCTTCCATGTGCAACAGTATCAAAAGCCTTTCTAAGATCCAAATATATAATATCAAAGTTATTCCCTGCATCCAGTTCTTTTGTGACTGCATCATAGTATCCAATCAAATTGGTCAGGCAAGACTTTCCCTTAACAAAACTATGCTGTGTCCGAGCTATAACTGAAGTCCTGCCTAGATGATCCTGCAGTGCTTCTTTAATCAGTGCCTCCATTAATTTTCCTGAAACAGAAGTTAAACTCACAGGTCTATAATAAAGACCGTTAAAAGTAACTCTTTAGAGATTTTTTGCTTGTTTGTTTTAAAGATGGGAAGAAAATGAATCATCTGAATCAGGTACATAAACCTTAAGGGTAATGTTGTTTTTGTTGGTTGCATCTTTAGCTCAGTAAAACCTTTACAGTTGACTGAATAGCATCTTACTGAATAGCTTTGCTCACTTGAAAAAAAAAATGGAAAAAAAAAATCTTTTTCAGTTACAGCTCCTAATGATCGCTACTTGTTTTAAAGATATTTGAATTATAGTCCAGATAACCGAATGTCAGGATATCGTACGGTAAAATAGGTGTTTTTCTGCAAAAGAATACGTCGTCTTCTTTTTTTTTTAATATAGAAGAGTATGAATTTACGCTCTCTTCAATAATCTTGACATTCGTTAGAAATTTCAAGTGGGTATAAAAAAAAAAAAAAAAAAAAGCAAGTGCGTTGATCAGAATGTCGTCTTTGAGCAAGCCGTTTCCTCAAGAGCATGTTACTGATTGTGGTGTTCGCTAGATGCAGTGACTTGGAACCACATGATGTGATTTAGAAAAGATCCGAGAAGAAAAATTAAAATGTAGGCGTAAATTTGTGATGTAAGACAGATCTTTTTTTCTGTTTCTGCTCACGTGGGACAAAGCAGACACTATAAAATCGCTTCCCTTCCCTGGATTAAGAACAGAAATTTCCTCCGGTTGCCATTCACAAATGAACAGTAGTGAACATGGTCATGCTCAATTGCCAAGTGTATCTGGTAAGTTCATCCTTTTCATGATGGCTAATTACTATAAATACGAAGTATTTTCTATGACTTCTATTTTTCAAATTCTCTCTCTCCCAATTTTTTTCATTTTCGTTGTTATGGATCAATATATTCACAATTGTTCCATAGCAACGGGACAGTATAAACTGGATTGGACCCTTGGTATTTGTTATTTTCCATAGAACATCTTCTTTCAACGTGGCCAGTGGGTAAGTATTTGACGAATTTTGCCACTCGTTTAAAAAAAAAAATTATTTTTTAAACAAGTAGTCTGCATCATCCTGGCGGAGTTTACTGCTTCATTGAACCTCATTTGGACAGTCAATATACTGGATCTATAGTCGTCAAGGCTGCTCATTTTTTTTTTTTTGTAGAAACGTACAGTGTACACCTCTTAATGCGTATTTGTATTTAAGATCGCGTAAGTTACCTCAGGACCACAGCCAGACCTTGTATTTCACAGCAACTGATGCCCTTAGAGGAAAGCAATAAAAAGCGCTGCGAGGGATAGGAAAAAGAAATGACTTGCAACTCTCCCGATCGTATAAGAACAGGGTAAGAGTGCCTCCAACTACTAATGCTACCGACCCACTCCTATCCACTAACACTTTCCATCAACTTATGATATGTGCTGACGGTTAATATTTCTCCAATCTCCAGCAGAAATTTTCAATTAAAAAAAAGATATGCTCGCCTTTATGGGTGATCATCCATACATTCCAATTCATCACACAGTGATATTGCCGAATTCAGATCGAAGCTCTGAGCAGGTAAGTCCTTCACTATCACATTAATCTCTTCAAACGAAGCTTCCATATGATAGGGACTCCCTCCCCATCAGACAGTGCGTTAGAGAACATATCCCTGATGAGAAGTGTTAAGTCCTGCGCTATAAAATTGCATGTGGGGGAAAAATGTTGGGAGGTTGTCCAAATAATGTTCCTTCTGTAGATACTATCTACAAAAATCTATCGGTCATTTCGCACCATACACGCAGGCTGATTCGCGAAATGGCAGTGCCACCGTACAACACCTCGAGTTTCGACGAACTGGCGGTAGACGGCAGGAGAGCATTCAAGAATACGCTGACACCTTTGGAAGTTCTGACAAACAGTTGAAAAATGGACTTAAGTTCCTGCTCTAAGTGTGAACCGCCTTGTAAATTGCATAATGGAAGATTTAAAGAGAGCAAAATTTTATTATTATTTTGTTAGAACTTATACGAAGTTGAACGCTATTATGATGATGAAAAGTTTCTGCAACGATTCTTGTCTACGGAAGCATTGATGCACGCTTTGAGCACCGTATGCACCCGCACATTCCCAGAATTCTTAAGTGAATCTTTCACCACTTTGGTACGGACCAAAACGACCAAACGCGATACGCAGTCTTTCTAGTCAGCGTTCAACTTTGGTATAGGCTTCTCATTGTTTGTTTAAAGTTGGTGCAAAGGCAGCTAAGGGCTACCGAATTTGTAACCACCTCATTACATGGAAGATCAAACTACATACCACATGACCCATACATTATTTTTAAACCTCTGGCATCGACAGGGTACTGTCACTCGATACATAGAACATACGCGGAGATGGGAGAAATCCCCGGAGCCGTCAGACCCTCAACATACCTATACATGGAAGACTTGTTTTTCTAGATGAAGAACAGCAATGCCGACCACATCTTCCGAAAGGAACACGCACCTTCGCCGAGACGACTAACTTGTCCATAATTTGTTACTACTTGTACTTTCTTTATGCGACAAAGCAGTTAAGGCTATGGAACGTTAGTGTATTCGATGATCACCTTTGCCTGTTGATAGACGAAAACACCGAGAAACCTGAATTTCCAGAGGCCAACCGTGGACTTTCGTTCTAGGCCGACAAACTCGGCCACGGTACGAAAAAATACCGTAAATGTTCCACTTGTACGAGTTTCGAAGTGAGACCTTTCGATACGGCAAGAAAATGGATTTAACCGCTGTGCTCGTGAGAATATTGGCACAATAAACTGGCGTCTCGATGTCTTCGCTTTTTTGAGCAAAATCGAAAGCAGCTACAGTGTATATTTGCATAATGAACAATTTGCAGTTTTTTTTTTTTTTTTGTTAGTTGTTGGCGCATCGGCTTCTGTGGCCATAATGCACCTCCCGAAGTTTTTGCATTTTTACTCTGATCCAAGCCCGAGGGGGGGGGGATTCGAACCCGTGACCTTTGGGTTGCCAGGCAGGCACTTTACCTACCCGGCCAATTTGCAGTGAAAGCACTTATTGATTAGTTGATTGTTTCTAGTACTTGCTTCGAAGTAACTAAAGTCATGCGGCGTTAAGTATACTGACTAAATTGCATGTGTTATATAGCCCATATACTTTCACTGGATGAAAAACCCCAGTTTTCCATGCACCTCAGACTCCAAACCAACAAACTTGGCCACAATGATAAAAATGCCCAAAACGGTTAGCAAAATTTTCCACACAGTTAGCAAAGAATTCGCAATGACATTGCGAATACAAGCACTTGTTAATTACTGTAAAATACAGGAGGCGGACAAAATAATAGAAACACCTGTAATAAGAGTTACAGGTATGCACTAATATAGTGTTGGGTTGTTGTCGTTATTGGGTTTAAAGACACAAGGGCTACTGAGGTCAAATTGTGTCTATTCATTGTTTAATTGCATGACCCTATCCTTATAGTTGTTAAATTATATACTTTTGTATAAGCCAATACATTTTAAGTATATTAAAAATTCTTTAATATTTGCATAGTTTCCTAGGATATGAGATAAATCATGTGATACGTTAAGCCTGGAAACTGATTGAAAAGTGTTTGACCAGATGGTTGAAAGTAAGGGACAATCAAGCAGAAAATGGCGGACCGTAAGCTGACTGTTTAGTGTTGGGTAACACAATATTAATATATACACTAATATGGTGTTACCCTTATCTTTTAAAACAGTTTGTATCCTCCGTTGAATAAATTCTAATAAATCTTTAACTATCTTATGAGGAATATTGGACCATTCTTCATGGTAGAACGTTTAAAGCTCCCTGGTTAATGAAGGTAGAAGAAATCTGCTTCTCATCCTCCTCTAAATAATAATGGCTCAATACCGTTCAAGTCTGGTGATTATACAGGCTATGAGAAACTCAGCCCAGTTTCATGCTCCTCAAACCAAGAGTGGACACATCTAGCTGTGTGAATTGGGGCATTATCACCTTGGAACATGTCATCATTCGTGGGAAACAATGTTTGCAGCATGTGATTAATCTGGTCACCAGAATATCAAAGTAATCAGTGGCAGTAATTCCCCCGTTAAGACTGATGATAGGACCCAAAGAAAACCAAGATATTACTTCTCAAACCATTGTTGATCCTCCTCCTTTTTTGATGGTTGGCACAAGACACCCAGGATGATACGCTTCCTGTGGCATTCGTCAAACTCTCCCTGATGTTGGAAAAAGAGCGAAAGATGATTCGTATGAAAATATGTTTTTTCCATCATCAAATGTAGTTTTTGTGCTCCTTGCATCCTCTCTCTACCATTACCATCAGTAATGAGTGGATTGGCAAGTTTTGCTAGAAACTGGACTGCTGAGACTCCTATTAGGTTCGACAGTTATTTTTGAGGCAGCAGTTTTATGTTTTCGGGCTACAATCGTTTTTTACAATTGTTTTACAATTACTTTTCTGACATAATTCGTCCCATCAGATTTGTTTTTCCATATTTGGTGAACGCAGACATCGCTTTCGATACAGTTGCTCTGGATAAACAAATCTGCAGTTTTAGTCACCGATACCCCTGCTTTACGTGCACCAACAGTTTGACTTCTTTGGAATTCAGACAGGTCAATAATTTTCGTCATGTACCTTTTTATATTATCTCTAAATAAACATCAGCTTTTATCATCTTTCCTGCACATTACTATCTTCAAGAACCAAACAAACACACAAAAAAAAATATCACCATTGCATTTTCATAAATATGTCATACAACCATAATAAAAATCAGGTGTATCCATTATTTTGACCATTCTGTACTTTTTCTTAATAGTATACGTACTTTATTTCGAATAACACGTCTTGGCTTTTAATGTTTAATGACCTATAAACTAGGATCGCCTGTTTAGAGACTCAAAAGAAAATTCTATTTACAGACTGAACTATTTGTTAAGATGTACACCGCCTGTTAGCACCATTTGTATCCACATTAAATGAAAATCATGTAAAAAAGAAAATTAAAAAAGTACAGAGTGCCAGTAGTTGAGTAAAAACGAGTAAATTCTCGTAATTTAAATTCAGAGCATATATTGTTATAACTATGCTTTATTTAAGTTTAAACTTCTAAATATTTAAATAATTCCTATATCAAAAACTCTCGTAATCCTTGAATAAATGATAATATAATTATAATAAAATTATTAATAATAATGCTGTCCAGATAATATTATTATTATTTATTCAAAATAGCAAATGAAAATTATAAATCGGTAGTGATACAGAAGGTTTGGTGATTTATCTATCTATTTTAAATAGCGCGATTCCAATTTCCCATAAGTCAGTTGTCCACAGAAACACATCTACGCATATATACTCTAACCAGTGGCAAACCAAGAAATTTAGTTTGATGGGGGAAGAAGTTTATCCGTTTCACATTTGCAGCTTTTACTCGCATCAACATAATAAAATTGTTCAAAATAAAATAAAATGCTCATGGAGATTTTTTCTCATTAACCCCCCCCCCCCCCCGAATCAGTGCGTATGGTCTAATCTTTTGCGTTAGCTGAATATGAAAATAAATACGTCAAAAGAGTTATCATTTTCAAAATTACTAATTTTCATTAAAAATTCTTTTTATCCATATATATTTTAACACACGAGCACCTTAGTTAAAAAGTACTCAGTTTATGCCGATACATAAAAATAAGTTACATAAAAAACGAAATTAAAATAAGTATTTCTGAATATCTGATTTCCTATTACTGTAAAGTGTCCTTAAATTACTTTTTGCAACACCCGAGACAGTGCGTGGAGTGTATAAAATTAGAAAAGTAAAATTATTATCATATTTATTATATTTAGGGATTGTTCATACTTTGATTTTTAAAAAAGATTAAACTTATTTTTCCCATACTTGTTATTCATGAAGCGAAATTATCGTTTACAATTAAACTTTACACATAAATTTTTTCTAATATATTATGTTATATGTAAAATTTAATACACGGTCCGTATTAAATAAGGACTTAAAAATGTATATATGAACGATTCCTAAATATAACGTACATTCACCAGCTAGCTTAGCATTGCAGTAATGGCGTATCGAAATATGGAAGTAAAAACCTTGAATCTTACAATTTGCATGAAAATAAGAACACTTGCTTTCGATAATTCGCTGATTATAAGAAGAATGATACCAGTTCATAAATAATATCAATATAGAAAAGAAAATTAATTTTAAAAAATGGCAATAACAAAACAATAAATTATTTTCGCATTTTTACTAAATTAAAATCTTCGTTACCTCTATTAGACCGGTGAAATAAAGGCACAATACTTTAGAAAATTAATGCGAAAATCACGAATTGTGCTATAACTAGTTGGGATACTAGCTGCTGTAATCTTACCTGTTCAGTAAGGAATGCCCATATTCTTTCGGCTCCAAAATTATAATATATTCCAAATATAAAAGCACAAAAAGTTAATATTTCCGACTTTTACTAACATTTAATGGCGAACTACTGCTATCGTTTGCTTTTTGATATTACCTTTATAATTCAGTATTTATTACCGCCACCTACCAACTTTTTGATTCTACCAAAAGATTCAATTTTAAAAAGTAATAAATATTAATTTATTTAGGATATATATTGTCATATTCCATAAACGTGTTTATGAGAAAAATATTATTAAAAAGTCTTAAAATAAAATAAAATATTTAGAATAATTTTACTTAAAAATTATAAGTATAAAATTAAAATAAATAAAATTTCAAATTTTCTATTGAATTTTTTATTCATTACTATTTCTTTTTATTTACCAAATAAAAGGGAACAGTAATGAATATTGTACCTAATAAGTAATTTAATGTCACATTTTTGACTGTACATTTTTTATTTCACAGGTCGGGGCTGTGCTTGTCACAGTCGCATTAGCCAAGCTCTCCAATGAAGAAAGCAAACTCCTAATAGCCGCTTTAGCGAAACATCCGGTTAGTACAGAGAGTGTTTTGAAGAGTGATGACACAAAAACGGAAGCTGCAACATTAGAACCACAAGGAGCGGAATCAGAAATTCCATGGAAATATCACGGATGGCATGATGCATGGCTAAATTCATTTAAGTATCTTCGACACGAGGATGGAGACGATAACGTGGATAATTTAATAAGGAAAGGAAGTCATCACGACCTTGATCATTACCATCGTCATCATCATCATCATCATCATGGGCATAAAGGACATCATGGAGGTCATGGACATAAAAGTCATCATCACAGTCACCATAGCCATAGCCATAGTTCTAAAGGTTCTGGTCATGGTGGTCATGGTCATGGAGGTCACGGCCATGGTGGAACTGGCCACGGCAGCTATGGACATGGAGGTCATGGTGGCCATGGTCATGGTAGTGATAAAGGTCACCATGGAGGCCATGGCTATGGGGGTCATGGAGGACATTCACATGGTGGACATGGGCATGGAGGGCATGGTCATGGAGGCCATGGGCATGGTGGTTCTGGACATGGACACGGAGGTCATAGTCATAGCAGTCACACACATGATGGACACAGCCATGGACATGGAGGACACGGACACGGACATGGCGGACATGGACACGGACATGGCGGACATGGACACGGACATGGCGGACATGGAGGACATGGACACGGACATGGACATGGACATGGGGGACATGGCGGTCATGGACATGGACATGGGGGACATGGTGGTCATGGGCATGGACACGGAGGTCACGGTCATGGAGGACATGGACATGGACATGGAGGCCACGGTCATGGAGGACATGGTGGTAGTCATCACTTCCATTATCATGATCATCAGCACCACCACCACCACCACAAAGGCAGTCATCATGGACATGGACACGGACATCATTAATGTACTAATCAAACTTTCAATAAAGGTTGTTTTATTATTTTATTCAAATCCCTGTTTTTATGTTCACCCTAAGTCCGAAATATCTAAAGTCTGCCCAGAATATTCTTCAGGTGAAAAACTGTATGCTGTACACTATATACAAATGCTGATATAACTCATGGTGAATTCTGCAAACACGAAAAACACAAGGAGCAATAATAAAAAGGGATTCTACATCTTTTGAAGTTCTAAATGCATTATTATTAACAAATAATACTGTTAATAAACGCTGTTCGCGTGTGTAGTACAATGGTATCGTCACCCTCCTCTCACAACGCGTAGAAAAGGCCCAGGTTCGAATCCCGGCGTAGACAGCAAAGTATTTTTGTGCAGCAAAACAGGCAAATCGACCATAGAACAAATGCAATTTACAGACAAATTAAATATATGGGTATATGTAATCATTTACAAGGGATCATAATTTGTTTTTTTATTATTATTTTGTTAATAAACACTATTATTTTAAGTTCTAAATAATATTATTATGTGCATTAGTATTAGTAGTAGCCATATGGTGCAAGGAAGCCTAAGGCTTATGCTGCACCAGCCAAAAAAGAAAGAGTAATATAATAATAATAATAATAATAATAATAATAATACGCATTAAATAAAATAAATAATAAAAGAAAACAAAATACACAACCTATGCATTTCCCTCAATCCGTGCGTCCAGCTAACCTTTGAATTTCCCCAAACTGTCAGCCTCTACCACCCATGTAGGTAACTTATTCCAGTAATTTATAATTTTAAGGCTAATGTTAGTTAATGTTATTAATTAACTAACGTTAGTCTTAAAATGCCTTCAAAATTCTCTCTCATATCGAAATAGTAAGCATTTCTTTCTGAGCGTATAATCAACTAAATAATCCATTATAATTTAATAACATCAGATTTCAGAGTTGTTAAGCAAATGACCTTTTAGGTTATTTGTTTAATTTTGCTATAGAAGTCAAGATAGGTTTGGAGAATTTACATACTTTTTTTTTCTTCATCTATTACAGATCTATTTATCGATTTGCAACCGATTTGCATTTCAGAACTTCTGTGAAGTGATGTTGACTTATTGGCTGATACACAGGCACAAATTTATCATGAACAATACTTTCAGACTCACCGTGTCTTGAAGTAGGCTTGAAATTATCTTTACTCTTCCGGTTCTTAAAAGGAGAATGTCATACAATATTTTTACAAACCCTAATAAACCTCGTTTTCCTTATTCATTCTCACATCTTATGGGCATCGATATCAAGGAAAGATGACAGAGAGGTATCAGATGAATTCTCAAAGTAGAAATTGATGAGAAACTTCTTACTATTAAGCCGATCATGAACATGGACATGGAGGACATGGTAGCCATGGGAATGGACATGAAGATCACAGTCATGGAGGACATAGTGGTAGTCATCGCAACAACGAGCAGAGAAATTGAAAGTTCGAAAAATTTCATCTTTTGGAAGTATTACAATGAGTAGCAATTGGAAACAAAGCAACACAAAACTGTTGGCGAACCTCTTTCTACAGCACTACTAAATTAACGCAAAAGGCAAATAAACAAAATAAATATGAACAGATAAACAAGGTTCCTCAGACGAGTCATAATTTCTGGCAATCAAAATGGAATTTGCACTGCACATTATTTAACCAACACACTTTGGACGTGTCGAAAATAATATGACGTCCCATTCAGAAAATTACCCAACTTCCTTTGTTTTGGGGCGAAACATATAAACAAGAGTAAGAGAGAAGGAAGATGTGAGTTACCAAACACTAATCCAAGACAATTTGAAATAGACTAGGTCAGATATTCGTTTTCAAAGAGAAAGAATTTGTCCAAAACCCACCGATCTCCAAATATGAAGCATGTGAAGAAATAAGTAATAAATGTAAATTTTTATGCATTAATTAATATTAATTAAAATAAAATATTAAAGTAAAAAACTGCTGATAGATGGCAAAATCTTACTAAACATTTTGGTATCCTATGCAGTCAACTTCGAAAAGCTTTGCTAAGTGTATAGATTCATTTCTGATTTCTCAAATCAGTTGTATAAAATTTTTGTTGTTTTTTGCACATCGGGTAGGACGTGCTAATAAAAAGAGCTGCGCGAACCACAATTGGCATGCATACTGCTGTTGACCAACCCTAGTATAAAGTAAAGCAATCTTGTAAAATCTATTTACATTATATTTCCTTCATTATATTTCGTCATGTTCCTGGAACCATTCCATAGTGATTCGGGCTTTGTGCACCGGCGCATTATCCTGCTGGAAGTAACCATCTGACTGAGGATAAACTATCAACATGAACGGATGCACTTGGTCAGCAACGATGTTTAGGTACGATGTGGCATTCAGACGTGAATCTATGGGTATCAATGGACCCAACGTGTGCCAAGAAAACATTCCCCACAGCATGACACTGCCCCCACACTTTGCACAGTAGTCGTCAGACATGACGGGTCCATGGATTCATGTTGTTTTCGCCAAATTCTGAGCCTTCCATTAACATGATGCACCAGGAACTTCGACTCGTCAGACCAAGCAACTGTTTTCCAATCCTCGATAGTCCAGTGCTGGTGTTGGCATGCTCTTTTGTTCTTCATTGATAACAAAGGTACGCGATGTGGCCGTCGGCTGTTGTAGCCCATTCGTGACAAAGTGCGACTAGTGGGCTATTGCGATATTTTGTTCTGCGCACCAAGGTTGTGCGCAGAACGGGCCACAATGTCGCACATCTGAGGTGATGTGCGACATTGTGGCCCGTCTGTTTGCTTGCACAGTTGTAGCCACCCTCCTCTGACCTCTCATCAACAAGCGATTTTCTTCCACAGGAGTGCCTTTGAGAGGATGCTTTTTGTTCGTTGCACCATTCTCGATACACCCTTGAAACTGTGGTGCGTGAAAATTTCAGGAGTACTGCCGTTTCAGAGATGCTTTGTCCAGCACATCTTGCACCTACTACCATGCCACGTTCGAAGTCCGTTAAGTCACTCCTTTTCTCCATTCTTGCTACGGTTTGTACGCTTAACTGATATTAGAAAGGTTGTTCTGCTGCATTTATATCCACAACTGTGGTCATGTGACTTGCAACGTTGTGGATAAACTATTTGTGTACACAGTAGGGTGTACCTAATAAAGTGGCAGTACAGGTATAGACTGTGGCAGCATACTCTATTAGGTACACCCCTGCTGTGCGCACAAATGGTTTGTCCCACAACGTTGGGGTGTAACAGCAGGGGTGTACCTAATAAAGTGGCAGCACAGTGTATATTCATTAAGTGTGTAGCCTTGTGGAGAGAACAGTGGTTATAATCAGTGTCCTCCGTCTGCACTATTGAAGAGGTCTAGGTTCGAATAACGTTGATGACGGAAGGAACTTTTAATGGGCCTTTTTTTTTACCATCATGTCTGACTTGGTCGCTCTCGGGCGAGAATAGCGAAGTTCATCATCTGTAATTTCGGGTTTTTTCGTCCAGCGAAAACCCGTACAGGTAAACCTACCAGAGAACAAAAGCAATTTAAACACATAATACACATGGGTAAATAAGTTTATTATCTCAGCTAACCCTGTTTGAAATATTCTTGTCTGCGTGCGTAGCACAGTGGTATCGTCACCGTCCTCTCCACATCGAGTGGAAAAGGCCCGGGTTCGAATCCCGTCGACGACGCGAAGAACTTTAGTGGGCTTTTTTCACTCCGTGGCTGAGTTAGTCGGTCTCAGGCGTAGATAGCAAGGGTTTTTTTCCTCAGAAACTGAGGTTTTTTCGTCCAGCAAAACAGGCAAATCGACCAGAGAACACACGCAATTTACAGACAAAATACACATGGGTAGATGAAATAACTTTTCGGGTGACCCTAATAAATAGTTTTTTTTATGTGAAATATTGATCAATTTAATTTTTATGCAATAAATAATTAAATATATACAAAATTTGTATATAAACAAATTACACTTTGGAATTTTTATTTGATTTAATTTATTAGCAATCCAGTGTTCAAATGAAATCAGTGACAAACCTGTCAATTGTTCTAGACTTATGGAAGGCCACCTTTGAGAAACTTCTTTCAGCTGTCACTTTAGTGATAGGAACAATCTAATCAATTCTTTAAGTGACAAGCACCTTTCAAATTACTTTTACAGATAAATTTCAGTGTGGCCAAAGTCGTAAGATGTTGTAAAAATATCTATGGCATAATCGTGAGTTCTTCAAGTAGTTCGAAGCCACTTATAGTACAACGTGCGTTCAAGTTATAAGGTCTCCAAATTTATTTCTCACAAAATTATAGAAGCCTATGCGCGGGACTACTTTTAGTGTAACTGTCAATTAGTTCTGAATGTTTCCAGAAGATTGCAGAACAATGCCTTATGTCACATTGATTGCAGTGCCCTAAACAATATACTATGTTTATAATATTTTAAATGGCGTCCTCTTCACTCATCAAGAAGTCACACACAATCGTGTCAACTTTTATGAAACAATGCTCACAATGCTTGCTGGTTGCTGCAAGTTCAGAGAAAATGTCGGTTGCTGTTTTCTGGGACAGTGATGGAATAATCTTTACACATTGTTTACCCAAGGGCACTACAGTTACAGGAATCTCATATGAAGAAGTTCTGAAGAAAAGGTTTCTCCCGGCACTACAGAAAACATGTCCACACAGACGGAAGCACATTTTACATCAAGACAATGCTTCATCCCGTTGTCCTGGAAATGCACAATTTTTTTTAAAGAAAACAACATTGAGGTTATCCCACATCCTCCATATTCACATGACCTTGAACCTAGTGACTGATTGTAAGATTCCTAGTGCCCTCGTGGATAGGGTAGCACAGTTTTTAGTTCACCGTCCTCATCACACCAAGTGGAAAAGACCTGAGTTCGAGTCCTATAAATGACGGGAGGAACCTTTATGGGCCTTTTTCACACGTGGCTGAGTTAGTCGGTCTCAGGAGAGGGTAGCATTGTTTTTTTCTCCCAGAAACTCAGGTTTTTCGTCCAGAAAACAGAAAATTGACTTCAGAATACAAGCAATTTACAGAGCAATATGGCCTTAGTGCTGATGCTCCCAAAACCCTACTACAATAACTATATTTCCTCCGCTACAAGCGCTGCTTCTGTCATTTGCCAGTGGGCCGAATATACCTTCAAAGAAAGCTTTGTCGCGGCCTTCAAAGTTTTGAAGAACAGGTGTGAAAAATGCGTGCAGCTTCTAGGAGACTATATTGAAAAGTGAGACAAACGTTACCTTTGTACCATGTGCACTATCTGCGCGTGTAGCACAATGGTATCGTCACCGTCCTCCCACACTGGGTGGAAAAGGCCCGGGTTCGAATCCCGTCAATGACGCGAGGAACTGTAATTGGCTTTTTCCACTCCGTGGCTGATTTAGTCGGTCTCAAGCGTAGATAGAGAAAAACAGGCAAATCGACCAGAGAACACAAGCAGTTTATGTAATGAATTATGGGTGACCCTAATACTGTATAATAATTTAATTTAAATTTTTTGTACCTTGTGTACTTTATCAGAAATAAATTTGGAGACCTTATAACTTGAACGCAGCTCGTAAAATCATCAGGGCCAGTACTGCCTACCAAGCAAAACATGCGATTGCCTAGGGTGCAGTATCAGGGGCAGATCTAAATTCGAGTACGATTTAAGTACCTCAAAACCGTGGTATCTCAGAAAAAATGGATTTGAGTAGTAGTGTGCTTATCCAAGGAAACATCGAAAACTGCACCTACATTAGTGTTGTTTTGAATCAAAATATTTTATTTTAAACCATTATCTGCTGAGAAATGTCTGGTATTAATGGCACGTGTACGTATTTTGACTAATGTACATATGTTGTACAAATTCTTCAAACAGGCCTCTGAGGTTGGATATATTCATACTGTAGTTTTTAGTGTTTTGCACCAACCTTGCGTAGAAATAAAAATAAAAACACCAAGGAAACTGAACTTTGATAACTGTGTTTATAATAAATTACAATAACCTGTATTTACAATAAATTTAACTTTACAATAAACTATACATATGAATTATTAAAATCTGCTACATTACAATCAATAAAATGCATTAAAATATACTAGATTAAAAGCAATTTTTATCGCTTTTAATCTAGTATATTTTAATGCATTTTATTGATTGTAATGTAGCAGATTTTAATAATTCATATGTATAGTTTATTGTAAAGTTAAATTTATTGTAAATACAGGTTATTGTAATTTATTATAAACACAGTTATCAAAGTTCAGTTTCCTTGGTGTTTTTATTTTTATTTCTACGCAAGGTTGGTGCAAAACACTAAAAACTACAGTATGTTGTACAAATGTCTATTCACAGGCCGTTTTTCAGGCTTTGGGCTCTTAACAACGCAAAGTATTGAAAATTACGGATACTGTATGACATTTAATGTTTCACAGCTATCTGTAGCTCTGTATAAAGTTTCGAGTTTATCGAACTGTAACAGCCAAATATCTTTAAAAAAAAAATCAGTTTTTTCAATTTACATTGCTAATGGCCTATTCACTTTAAAACGGTATTTATAGTGTGGGGAAAATAATCGATCCAGGATATTGTCTGGTAAAAGGTACACCGATAACTTTTTGTTTTTAAATCGAAATATGAATTTGGACATCGAGAACATCTCGATACTTATTGAAGATTTCAAATGGGACACAAACACCCACAAAAAACAGTTTTTTTTTGTGTAATACTGAATGTATTCTGAAGTTCTGTTTCCTTGAGAACAGGTTAGTGACTGTAGTGTTCGTTTAATTCACTGATTCGGAACCAGTTGATGTAAGTCGGTGGGGATCATCTCTCGAGAAAATCGCATATGTGGGCGGATACTTGCAATATAGGACGTGGGTCTTTTTTGGTGTTTGTGCTTTCGTGTTGTTGACCAAACACTATAAAAGCTGTTTAAATTACGAACAGTAGTTGTCATCTGTCGACTTTACAAGTAGTAGCAGCAACAGCTGAAGATGGTATTGCTAAATATTTATTTGTACCTGGTAAGTTTAGAACACTCTTTTCTTGCTGAAGATTAATCTGTGTTACTTAGATCTAATGTCTCTATACTCTAATGATTTTTAACAGTAGTTGGCATTTTTGGGCCCTTTAGCATCAATGCATAACGCACATATTCTTCATCATGTTGATCCATCCATCAGCATTTAATGACAAAGTTCTTAGTGGATGGATTTTCATGAAATTTTATATTTCGACCTTTTGGAAATATGTATCAAATTATTCCAAATTTCATTAAAATTAGACCAATTGAAATCCAGCAATTATTATTTCCTAATCCGACCGACTGCAATTCGACCTCCATGAAGTGGATTCTCATTAAAGTTTATATTTCACTCTTTTAGAAAGATTTGTCGTGCATTCCCAAATTCCACTAAAATCGGACCAATATAAATCCAGCAATTATTGTTATTTTTTTCACACATATCAGATAGATTATTTATATACCGTACGTTGTAGCTGAAGCACTGGATATTTATTATTATTGTTATTATTATAATTATCCATATGGTGCAAGGAAGCCTGAGGCTTTTGCTGCACTAGCCACAAAAAAAATTGAGTTACCTCCTGAGAGAGAGAGAGAAAACAATAGTCAGAAGTAGAAGGGAATC